>NC_079423.1:30406664-30489853 GCF_026213295.1 Gadus chalcogrammus
TGGCACTCTAGGACTATCGGTTCTATCAGGTCTCTAAGGTGAATAGAAATATCAAAGCCGTCTGCACCTGGAAGAACATGCTCTTCTTTAGTGGGCTGAGTTATTCTCTATCCAACCATGAGTTAGAAAATATAGGGCCCTATCTTGCATCCGGCGCAAATGACTTAATCACTGGCGCATGTGCTTTCTAGTTTGCAACGGGCGCAGAGCGTGCATTTCCCTCCCGCGCCACGCGTCTGTAAATTAGGGAATAATCTTGCGCCCCATTGCAAGGGGCGCAAGGAGGAGGCGTGTTCTGGCGCAAACGTTCCCTGTTGCAGATTCAAATGTGCTCATGGCTCTTAAGATCTGGCACTCTCATTGGTTTGTTGCACGTTACGCCCAAACCACACCTACGGGTAATTAGGCTACTTCAAACCAACCCTTTTTAGATATGCGCCGGGCGCAAGAGTCATTTTTCGCGCCGGTAAACTAGCGACATTGCCGTAGAACCGCCCACAAAGCTACTTGCGCTTGGCGCTTCTCACTTGCGTTTCAGACTGTTACAATAGGGCCCATAGTCTGAAAGGATCCTCCGACATAACACCCAAAGCATGCTTCAACGTGGGCCAAACGCAGAGAAGCCTGGGTTCTGCTCGTAATTAAAGCCTTATGATTCTAAAGAAGCTTGAAGCATGTATCGCTGTGTCTCCCCCCCCCCCCCCCCCCCCACACACTCCACGTCACTGATACAGCTGGGGAACGTTCAGTTTGTGAAAAGTGTCATCTCTAGCTTTGCTTTGATCCCCACGGTTAACAGCTGAACTTGGTATCTTTATCAGAGCATCTCCGCTGACGAATACCATTCATCAAAGCTGTAAATACTCACTTAGTGGTGAGTTCCAAATGTGTGTAGCCTTTGAATATTGAAATAAATAAATAAATAAATGAAGGAATCAAGTAATCAAGAATAGATAAAGCCATGTGGTTGAGGGCATGCGCCCCCTCACGTGAAACCGCGCATTAATCAAGGTCTCTGTGTTCTGCTGCCCCTAAATTCCTGATTGCAATGGGCTAGCCAGCGCTCGCACCATGCTCCTGTAATAACAATGCTCATTGCCAAAGCTTCTGCTGCTGCATCTCATTTGGGTATAAGGACCCCCGCGCTCTCTGAGGCTATGAAACAGCGCAAGTCTTGTTTCATCAGCGCTGAGCCATTGTACAAAAATCAGCCTCTGCACCAAGCCCGTCGACAGGCACCACGGGGCCGCTCTTATGTCTGGATCACAACTTGCCTCCGTGCGCAGGGAGACTTCAGGCCTGTAAGAGGGGTTGAACTCGCAGTCAGCTCAGCTTTGATCGCGACGATTCCTCGGTGCACCCAACGCTGCCGGTATAAAGTATTGTCTTTTAAATCGCATGAGATTTGACATGAGGGCGTCTTTTCACTAAGAATCTGTTTTGCGTTGTATTATTGTTGATATCATTATCATAATCGTAATTATTATCATTATCATTATTATAAATCGACGGTTGATGTGTTACACTTGGTTTATGGGTTCAGACTAGTGATCTCATTCACAAAGTGCTTTTTTCATTTGGATGTGGATCGTCAACAACATCGTCTCCTGCCTCTCCCCCTAACCCTAACCCCAACCCTAACCCTAACCCCCTAACCCTACTCCCCTTACCCTAACCCCCTAACCCTAACCCTGCGTTCACACCAAAAGATGCATTTGCTGCCCGAACGCGTTGACGCCTGAGTTTTGCGGCGCGTCAAATCATGTTTTGCGGCGCGTCAAACTTTTGACGCGCGTCAAAAGTTGAAATATTTCAACTCGAGCAGCATTTGACGCGCCGCAAAATACGTGAACGCGCCCTTCGCCCGTGCCCGTCAGCGGGCACGGGCATGCCGCGCCGCAAATCAGATTTTGACGCGCGTCAAATCAAGTTTTGCTGCTCGTTTTCTCGGCAGCAAATGCATCGGCAGTAAAGCAGCAACGCGTCTCTACATTCACTTTGAATGGGATCACGACGCGTCAACTTTTGCATCTTTTGGTGTGAACGCAGGGTAACCCCCAATCCTCTCCCCCTAACCCTAAACCCCTAACCCCCTAACCCTAACCCTAACCCCCAATCCTCTCCCCCTAACCCTAACCCTAATCATAACATCAGAAAAACCACAGGCCTCCTACCTTGTTCCCCTTTCAACTAAAGGCTTTGTTCTTCAAAATATTATTATTTATTACTTTCTTTATTATTTATGGTCTATTTGACAGGGACAGATGTAAATAGACAAACTGAGAGCAGCTATCCGCAAGTATCAATGTGTTTATAGCGGAGGCTAATTTGCAACACCCGTCCCTAGCAGGGCTTTTGTGGTAAAAAAAAAAACAGATTCAAACCACAAGGTAAAAAGAAGTTCAACAGAAAGCAGCCAGATACAATAAAGCACAAGATAAAAAGAAGGTTAAAGAGGTTCAAAAAAGCATTCAATGTTAGCATGACACCAAGACCTCGACACTTCTTCATCTGAGTGTAGAACTTGTAGTGAGATACGCAGTGTGAGATTGGGGTCTCATCTCATTTTGATATTCCCGGTTGTGTGTGACCCAGTATGTCTGACTGGAAACAGATGGTCACTGGTCAATATTTTGGCACAGAGGCACAGTGGGGGGCAACTAGTGAGGGATTCGTGGACCATTCCCCCCGAACCTTACTGCCCGGAGGCGGAGATCGTTCAAACCACCATACCCACCACATAGTCCCAGAGAAAGGACCAAGTTCCTTTAGGTCGGGTTGGATTCCCGACGTGGGTTCCTTTGGTTCGTGGTTAGAGTTCCAAGTTCTGTCTGGGTTTGAGTCCTAGAATCTGGATTGGAGTCCCAGAGAAAGGACCAAGTTCCTTTAGGTCGGGTTGGAGTCCCGACGTGGGTTCCAGAGAGACTGTTGATCTGATCTTAAATACATTGCACTTTCAATTTTACTTACTAAAAAGCCTTTTTATCTTTCAATTTAATTTTCTATTTTTACCAGAAAGATACATGATCTGATACCAGAGAGAAAGGATAAGGTTTACTAGAATTCGGGATCTGATCTTAAATACATTGCACTTTCTATTTTACTCATTTCTTTGCATATGTTTTCTTTTACTTATCTATTATTTTAATTTATTGTATGACAATGTTTATATGTGAAGCACTTTGAGTCTGCCTTGTGTATGAAAAGTGCTATATAAATAAAGTTGCCTTGCCTTGCCTTGCCTACCTTCTGTCTTCTCCACCTGATGACAAGCACGCAGTCGCACAGAACAACAGCCCTCTTATCTTATCGATTTAGTGGAAGATTACTTCCTCCTCGTAGGTCAGCGATGTCCACAGACTTGGCTTATCACGCCCAGCAGCGAGTGGCACAGCAAGACCATCGTGCACGGGCAAAACAGAAACTGATTATTGTACATAGTGTCCTACAACTGTGCCTGCAACAGGACGCTTGCTCTTCAGAGAACTAGACTGCTGTTGTAGAGTGAGCAGGAACCTGAGCTAAAATACGATTTGATATCGTAGGTTTAGTGAACAAATGTCATCACCTCATAATGTTTGTTTACTTGGTAGGCCAGTAATACAAATGACAGAACACTCAGAAAAGGTAAGGTCAAAATAAATAACCAACGACCCTTTTATACCACATTTTCCAATTTCCTGGCTCATTATTAATATTCTTTTGACATGTTTTTCTGCACAGAACATGTTTTTCATCTCCCATCAACCCAAACCCAAACCCTTTGAATATGGCTGAATGCCGACGCCTTTCGACTTTTAGAACTATCAATCCAAGTGGCATGAATGGCCATTCAGATGTCAAGGAAATGTCTCAATCTCGCTCGCCCACGTTGGCTCTATTTGGAAAAGTACTATTGATTAGTAACATTAGGATTGTTAGATCATGTATTGCACATATGTAGTGCACATTTGTACATTTATTTATTGCATGCCAATCTGTCTCACAAGCAATTCCCAGAAGGGGCGTGTGTGTGTTTTTTTCTGGGATGTCATTCACATGTACATGTCACACGATCCCTGGCCGCAGTTGGCTGGTTGATCCATACCATCTCCACTTGGAAAGGAAGTCGAAGTGTATTAGACCCCTGCACTTGACCTTCTCAAAAGCCTACTAAGAGCCTGAGATATATTTACTGCCCTAGGGATACTTAATTATCCTTCGTTAGCATCATCCAGGTGTGGACAGGGAAGCGCTAGGCTCTAGTGTTTACCTTTATGTGACAAAGTGGTAATCGCTTGTCAGTAGATGTGGTAGGACATAACATGTTAAAAGAAGCTTTTCCACGCCGTGCCAAAGATTGTCTGTACATAATAGTATCGTAGGACGTTTGATTTTCATGTGTCTAAGCTGCTGATGTAGAGTCGGTAAACACCTGAGTTAATATTAGATATTAGCAAGACGGTTGAGGGAACAAAGGTTGTATTTGTTCTCTTAAAAAGTTTGATACTTTGGCCCAACCTTAAAACAAGCAAACTCTAAGAGAAGGGAAAATAAATAACCAACGAGATTGCAACAACTATTGGTTAAATAATCCACAACATTCTCCAATTTCCGGGGTCATGATAAATCTGCCTTTCACATTTATTTCTCCACAGAGCATCTTTTCCATTCCCGTTATGACTTCCAGTCCCCTTAAATATGGCTGCATGTTTAAGGCTCACATATCCAAATGTGGCGTTATCTCCTGAGGTCGTGTCCAATAACAAAGTCAAGCCGGTATCTTCAAAAGCCAATGATGAAATTCAGTTTGCTCTCCCGGAGGATTGGAATATGCATATCCTGGCATCAATTGAAAGGCAAGTGGTGGCTGAACGTGAGGGCCTCTCTCTAGGCTCCAGAGACTGCTCGGGCTCCATCCCCATGAAATAACCTCCTTCCAGTGCTCTCCGTGCAGCCTGGATGCGCCAGTCTTCAGGTAATCCATGGTGTAATAAAATAAAGACAGATGTTGGATAAGACACTAGCTAACTGGCAATGCTTGATGGTAAGCCTCAATCTTTACACAGATTCTGCTGCTACTTTAAAAAAGGTGAAAACAACGTGAACAGAGAATGGAGAAGGATCAAACATCGTTTATAAGTGGCTTTGATCTTTAAGATGCTCTCTTCTAAAAGAAAAAGACTGTGAAAGATTAATGATGGCCGGACAGACTGAGAGATATATAGATAAATGAATTTACTGACGGACAGACAGACCGACAGACAGACAGATAGATAAATTATAAGGCCGACAGACAGTGAGGCAAATAGAGAGATATTTAGAGAGAATGACAGACAGACCGACAGACAGACAGATAGATAAATGATAAAGCCGACAGAGAGAGAGGCAAATAGACAGACAGATATCCCATATATTGTGATGTCTCTTTTGTTGTCCATTTTATTCGGGGTTTCATCGGGAAGAGAGTTATTTCCAATAGGTGTTATTTATGATTGTGGTTATTTCCAGATGGTCGTTATCTCTGTGGTGGTGTTATTTATATTTCGCCGCCATAAAAGGGGGATGGGTACCCAGGGCCCCAATGGGGCGAGGCCCCTCCAAAAGCCTGGGATGAAAAGTAGTTACCTGTTTTCAACTTTTATTTCGAAGTAACTAGTGTTGTAAGTCCCTTTAAACAAGCAAATCGTGAGTTGAGCGACTGCTAATGCTGGAGCGCTAGTTTGCGCCACGATAGTCACGTTTTTTCCCCAAGAAAGAGAGACTGGGGACACAAAATTTGAAGAAAGAGGTAAGGTGAGCCCAACAGTTGAGGAATGTTCCAGGCTATTTTCCGCCGTTTTTTTAGTTTGAAGGCAGTCAGCAAGGAATATAGGTTTGAGCATAATTGCATCGTATAACATGAATTAATCAATATCATTGATTAGTCAACATTGTACCTCCAATGTAATTTGACTATGTATATCAAATAGATAAAATACCTAGCAAATAAATTAAATACCTAGCAAAGCTTGACATCATGAAACGCATGGCCCTTAGTTTCAGAATCAGACACAGAGATTGGATCAGAGCCTCATCCTCTCCTGAGATTACTGAGGATGTGAGTTCATATCTTGGCAACTAAAAGTCATTCAAAGTAATAATTTGAAACCCTTTCACCTGAAAGGAGCTTAACAAAGCTATTATCAAGTAGCCTGTTATATTGTATGTTAGCCTGTGAGCAGGTTAAGAGGCTAATAGCAATCCTTCATGTGTCTTGCTTCTAGAGGGGTCTGTCCTCGTAGCAGATAGTGAGCTAGAAGCTGTGACAGAGGATGATGGAGGCGAAGAGACTAGAGTGAAGGCGAATGTAGGGTGAGGAGAAGGCTGAGGAGAGGACGGAAGAGGAAGGGGAAGAAAGGGAGAGAACTGCAGCACAGGATTTGCCAGAGGAACCAGGACGATGGCCAGAGAAGCTTGCTGATCACCAAAGAGGGAGAGTCTGTTTGCACACTGGCAAGTAAAGAGGCAGAAAAAACAGGCACAACCAAGATGGCACCCAAAGATATTGAAGGCAAACCGTTCCAAAAATAATAAATACCTTTTTAAGATTCATGAGACGTATGGATCAAGAGACTCCCGCGTACGACTCGGTGTGCAGTTCGGAACATTGATGGCGGCGGTCTTTTAAGTGTGAGCATGTGAGGTGTGGTTCCCCTTTTTGTATTATGGTCTGCTATGTTTTTTAACAATGGTTTCTGAGAAATTTCTGTTTAGGACGCGTCAGCCAGCGACATATTTGATTTAATATTAGGGCATGATCATGGGAAATTAGTTACAGGCAGCAAAGTTACCAAGGATACATTCCGTGAGACAATGGGTGATCAAGATTCTTATAGGGAAACGTTTGCCTTTTGGGTAGGGAATACACAGGTAAGTGGGAGTGACCATAGTGGAGAGTTTAGGATTGGCGGGAGAGGCCAAGTTTACTGCAATACACTATGGGAGAAGTGGACATGTCTGCAAGTCTGCAAGCATGGCTGCAAGAAGGTTAAAGGAATCTCCATAACAAAGAAGTCAGTCGATTGGCATGGCCTAGTATCAGACTTAGTGGCTCCAGTGGGAATGTAAATTTGAACTTTCTTAACCTCTCTCAGTTAGAGAGAGGAAGGGATGTATCTTAAGATACATGGAGAATGTATACAGTTCCTTATAATGTGAATAGTAATTATATAAACAAGGTCAATATAATTTGTATATGATTGTATATTATAGTTATGATTGATATTTCCACGACCAAGGACAAAACTATTTGGGACTTGTGGACAAACGATTTAGCTTTAGAGAGAGATATGTACCTTGGGGGGTGGGGGGGGGGGGGGGGGGTAATCAGGTGTGGGGACCAATCACACGGCTGTGATGACTGCGTCACATGAGGGCGTGTAATGTAGAGATAAAACAACCGACAACGGGCGGCAAACTTTAGTTTGGACGGGAGAAACAAGAGCCCTGTCTGACAACATGCCGCTCGTCTGCCGTGAGTACATCCTAACGCAGCTCGCATTACAGCATCAGACATTTAAATGTGAGTCACAGTCTTGTATCTGTTGCTAAAGTTGATTTTTCAGGGCCCAGAAGTTACGGAGTGGAGGATAAGAAGCAACAGGATGACTACCGTCCATGTATGTAAATATTGTCTTTGAATATGTTTGCTACGTAATATTGTATTTATGTGTAAAAAAATGTGAATAACTATAGGGGCCCGCTGTGTCAGGTTTGTTTGATACAGTTTCGATGAATATTCACCGACCTTTTGATGGGGCGACAAGTTTCGAAGTCGGTGAGGGGGAGACTGCTAGCAGGGGTAAGCTAACAACACGGATTATGCTTCATAAAATGGATAGAACTGTTCTTTTTTTTATCTATAAAGGGGTGTCTAATGCTGTGTTTTTTTCACCTTTTAGATACCCTAATCATGCCCCCGAAAAAAACACGTTTCATCGAAGAGATCTAAAGATGTATCATGGAGAAATAAGATGTACAGCCCTATTTTGGGCAGTGATGATGTATCAGAACCAGGGCCGTTGGACTGCGGGTGTAAGGTGGACAGTTGTGGGGGGGGGGCCAAGGCAGAGGGGGGCCCATGGGAATAAAAAAAAGAAAACAATTCTGCGCAGGGGGCTGGTAGGGGGTATTCGGGGGAGGGGGGGGGCCCATCCGTACCTCTTGTATACAGGGCCCAGAATTTGGTGTGGCGGCCCTGATCAGAACCAGGACATTATGTCACTGAAAGTTATCCTTCCAACTGGGTTCCAACTGATAGGGAACGGCTACGATCCCCCCTTTATGACATCCCGAGGAGGTTCAACGATAGTTTGCCATCTGGTTAACTATAGTTATAGTACTATAGTTTTATCGGGGATGCTGTTCTCAGCATCCTGATAACACTGCATAAGAAGTCCTTGCTTTTGCCAATGCTTTGGACTTTCCCTTGCGGAGCTCTTAGAGAGACGCAGGGCAAACTCCCATCTGATGCCTCAGATGATTGTATTTTAGGCCTCAGATTATTGTATGTATGTTTGCATGTTTTTTGTATGATTGTTGTATGTTTCATGTTTCATTACTCAATTAAATTTGTCTAATTGTTCAAAGTTTGGATGACTCTTTATTGTTCTCAGTTTATAGAGAAATGATTATATGTGCCAAAATTCCCACCACAATGCTTATTATAGAACTTGTGGATAACGAATCATTCACAGGAAACGATGCTCAGCATCCTTTCAGATTTCAGTATTTCAATTGTTTAGCCCTTTGCTGTGACAGACAATAATTTCCAGCTTAACCTTTTCAACCTGAAATTAGAAACAACTTGTATACCACTATTTCCAACTTCTTCAGGCTACAGGCTGTCACCTGAAAGATAGAGACGTAGCCATTAACCGCAAAGAATTGGAAGATGGCTACATGAATTGGAAGATGGCTTGAAGCCGTTGAAGTCTGGGGGCCAGAACAGACGATGCAAATGCAAACTAAGGCCTTAGTTTGCGTTTGCACACATACATACATGTGATTAAATGTTTTATAATCTCTGTTTCTCAAAGACATGTATCAAATGTAAAATGACAGGAGGGGCCAGAAATGATCTGGAGGAAAGGCACAGTCACGCACACTCAAATAAAGGCGATAAAGGCGAAAGGCTCCAGACGAAGCGCGAAGCAAAGAAAGGCGTGCAGAAACCGAGCGAGCCACGATATGCATGTATGTCATGACCCCCCTTCCATGTCACGAACAACTACTCGGGTAGACGTGGACCTGGCCCTACATGAAGCCCCTCTGCTGTGACCATTAGCAGCGGCAGGAAAATAAAAGTTTGTTGAGCCACTAATTGAGAGCGCTCGGGGGAAACAGGGGAGCCTCGTTTGCTGGTGCGGCGGCGCTGACCTTTCCCTGCTACGCTGGCCCTGATAACGATCTTCCAGCCCTGGAGGGGACAAAGGTTGAGCTAGAATACCAGCCAGTGTTTCACGCCTTTATCTGCATGCTCGCCATGAAATAGAGGCGAGGATCAGACAAGTGAAAGCAACGGCATACACAGCAGGCAGACGCAGGCGCGTGCACCGTGCCACCAATCACAGGTGCCCGTTGTCACCCATGTCTGGGGCCGTAATTATCGCAGGGTGTCAGGCCCCGGGGAGGCGATGGAGAGGTGGGGGTGGAGGAGGAGGTGGAGATGGAGGAGGAGGAGGTGGAGGTGGAGGAGGAGGAGGAGGAGGAGGAGGTGGAGGAGGAGGAGGAGGAGGAGGAGGAGGAGGAGGAGGAGGAGGAGGAGGAGGAGGAGGAGGAGGAGGAGGAGGAGGTGGAGGAGGAGGAGGAGGAGGAGGAGGTAGAGGAGGTGGAGGAGGAGGAGGTGGAGGAGGAGGAGGTGGAGGTGGAGGTGGAGGAGGAGGAGGAGGAGGAGGAGGAGGAGGAGGTGGTGGAGGAGGTAGAGGAGGAAGAGGAGGAGGAGGAAGAGGTGGAGGTGGAGAAGAGGAGTGCCACCAGCTACTCCCTCGGGTTGTCAGCTGGTCTGATTGACAAGGCACTAAAAGGTTCCTTCTTATCTCACAGTTCTTATCTCTTGGACTTTATGCAGTATTTCTGACACAATAATAGCAATATATGTTTATGAAAACATGTCATTATCTCATCGGTGTGTACGATACATCCAATAAAATCTGATTGAGTGTCGTGATTCATACGGAATCGTAGAGGAAGAACTGATTAATGATGTGTTCAGCAATGTTGTGATCCGATTCAGAGAACGTCTGATGCCTTTTCATTGAGTGGTTATTCAACACATCCAAAGTTAACACCCCTTCAACCTTCTGTCTTTCTAAGATTGGGCTCAGCTTCTCCCAACCAGGTACGGTTGCATTTAATAGTGTCAGGGACTTTGCGACAGGTGTGAAATATATCAAATAAAGACTGATTCCCAAGTTGGCTTGTGCCAGGAAAAGAGGGCTGTCTGGCTCCAATGTAGGTCAGCCCAGTTCCTGCTGTGAATCGAATCTGTGGAATCCACATGGGATACTTCACGGCTAAATCTACCCTCAGCATCGGAAATGGCTTTGAGCTATTCTCTTTACCTGCCTTCTAAAAACAAAACAAAAGACAGTGCTAGATGCCAAGCAGGTCTAAGCATTCTAACATGTAAGAAACCACTGGGGCGTTTTTTACATGAAAATGGGGATCTATTAAGAGCTATCAAGTGTGTGATTGAATGTTTTATAATCTCTGTTTCTCAAAGACATGTATCAAATGTAAAATGACATGAGGGGCCAGAAATGATCTGGAGGAAAGGCACAGTCACGCACACTAAAACACGCATACATACACATTAGTCTCTCACACCCTCAAACACACGTACACACACACACACACACACACACACACACACACACACACACACCACACACACACACACACACACACACACACACACACACACACACACACACACACACACACACACACACACACACACACACACACACGGATACAGAAACACACTCAAACATACGTACACACGCGCAGGGATACAAACACACACAAGGACACCCATACACACACATTCACGGATACAAAAACACACAAGGACACACACACACACACACACACGCACACATACTTAAAACAAAAAGGAAATGAAGTCTGTTTTTTTGTGAGAATTTGAGAGTATCAATTGAGTTGCCCCTGTCACATCTCTCTGTGGTGCAGTCGTGTTGAAAGCATGGCTTCAAAGAATGCTCAGAGGAAGTCTGAGGGTTGCGGCGTGCCTTCTCTTGGCTTAGAACGACACACATCAATAAGGCATGCTATGCTAGGCTAATTACTCTGGAGAACAAAAGTAACCCCAGCAGAAGTTAAGAGATGATCATCAGAGAAAAAGGATGGGGGAGTTCTCAGCAATGGTAGGAATGAATCGTAAATGATTGAACATCAATTCAGTCAATTATCTAATTCAGTTGATTATATTTGATGGAAGAGACAGAATGTGGTCTTCCATCAAACAACCCACACAATGCAACACGAATACAATCAGATGTGACTCACAGGTTCAGGCATGGGCCTGAAACTGTAATAAACACTTTGTCGTAGCAGCCATCTCGACGCACACTCGGGGACAGCTCTCCTGCAAGGCAGGAGAGGAGCACCATAATGTTCTTCTACTGCAACTCTTACAGTACACCGGATTTGCTCACATCAGCACCCTGCGTCCTTTACCTGGAGGAGGCCAACTAAAGACGCCTATGGAGAGTGGCAGTCGCCTAGGTGGCGTGTAGCATGGACATTGCGAAACCCATTTACTTTAGGCAGTCTTAAAGGTTGGGGGGAGGACTCTCTCAATCAAAGCCACAACAAAATCCTTAGTTTGATGACGTTGTTTCCGTTGAAACTCGATCTGACGCGACTCACGATCGAGGACCAATGCATGACAGTTGGATTACGTTTGTTCACGTAATGTCATTTCAATGCAGGTTCACTAATGTCAGTCAAAGTAGCATGAACCTGCCAAGTTTAAATGAGCTGCAGATGAGTTATATGGAGAAGTACATCATTGGCTTAGTCAGTCAAGCACTGTTATCCGTGGTCAAAACAATTGTACAAAATATAAAGTTTTCAGCGTATTGAACGTTGCTATAACTTTATATCGTAGCACGTCGTAGTAGGCTTTATCGATATTCAAATGTCACATCACTAATTAAGGTATGTGGCCTTCTGTAACAGTTTTCTCTGTTTCGGCACTCAATTTCTGCACTCAATATTAATAAGTAAAAGTACTTGTACTAACCCAAATCTAAAACACATGACATCCCTTTCAATGTAGCCACATAAATATTGTCAGCTGATCATATCCTCTCTGTGTCTCAAGATTTAAGTGCTTCTGTTGACATATGAATACTGTGTGTTGCAGAAAAACGGATAGGTCCTCATTGGATTTATCAATGCCAATCGCAGGAGTGAGCAGGATAGTGAACAGGATACCTGAGCCATACCCAGACCCAAATGGCCAGCACACTTGGTTCATGGCAGCACAGTTATAATTACCGTTATCAGCATCAATCCTATTATATTCTTTAGAAATATATTCATTTTTATAGAATGAATGGAAAGTAATTTCTTTGCTCATTTTATAATTTATTCTTGTTATAATATATATGATATGGTTCCATACTGTGTTCTCTATAAGGCATTGCCTATTCAAATATAGTAAAAGTATGACGGATTAAATACTGAAGCAATGTTTTTATACACAGTACAAGACATTTTTATCTATAGAAAATGATATTTGTTAAAAATGATGCTTTGCAATGGATGTATTACAGTAACATTAAAAAGTGTAGCTCGTTCAGTTGACCCGT
The DNA here is from genome assembly GCF_026213295.1 of Gadus chalcogrammus. NCBI lineage: Eukaryota > Metazoa > Chordata > Actinopteri > Gadiformes > Gadidae > Gadus > Gadus chalcogrammus. The sequence continues at coordinate 30,419,525 of NC_079423.1, forward strand.
TGATTTTGGGGTTCGGAGGAATGAGGTTGTAGTTTACGCCTAGTCACTCGTAGTGTAGAGTTGGCCCCTGAGAGGTCAAATACATTCCATTCAGATGAGGAGAAATAACCATAATTTACCATCTCATAAAAATGTAGACCACGTTCATACCACTATTCAATCAGGCATAAGAGTGGCATATCCAACTTCTGCTATTACAGTCTGATAATTATATAGTCCTCACTCCTCATCAAAGTGATATATTCACATTCTGTGGAATGCTAAAGGACTTTAGTGTATAGCCTCGTGTTCATGTAAAACCCACCAACACCACATAACCTTTATATAACATCCCCTTTCATGTAGGACTTGTGATGATATTTCTGAAATGGAAAGGCCTTTCATTCCAGGCTCCAGGAAACAGTGGAGAGGTGATGTACTAATAAATTATACTCCTTACCTTTCTGATGAGGCTGCTACTGATTAAGGGGAAATTACGCCATTAAGACTCGACAAAATTGCCCAGGATGGTTTCCTTTCAAAAGTATGGATTTCCCTGAGTTTAGCAATGGTTGGAAACATTTGGGATTGAGTAAGTACTCAAGAAAAGACAATACATAACATAGATCTAGTCATTTTTACAAGCCCACCACCACCACACAGAAATCCGACTGATCTGTATAAGAGTGGGCCGTGTGACTGAGCTGGTCCTAAAGTGGCAAGACCGTCCATCTCCCCCATGATCACCAACATAGTTAACTCCTCCCTCACTACTGGTACTGTACCCCCCACTCTCAAGCTGGCTGCCATCACTCCCATCCTGAAAAAACCCTGGTGCTGACCCAACTGACCTTAACCATTACCGGCCCATCTCCAATCTCCCTTTCATCTCCAAAACACTTGAAAGGGTGGTTGCCGCACAACTACAGTCCCACCTTGACACAAACAATCTCCACGAACCGTTCCAATCTGGCTTCCGTCCAAAACACAGCACTGAAACAGCCCTAGTCAAAATCACCAACGACCTCCTCCTTGCAGCCGACTCTGGATTACTCACCATTCTCATCCTCCTCGTCCTCCTCGATCTCAGCGCAGCATTCGACACCATCTCCCACCCTCTGCTCCTGGACCGCCTGGCTGGCATTGGGATCACTGGTGCTGCACTCTCCTGGTTTACATCCTACCTCACCGGCCGCCAACAATTTGTTCAACTAAGCAACCACAAGTCTGGGTGTTCAGGTGTCTCACTGGGTGTCCCCCAGGGGTCAGTCTTGGGTCCACTCCTGTTCACCACTTACCCCGCTGGGCACACTCCTCCGTCACCATGGGGTCCATTTTCACTGCTACGCTGACGACACACAGGTCTACATCTCCACCAAACCCACCGCTGCCATCCCCCCCACCCCCCTTATCACGTGCTTGGAAGAGATCCGGAGCTGGTTGACCAGGAACTTCCTGAAACTCAATGGAAACAAGACCGAGGCCCTGCTCATCGGATCCAAATCCACCCTCACTAAATCACAACACACCCCAGCTCCACTCATAATCATCGATGGATTCCCAGTACCCTTCTCCTCCAAAGTCAAGAGCCTCTGCGTCATCCTGGACAACACCCTCTCATTCGCACCCCATATTCACAACATCACCCGGACTGCATTCTTCCACCTCCGCAACATCGCCAGACTCCGCCCATCACTGACCCAATCCAGCACTGAAATCCTAGTTCACTCATTTGTCACATCACGCATAGACTACTGCAACGCCCTCCTCACCGGACTCCCCACCAAACTCATCAACAGACTGCAGATCATTCAGAACTCAGCCGCCCGGATCATCACCCGCACCAAATCATCTGACCACATCACCCCTGTCCTCATCCAACTTCACTGGCTCCCAGCACACTACCGCATCCAATACAAAACCCTACTCCTCACCTACAAAGCTCTCCACAACCTAGCCCCCAGTTACCTCTGCGACCTCCTCCAAGAATACACTCCCTCCCGCTCCCTCCGCTCAACCTCGGCTGGATACTATGTATCCCCACATCACGACTCACTACAATGGGTGCCCGGTCATTCAGCTGTTCAGCACCCAGGCTCTGGAACTCCCTCCCCCCACACATAAAACAGTCAGACACCATTACAACCTTCAAGTCACAACTCAAAACTCACCTGTTCACCTGTCTAACTGATCACTGTTTTGATTGTTTGTTTGTTTTGTTTTGTCTTGTTTTTGTTTTATTTATTTTTTTATTTATTTTTTTATTTATTATATATACTTATTTATTTTATTGTTTTGTTTTTTAAACGATTTATGATGACTATATGCTCTGTAAGGTGACCTTGGGTGTCTTGAAAGGCGCCTCTAAATTAAATGTATTATTATTATTATTAAGAAACCAGAAACCGTGACAGATTATACCGACTAAAACTCATTTGGGTTGAGTGAATGTGGCTTCCAAAAAGGGATTTTAATGAGTGCCTTTCCACAGTGGCCAGTCTACATGGTGACAATTAGAAAAACTTTACAGACACCATTTTACCGTTTACTACTGCTGGCCAAGTTTGTGTGTTAATGACGTGCTGAAAGATTCCCGCCCGATGATTGGTAGGAACAAATGAAGCCAAAGGAAGTGGAACGCACCGTTAACCCAGATTTCACCAGGATTGAAATATTAATGTGAATTTTGATTCATGGCAGTTTCCTCCCCACTAAAAAAAACATAAACAAGGCTCTCTGTACTCGTCCTTCATCTTCCCCACGTCAATCTCTACTCGGCAGTCACCAAGAATAAACTACAAATGCATTCCAACCTCAATTGGAAAAACTACCCCTTGAGGCAAGAAGAGAACCAATGGAAAATACAGTTGGGTGATGGCTTCTGAAACCGAAGCCTCGTAATGTCACCTCTATTCCCTGCTCTTTTTCAAACGGGGGGTTTGCGCTCATGTAAAAGGTTGGACGTCTGAAAGGGGGTTCCAAGTAGTGTGAGGACAAGAATATGTCGGTTATTTATTCACATCACTATCAAGGGCAGGGCAGTGAGTGTCCCGGGTATTGTCGCGCTTTCAGCAAGCAGCTGCTCCCATATATACTCAGCTAATTGAACAGAGTTGAACAACCAATTTCAATTTTGTAGATTGTTCATTTGAAATCACTACAGAACGATGTCGCAATTTCCGGACACATTGTCTGTGTAAACTAAATTGCTCTTTTTAGTAGAGACACCCTCACAGGTTCCGGTAACAATGTGGTATTTTTTTCTCATTTGTGAATCATTTTGGAAAGAAAAACGTCTAGAAAAATTCAGCAGTTTTTAATAGCTTTTGAAAAACGGTCCCTTTTGCAACGGCTGCTCTCAGTTGTAACAAATACTTGTGATGTGTAGCTGCTGTAAGCAGTGGTGACCTTTGACCTATGACCTTTCCCCAAGTATACTTCTTCTCTGGCTTCTCTATTTCGTGGAATACAATCACAGGTTATTGTATACAAGCTGTTTTCCACTGAACATTGAAGGAAGTGTTGTTCTGTGTGGGTAGCTTCCCTCAACAGGACACCAGTCCATCGTCACCATAGCTACAGATCAACAACATCACAACGCCTCACAGAGCAGGGTGCTGTCCAGCTCCTTCCATTCGTCCATCGGCCTAGAAGCACTTAGAGGAGAATATGAACAGTGTAGCCTTGAATGGGCTCTGGCTGAATTCTGATGACATTTTTCCCAAGGCTGGGAGGTGTCACATTGTTCCTGTGTGTGAGTTCACTGCCCTTAGCATTTATTTATTTCTTATTCTGTTCTCACTTCTTCTCTTAAGTTCGTGCCGGTAAATATTCGTAAACGTCCACCTTCTAAAGAGAGGTGGTTTTGTGGTTGCTTCCAAACCTTTACTCTATTAAGCTGGGGCCTAGTCTCCGTTGTTCTGTTCTGTGAAGGGCGGCAAGCGATCCTAATGCTGAAAGCTTGCTCGTAAGAGTTACGCAGAGCTCCTTGTCACTTGCGTTGCCATCTGTTGGGTTGCTGGTGATTGAATACACTCAAATGTAACTCATTTAAAATTGAAAGGGCACTGAAGTGCATTTTTATCCACATTTTGATCTCCGTTGAGGCAGAACTGAGTAAAAATTATGAATATGTCAACTGTATCTTATTTGAATGAAAATAGAGCTAGGCTCTTTAGGTTTGTCAAATATAAATGGGGCCTTCAAATGTGTCTACGCCTCTTAGGTTCGTAAACTTCCCTCCCATAAGGTGGTGAATATTCCTTCCCTGTTAATGAAATAAACTTTGCATGGATTCTGGATCAGTCTTTTGTTTTGTACAAAATGAACTCATAACTGTCAGGTTCTTATTTTATCATAGCATTCAATTTATCTTATGGTCATTAGGATAATTATTGTCATTTTATGAACTGTAACTTGTTTTAGAAGGATATTTGGGTTTTGTTCAACCTAACCCTTTTAGAATATATGGCTGGAAGCAGTTGGGGATTTTTCTGTATTTTCCATCTTCATGCTGGGATTGTACTCTTGAGTGCAGCCAGTGCAATCAAGACGGTCCGTTAAGAGGGAAGATTACTTCTCAGACCGTAACTGTTGACTGCTGCCCCTGCCGATGCTATTACAGATAAGTATCTCCCAGCCCTCCGTTTTACACTCAACGTGTCAAATGTTTGAAAGCAGTAGCGCTGAAGTATTACCTCTTAGAATTGTTGCAGGTTCTCCACTAACAGGGGTCAACTGAAACGTCGAGGTCATTAAATCTGAAATATTTTTATTCCTAAATTCAAGACATAAAAAATTGTGAATTTAACATTTCAAGATGGCTCAGAATTTAGTTGGTTTCAACAATTCAACAGTTGAAAATCCTTCATCATTATATGAATCATTCATCTCATTGGATTAGCTCATTGCTCATATAGCAGACTAATTTCTTTGTATAAAGAATATGATTAAATATAGAAGGTGACCTGCCCTTGCCGGGTTACAGGAGTTTTACAAATTTGATTACTGATGTTAATTTGGAAAAGAGTCTCGTTGGAGGAAATTAGATGGCTCCTCTTTCTATTCATTCACCAGATTTTTATCATTGCAATAAGGAATTGTCCTATACTTTTAGAAATAAGGCTATAGGTAATTAGACCATTGCAACACAAGTTTTCATAGTACCCTTGATGAATACACACACATCACAGGCGGGTTTATATTCCCCCGCAGCAGCAGGGAACGATAACATAATCTGTCTTTTTTTTATCTTTCTCCGGAGCTAGATTGATTGCGTCGGATGCTTTGATTGTGGCCACAAATAGAACTCAGAGGACAACGAAAGTCAGTGCTGGATGACTTTTCTTAGAGATCAACATGTAACCGACATGTTGGTGTTTGAAGGGGGCGATTTCTCTTCCAAACAGCCATCCCACCACGACAGATTGGAGAGAAAATCAACACCTAACTTGTCTAGATGTCTGTTTGAAACACATCTCTCTTTTGCTTCCCCTCAGGGGTGGAAAGTGGTTAGTGAATGAGTTTGAGAATGAATGAGTGAAAGACCTTTCCTTGGTGTTGAAGGGTAAGGCAATATGGCCACGTCAAAGCATGCTCCTTGATCTTCACGGCTGGATTCAAACCCTCCACAAGCACATACGGATTTTTTTTTATTGTTCATACCTTATAGGATGTTATAGACTTAAACAAACTCTCAGGCCAATGTCCGAAATATATTGGATCGATTTATTGCACGATACACACCAATGTGTATCTTTATCTACTGAAACACACAGGTGAGGGTGGATTTGTGGGCAGTTTCCCCATGTGACATGGCTAACCTATTTCTGGCCCAGGCAGTAATTAACACCTGTGGTCTCCTACCATGTATGATGCTGCAAACACAGCCTCACCCATAACAAGAGGTTTTACCATACGATTACATTTCGGAAAAGCTGTTTATCTCTGGATTCACCAAGGCTTTGTGCCTCCCTCGGGTAAGGATTGGTACTTTGATCACATTTAATTAATTGAGTATGAAATTCAGCGCATGTCACAGAGAGTCTTGGTTGTTAATAACAATGTAACATTGCAGAGCTGATGATGTTGAAAACATGAAGGTCACAATAAAATGTTCACTCAATAAAAAGCGAGAAATGTATCAACTAAAATACGCTTGGCTTTTCGCCTTCTCCACTCCTCTATATCCGACCCACGCCTCTTGTCATTTCCTTATGATTTCCCCAGCCTTGTTTCAATCAGTTCCAGTCTGCTGCCGTTCACTCAGAAATATTATGTCAGAATACATACATTGCATTTAGTTAGCTGAAGCTTTTGACCGAAGCAACTTACAATAAGTGCATTGAACAATGACGACACAACCCAAAAAGGTCAAGAATCATGCGACTACATACAATTCATCAAACTGCTTTAAGTGCTACACTGTTTTGCTTTTGTTATTTTGTTGTGGGCAAAGATCATGTCTGAACAGATACGTTTTTTTTCCCTCTGCACTGGAAGAAGGGCAGGGTATCAGTCCTGTTCTCAGTGGGGAGAAACTGCAAATTAAGTACTTCTTGTTGAGAAAATGCGTGAACTTTTGCCACCCCAGACCAATGCCAGAGGGATAATCCAAGATTCTCAGAAACACTTGAATGAATCAGGACATCCCACTTCTGCCCGGCAGAAATGGGAGAAGAGTTTTCGGCTTCTTCTTTGGTCAAAAACCTGTGGATCTGACGACAAATGTATGAAATCTGTCATTTGTTTTAAGAACATTTATTTATCAAACCTTTTACAGGTACAACCCATTGAGATTTGAAATCACCTTTTTAAGGGTGACCCGTCTGATACCATCTTGAGATTAATATTTGAATACAGCCGTCCTGTAAATTCAGCAGCCATTCCTCGTATACACTGGTCCTAAAATGAGAGCACAGCCATACCCGAAGAACACCCAACGGCAAAATAAATCAGAAGAACAGAAACAAGATTGTTTCCTCCTGGGCTTGAATGACAAGAGCCCCTGTCCTGCAGTTTGGTGTGAGACGAGACCTGTCCTCTTTAGAAAGTCTCATGTCATTTCAATCCATATCCAATTACTCAGCCAGGGGTGGCCTGTCATTTCCTGCTGTCAATCATTCAATTCAATCAGTCCAGCCACTCCTGGCCCGTCTTGCCTATATACTTGATATCAAACCGTTTTCCGCTAGTATGGGTAATAGGGTATCCTAATCACTGTCACACGTGATTCAATTAGCGACGGTTTGTGTTGTTTCCTTGTGTTTGCATGCATGATCTGTTTTCAAATTTTGCCCCTACCCCCCAGTCTAGTTGGATTCATCAAATCATTCCATCGTCTCTTTTTCTTCAAGGACCTTTTCCTGTTTTTGACACCAGCACGTCGACACAATTACTCACATCAAGGTCAATGTGTCCCATTTCATTTTTTGATAATGCTGATTTTTCTCTTTGCAATGTCAAAGAACTAAGTACACCATGAGTATGTATAATGTTCCGAATGCAATTCTATTGAATATGTTTAATAATTTTCAGGGATAATTGTAATAAAACTTTCCAGGTTTGTTTATTTTCCGTGACTCTTCCCTTTGCTGTGTGATCTTTCCATGTAATTTTGTTGTTCAGAATAGTTGAACCAGGGAGGGCTTCATATAAGATTTAGGACAGCTTTCCAGGGGGCAATCTCCTGACCCCTCACATCTTATCTGCTTCTATGCCATAGAACACCTAGGCCACCGAGACGTCCTAAGAGTCTAGTTCCCAGGATCCCACCGGCACCAGGGAGCTTGTATATGATTTCATGTTGCACATGCCTAGCCTGGGGGCCATCCTGATCACATGACCTCACACTCGGCTTCTGTCTGACCCTCTTGTCGCCAGCATCGATTTCCAGAAATTAATATTATCGGGGCCAATCAGGGACAGTGTCGTAGTTAGACGAAAGGCCAATCGGACTGGTCTAGTTTAACGACCTAACGACCAATCAGGCACACTGTCGTATTTGAGGACTTAACTGGCCAATCGGGGACTGTGTCTTATGACTTAAACCGGCCAATCAGGGACTATCGGGGAGTGTGTCGTAGTTTAGGACTTAAACAGGCAAATCAGGGTCTATCGGGGACTGCATCGTAGTTTAGGACTTAAACAGGCCACTCAGGGACTACCGGGGACTCGTCGTAGTTTAGGGATTAAACTGGCCAATCAGGGTAGTTAAAGTCCTAAACTACGACTTTAGACTTTCGTCGTAGATGACGAAAAACAGTAATGGTGTCTCACTGTCTCCTGAAGCAACGAGTGGTAGAGTTAACATTGGCAGAAAATAAACTCGGAGGGACTACTCGAACCAGAACAAGAGGATGCACTAACAGAGTTTGTCAGCGGGAAATTGTTTTTCGCCGTTCGCCTTATCCGGTGTATCCACTGAACAGCGCACATTACCACCCTGATAGACTGAAGGATTCTGTCTGTCTGAAGTCGATGGTGGCGGTCAGAGGTCCAGTCGGATCTTTGTAAAAGAATGTGAAGTCCGCCAGGATTGGGTAACCGTAGGTTTTCCTTTGTCATTAAAGTAAGCTTAAGTCCAGACTTTTTCTGATTAATTGTATCTTTTTTCGTTTTCCTTGGTATTCGTCAAAATTCGTCACTTACCTTAAAATGACATTTTCTCTTCACTGGGATGGTGGGTGGATTGTGGCAAGAATGTGTGCAAGGCCACAAACACCTAGGCTATTGTGATATTTCGCATTCATACGTCAATACAAAGGCCGGTGAGTGATAGGCTTACATTCTATATCTTCAGCACGTTGATGTTCCCCGCTTCAGGGCTGGTGGATGTGATTCAAATATTATATTTTATGGGTAAAGAAAACACCTGTTTCCCACAGGTTTCCTGATGCCAGAAAAAAACCGACAGACAGTAACGCATAACATCCATTGTGTCCCCATGAACAACATGCAACCTTCATGTGAAACGCGCAAAAATGAAACCTCAATCCGTGTCTTACCTTCTTTTTAGATCACAATCAAGCATTCATAATATGTACAAAAAATGAGAAGCAACAATATGTACAGGACCTGCTTGTCATTTTTCATCTGTTTATTTTACCCCAGAGATGATGATAATACCGTCCGGATTCCATACCGCTTGATGTTGTGGGAGGTGACATAAGAATCTATTATAAAGTAGATAATATTATTATGTTCTGGTGGGATTGATAAACTCAAAGGAGAAAGAACCACTCTGTGGACATGTTTATAATCCGATTGGATTTTGTTAATACATACCTAGGCTCCGCCGTAGGCCAATGTCAATTTATAAAAATCACTGTATTACATGAGTTTGTACAGAATGTGACTATCCTGATATGGTTCTCCTGGGTTTTGTCCCTGTTGTATAATAGGGTGTATGGTTCTAGTAACTTTCAACATGGAATATCTTTAGATATAGGAAACAATATTATAGCGCCATCTATTGGAGTTATAACAGCACGCACCCGGCTTTTTCACCTGCCTTCATGACGTGACGGGGATACACACATTTAGCGGTGCAGTGATACTCCACCGAGTGCGCGTGTGGCAGTAGTCTAGATAGATAGCTAGAAGATACTCATAAACCAAAACAATAACCTCTATAATACAACCGGGTGGTGTTTCAGGCTTCATAGTTGCCTCTCATTGCTGGAATGATAAAATTGGAAAATGATCCCATTATACTGTACATTGCTTGATTTAAATACCATGTTTGTAAAATAGCCTTATACATCGGCTACTACTGTAAAAAGACATACAACAAAGACCATTAGTCAAAGGCAATACAGCCTCAACAAAGGCAGTCTCCAGGATAGATGTAACTACGTTCAGTAAAGAATTTTACAATCTTAATATGTAGGCCTATCCCTCCTCCCTATATGGAGGCCTAATCCTCACCCTTTTTTTATTTATTTTTATTTGTTTCATTGATATTGTCTTCTGTGAGATCAGTCCATCAATTAAGTTCCATTGTGCCGCGTATCGTTCTAATTAAATATATAGCCGATCACGTTAAAGAGAATTGGATAAGCTTAAACCCCTCATGTTTTTCACAATTGAAAGCATTTGTTTTATAATAAACAAGGGTAGTAAGCCACTATAGCTGTCAATTCAGGAGGGCAATCATGACCAAACACCAAAGTGAACCACATTCTCAAAATAGAGGCTCAATTTACGATACGTCGATATAGGCCTAGTCACTAGCTAGGTACTACACAACTGCTGATCTAGGACAAGCATTTTCATTTTTTGCCATCCAAGTGATGCGAATTTCCACCGAAATGTGCGTTGAGATTCCACGTCACTGCATCGCTCTGCATCAGCTTTTTTCCCAAATATAATGAACCCTGTTTCGGGTCATACTCAAACCAGAATTTATAAACGTTCTTATTCTACTAATGTATCAATCATATATATATATTGAATCGATATAATGTATAATAATATTAATATTGCAGTGAATAAATGCTTGTCATGCCCCACTAAAGTTTGTGTGCTGAGTTGGTGGGTGACCGTGATCCGAGTCCTGAAGCAAGTCATTCTGACACTGCCCACACGTAACCACGCGCACGATCACAGCGCCGGTATATAAACTCCGTTGTTGACGTCAGCGTTCTCTTCCCTGCCTGTGCCTTCGTGAGGTGGGCAGTGTAATAAAGGATTCTTCCCTCAACTGAGTGAATCCAACGCCATCCGTCAACATGGTACGTTCCAACATTCATTTTATGCATCTTTTGGTTTCTTTCTGGCTATATGCTACCGTGACTGACCCTCTTGACGTGTTATGTTGGATTTTTAAACGGGTCCTGGGTTCTTATTGTTTCCGCTATGAACGCTGCGTCTATCAAACTGGCCACCATTTTGAATTTTGGTTATTGTTAGAACTTTTAGAAAATGAGAACTTTGCCTAGCCAGGTGTGTTTACGTATGGTTGTCTAATGACTAGTCATATAGATGTTATCTCCGATTGGATCTAAACATCTGGGATTCTAATAAATGGTTGTCTCGGTCCATGACGATGTTACCGGGTGCCAGGTTGTGTCTAGCCTTGGTTGTCGCAGCACAAATCAATTTCAACGGACGATAAACCCCAAACTCTGTATTCCCTGCGTCATACCAATGGTGAATAAGCGGGGTTGCCCTTAAAAGCCAGCCACTGACTGGCTTTCAAAGATCTAATGGCGTGTTGGTACAAAAAAAGACCGCTAGATGTTAGCCTTTGGCTCCGGGTCTGTACACGTGGCCTATTCATGACGTCTTGCCGGCTCGGGTTGAGGCCGGGCTGCTGGCTGCTGTGTGTTTCTCCCCCCACGTCCATGTCCCATCAGCACGTTACGTGGCATCGATCCGTTATCAACTTGTAAACGACACTAATGACCAGTGGTGGTTATTTCCCCCAAACGCTTCCTACTACCTCGTATTAAAATATACATGGCGAATGCCTAACGCCCTTTTTGAGGCCTTTGTGCCAAATGCGGATTCTGCGTGATGGCCTGAATGTTAAGTGCCGGTGTTTGGTGCAATGAGATGGCGTTTTTATTTTTCGCTGCGTAGTTGGTCCCAATTGTCGTTGACAGTAGAAGCTTCAAATCTTGACAGCTTTCTAGGAGTGTTGCGTCAGATATGCCCAAGTATCATACATGGCAGGCGGACTCCAACCTGGAAGAACGGGGCGGATCACTTGTATTCGCTTCATAGTTATCTCAGCCAATCATGTCGGCATAGGCGAGGCTCTGTGGGCGCGTAATGGGTGAACGCAAACCCGGCCCGCCGTCTACTGTTATGTGTAACTAAATGTTTGAAATCCTCGTCGTGTAGACTGGCAACTGTGTACATTTGCGACTGATATTCATGCAAGAATGAGTTCATTTTTCTTAGAATATCCTTAACAGGAAATGAGCATTGTTGGGATCAGAAGTTTGTGGTATAGCATAGTTGGGACTACTGGATTCAAGCTGAGTAATGCCCAAACGCACAGTATTCAATATGTACAACAGAGGAGTCTGCAATTTGGCAGCACCCTTTACATGATAGTAGGTGAATATGGTAGTGGTACTCTGGAACTGGTAATATCTCTGAATATTAATTTTGAACACGAATTACAAACCCATTTCTCCTACTAATCCAAATCTAATTCCAGGTGAACTTTACAATAGACCAGATCCGTGCCATCATGGACAAAAAGGCAAACATCAGGAACATGTCCGTCATTGCGCACGTTGACCATGGAAAGTCCACCTTGACCGACTCACTGGTGTCCAAGGCCGGTATCATCGCCTCATCACGTGCTGGCGAGACCCGTTTCACGGACACCCGTAAAGATGAGCAGGAGCGTTGCATCACCATCAAGTCCACGTGAGTGTCCTTACTAGCCCTTGTGTCGTCATGGGGCTGCTCTGTTGTAAATTATGGATGATGTAGTTCTGTACATGTAACTCTGGTTCTGTCCTCCAAAACATACGGTTAATACTTTACTTCTCTTCCTGCTGCAGCGCCATCTCTCTCTTCTACGAGCTGCACGAAAACGACACTGCCTTCATCAAGCAAGGCATCAATGGCAATGGCTTTCTGATCAATCTCATTGATTCCCCTGGGCACGTTGACTTCTCCTCTGAAGTGACTGCTGCTCTCCGTGTCACTGATGGAGCCCTGGTCGTGGTGGACTGCGTGTCCGGTAAGGAAAATGGGCATTAACGCTGCAAAAGGATTATCGCGTATTCATTTTAAGTGTTTGAATTGGTTGTATTAAAAACCAAACAAGTTGTGGGGTAACCAGGGATGAAGATGAGATTCTCTCATTGTCTATGGTAGCTAGATCAGCTCTTCCTTTTCACCAGAAAGACAAAGCATCGCTGACTACTTTCTATATAACAAAAGTTTTGTGCACCTGTACATACCAGTCCTGAACATCGTGCATTGCTTTTGTGTCGGGAAGACAAAAGAGACAAAAAAAAGAAGCAATTGGCAATGGCCACTGATCATATACATCAGGGTTGATATGAATCGTGCATGTCATGCTGTTATTAGTTAAAAGGGGTTTGAGCCATCTTTCAAACCGTATTGAGAATTACTTGCGGTTACATTATGAATTAGAACGGATTCATAATGGGCTGTGTGCTAGCGGCAAAATTACCATGACATTACTTTTCAGGCGTGTATGGACAGAGTTTATTTCTGAAATGGACTGGTTATTATCATTGTTAAAGGGTTTAATCATGAGGTGACCAAACTGATATAGGCCCGCCTACCGTACTGGTAAAATCAGGACTCTAACTTGACCTCCAATTTCTCTTTATAGGTGTCTGTGTGCAGACTGAGACTGTGCTGCGTCAGGCCATTGCTGAGCGCATCAAGCCAGTGCTGATGATGAACAAGATGGACCGCGCTCTGCTGGAGCTGCAGCTGGAGCCCGAGAGGCTGTACCAGACCTTCCAGCGTATCATTGAGTCCGTCAACGTCATCATCTCCACCTACGGAGAAGACGACGGTGGACCCATGGGCCTCATCTTCGTGAGTTTTGAGCAGCTTTAGGCCCAATCCCATTTCTTCCCCTTACCTCTACCCCTTACGCCTTCCCCTTACCCCTTCAAAACAAGGGGTAAGGGGTAGAAATGGGATTGGGCCTTAACCTAAACTTGGATAAATATTAATGTCAAGTCTAAAACATTATGAACCCCCTCACAGATCGATCCAGTGATTGGTACCGTTGGCTTCGGCTCCGGGCTTCACGGTTGGGCCTTCACCCTCAAGCAGTTTGCAGAGAAGTTCATCGCCAAGTATGCCGCCAAGGGAGACCTGACCCTCACACCAGAGGAGCGATGCAAGAAGGTTGAGGCCATGATGAAGAAACTGTGGGGTGAAAGGTAAATCCTCTCTGCAACCTTTAGCCAAAGTCTAGTCATGTCTAGTTTGACATAAAGCTTTACCTGATGCACCTGTTATTTTCCAGGTTCTTTGACCCAGAGACCAACAAGTTCACCAAGACCTGTGCTGGATCCAAGAACACCGTGCTGTCCCGTACCTTCGTCCACCTCATCCTGGACCCCATCTACAAGGTGATGACATTCATTAGTAAGAAAATTTGCCTTGTTATGCTGTTGCGTAAGATGCCCCCCAAGTTTTATTTGACGTAGTCTTTAGTGCTGTAAACATGTAACTGAATTCCTGCAAGTGATGAGATAAAACCATTCTTCACTTTGACCTGATTGTCTAGTGATGATAACCTTGACTCTGAGCGTGGTATACTAACGTGTCTTGGAATAACGTGGTTGCGATCAGTGTCTGGCTTTCAACATGATGATCCTTTCCTCCATAGATGTTCGATGCCATCATGAACTTCAAGAAGGAAGAGGCAGCCGCCATGTTGGAGAAACTCGACATCAAGCTTGACACCGAAGACAAGGACAAGGAGGGCAAGCCCCTGCTGAAGGCCGTGATGCGTCGCTGGCTGCCAGCCGGAGAGGCTCTGCTTCAGATGATCGCCATCCACCTGCCCTCCCCGGTCACCGCCCAGAGGTACCGTTGTGAGCTGCTCTACGAAGGACCTGGAGATGACGAGGCCGCCATGGGTAAGAAGAGGAACCGGTTTAAGATGTCATCGGTCTGACCCAATGCTTCACTTAATGGTGTTCTCCCATAATTGTAGAGGGACTTCAGAGTTGGCGTTTGTTGTGGATGTTTGGTCTTGTAGCTGGCTTGACGGTAGACTTCTTCCTCCCTTAGGTATCAAGAACTGTGACTCCGCCGCTCCCTTGATGATGTACATCTCCAAGATGGTGCCCACCACCGATAAGGGACGCTTCTATGCCTTTGGGCGTGTCTTCTCTGGCACAGTCTCCACTGGCTTGAAGGTTCGCATCATGGGACCCAACTACACCCCTGGAAAGAAGGAGGATCTCTACACCAAACAGATCCAGAGGTATGGACTTGTTTTTTGATGTCTAAATATTTTCAAGCGTCTAGAGGAGCAGCAGGATTTTCTTAATGTGAACTATGAGGAAACGCCTCCTCTGTGTTGTATTTTGCTCGAACATGCCCGATATCTATCAAAGCTCAAAAATTGAGATTCCCTGAATAGTCAGGAATTAGCCAGGAGTAATCTAAATAGGCTCCCATGGAGGAATGCACTGAAACGATGATCTCAACAAGCATTTAGCTCGCCAATGGCCATTAATAACTAGTACAAATTAAATGATGGCTCTTAAATCTCCCCTGCAGCACTTTTTGCTGTATGATTTATTATTAGGGGTCCAAGCCAACAGGTTGGATCCCTATTGTTTTTGTAAGGATTTTTATACTTCCCGCGCTGATAGTGGGTCCACAGCCCAAACCGTAAATGGTGCACACGAGCCAATTACATGACTAGAACCAGGTCCGGCACCGCTACTCAGATAACAAAATCCAGACACGCCGGTCCCTAGGTGGCGCTATACCAAGGAATACGCGTTTGGGGCTATAACTCCCCCACCGAACCTCCCAGTGTCCAAAAACTTGTACACACAGATGCACTGGAGTCTGCTGCATCTTTTGGCCTAGGCCACGCCCATTTGCGTCTATGAATATTTTTCGGGAAAACCGCAAAACTGTATTTTCGCTACTCCTCCCACATTTCTTGACCAATCAACACCAAACTTTGCACACGGCATCTTCAGACGCACACGCAAAGAAATCATACAGTTTTTTTGATCCGACCTTCGACGAAGAAAAGGTAGAGTTTAGAATATTTGTTTATTAGCTAAATTAGACGTGGACAATTAAAAATCCAAAATTAGACATCGGATCGAGTCCAAATTCTACACGCATGTTGGTGCTAACCTTAATGACGTTCGATAAAAATTTCGGAAAATGTCGCGATTAGGGGGCGCAATAAACGAGAAATGTATATCTTCTACAAAATTTTGCCGCGAAAACGCTACACTGACTTCTCGCTACTCCTACCACAGTCAAATCCTTTGTATCCACAGGTTCAGGGTAGCGTTTTGAACACATGCTTCGCGTTGTGCCGGCGAAATGCACATTTCTTGTCGCGTTGTGCCGGCGAAATGCACACTTCTTGGACCCCTGCATAACTGCTTGCAGTTCTAGTTTTATTTATTTTTCCCAACGTCGTGTTTCATTGGGCATTTAATTTTTTCAGGACCATTCTCATGATGGGGCGTTACACTGAGCCCATCGAGGACGTGCCCTGCGGTAACATCGTCGGCCTGGTCGGAGTGGACCAGTACCTCATCAAGACCGGTACCATCACCACCTTCGAGGCAGCCCACAACATGAGGGTGATGAAGTTCAGCGTGTCCCCCGTGGTGAGGGTGGCAGTGGAGGTCAAGAACCCCGCCGATCTCCCCAAGCTGGTGGAAGGCCTGAAGCGTCTGGCCAAGTCCGACCCCATGGTGCAGTGCATCATTGAGGAGTCCGGGGAGCACATCGTGGCTGGAGCCGGAGAGCTCCATCTTGAGATCTGCCTGAAGGATCTGGAGGAGGATCACGCCTGTGTGCCCCTCAAGGTAAAGTCAAGGATGCTTCAATTGTCATTTAACATTTTCATGAAAAACGAAAGACAGTACTCGGGTCTCGGTGCGCTACCTAAAGCCCTAGAATTTTTTTTTAACTTACAATAAATTATAAATATAAATAAAGACGTACTAAGATACAAAAATAGTAAAGTGGACACGTATAAGACCGGGTACAGGGGGCTCATAGATGTACAACCTGTTAAGCCCGTTGAGACTGTACCCGTGATCCAGAGCTATACAACTTTTATTGAAATTGGATTAAAGGTCGAATTTAGAAATTAATGCAGGATTTTATCTGGCTTGCGAGTTCATTCTAATTTATTTTGTTTTGTTTGTTGCAGAAATCCGACCCCGTTGTGTCCTACAGAGAGACCGTGAGCGAGGAATCCTCAATCATGTGTCTGTCCAAGTCGCCCAACAAGCACAACCGTCTCTTCATGAAGGCTCGCCCCTTCCCCGACGGCCTGGCCGAGGACATCGAGAAGGGAGACGTGACTCCCCGCCAGGAGCTCAAGGCCCGCGCCCGCTACCTCGTAGACAAATACGAGTGGGACGCAGGCGAGGCCCGTAAGATCTGGTGCTTCGGACCCGACGGAACCGGCCCCAACCTGTTGGTGGACGTCACCAAGGGAGTGCAGTACCTGAACGAGATCAAGGACAGCGTGGTCGCCGGCTTCCAGTGGGCCTCCAAGGAGGTTTGTTCCTTTATTTTAAACGCTATGGTTGTGCTGCACATCACAACCACACACTTGGTAGACCTGTCTCTTAATGTAAACCACTCTACGTCGGAAGTGTCCTGTAATGCATGGTGCGGATGTGTAACGTTATGCTGCCTTCTCCAGGGTGTCCTCTGTGAAGAGAACATGCGTGCCTGCCGTTACGACGTCCATGACGTCTCCCTGCATACTGATGCGATCCATCGTGGTGGTGGCCAGATCATTCCCACAGCCCGCCGAGTGCTGTACGCCTGCCAGCTCACAGCCGAGCCCAGACTCATGGAGCCCGTGTACCTTGTGGAGATCCAGGTACGGGGTCCTCCAACTGTTTCAGTGTTCAAAGCCACGGCCGTTGTCGCTTGACTGATGTCTGGCGTTTATGTGACTGCAATAAAATACGGCTCATCCGTCCGGTTGGCTGGCGCAGTCTTGGTGCTATAACTGAAATTCCTGCAAGTGATGAGATAAACCATTCTTCACTTTGACCTGAATGTCTAGTGATGATAACCTTGACTCTGAGCATGGTAGTTCAACATTGCGAACCTTATGTCCATCGATGTTTAATGCCATCATGATCTTCCAGAAGGAAGGCTTGTGCATAGTCAGTATTGAGAGTTGACGGAGAAGATGGCGGTTGACCTATAGTTTCAAAGTTAATACCGTTTATACCGGTGTTGACACGAGCGTTTTACTCTGTGTGAAAATGTCCACACCGCGGCAACCCTAATATCTGGTGTAAATGGCAGGACTGAATAAAATGGACACCTGCAGTTTAGAATACATGTCTAAAATGCAGAAACCACCATGTCGTCTTTGATATATAATAATCTCAGATGACTTTCGGTGGGTGAAGGACAATTGCATGGTTTTGCTAATGCTAGTTGGATGTGCTAACGTTGGCTGTGCTGTTTCCTTCAGTGCCCAGAGGCAGTTGTTGGTGGAATCTACGGTGTGCTGAACAGGAGACGTGGCCACGTGTTCGAGGAGTGTCAAGTCATGGGAACCCCAATGTTCATTGTTAAGGCCTTCCTGCCCGTCAACGAATCGTTCGGTAAGTCCAGTCCTGAAACGCTGGCGTCACTGCAGCTTTGTAACTCGGGCCAGTAATGGCCCCGACCGTAGGACGTGTCTCGATGTGGTCTTTGACCTCTTCCCCGTGTCCCTTCAGGTTTCACTGCTGATCTGCGCTCCAACACCGGTGGTCAGGCCTTCCCCCAGTGCGTGTTCGACCATTGGCAGATCCTCCCAGGAGACCCCAAGGACCCCACGACCAAGCCTTTCCAGGTCGTCGCCGACATCCGCAAGCGCAAGGGAATCAAGGAAGGCATCCCGCTGCTGGACAACTACCTGGACAAAATGTAAACGGATTCCACCATTCCCAGACCCATTTCATTAAATAACCTTCATGTTGGAGCAGGACTGTACAAATCATAATGAGCACTGTTTGCCAAATGGATTGAAATCACAAAAAAAAAGGTAAACCATAAATAAAGGAATAATAAAAATTGCAATTCTGTCCAGACTTTTTGTGGTGGGAGGTGTTTGCACAAACCAGATGAATACGTTGCACATCATTGACAATGTTGATTTATAAAATGAGTGGACAAATATGGCAAAGTATCCAACCTTTATAAATGGTAACTCGTTAAAAACCATGTCTGCACTGCTTAATTTGACTATTTTAATAATAGTCAATGGGGTTGTATTCTGAATCAAGTGGATCAGCAGTCGCTATGGGTGTGTTTGCTACTCTGTGAACCGCCATGAAGTCCTCGCCCTTCAGTCGCACCCCTCCAGCATTGGAGATAAGGCTTCGGCTTTTGTCTACTGGTCGTAAATGAGTGCCCCAGGATAAACTACTTGCCAACCGTTCAGTATTGACGAAGCAGTGGGTGTCTAGTGAACAGAAGGGGCTATTTAAATATCAGTTCAAATATATTAACGTGTGACGAATGCTAATAAAGTTTAGAAAGCTATAATCTATATTGAATATCGAGTCTTGTCCGAATACAGCCATGCCTGTTTGACCACATCACGATATTCATTACCAACAGGTGGTATGCGCCACACTATCCTGAAAATGGAAGTTTAGCCATCACTTTTTACTATTTAGGTATTTTTGCTATCTATCTTTTTTTCTTTTCATGTCTCACGTTTCATCGACTTGGCTTCGAGATCTCCTATTTTAACCTATTAATGAGAAAAGCAAGGAATTTGATGTTTTAGTTGGGATATATTTTCACAAGCGTTGGATAAAAAATACATTGGTTTGTGTCTCATCAGTTAGGGATGTCGTTTCTGTAAGGAATTGTGTAGATCTTTTATCTTCTGCTCTTTCAAACTAAACTCTTCCAAGAGTTAATGATCAGAGTGATGCTATTCTCTCCACATTCCCTCACAAAGAATCGTGAATAACCGTGCATACCACGTCACGTCTTGCTATAGGCCTGATTATAAACACGTACTGTATACAAATGCTGTGTGTGTAAGACACGGTTATCTGATAACTTTCAGTGGGGCAATAACGCTATGGTCTGGGAGTGCTAATGTATGTATTCATACGTTTTGTATGATAATATTCATATACACAGGCATAGGCCTACAGCAGAAATGCTTATCTTGATTTCAGGGCTCAAAGGGGAATGGGGAATGAGGTCTTACAGGCTGTATAAACGGTCCACCTCACTGCTTTTATGTTTGCATCTTTTTTGTATAATGAATTATTCTTTGGCTCTCTACAATAATAAAATAAATGCTCTCCCCTACTGAATAAAAGTTCTCCAGATAGGAGCCATCTTGGATCAGTCGACCCGCTGCGTAGAGCAGTTCTGAGCACAAAGACATCACGATCAGACGGTTATAACAATAAAATCCATTCTTGGTTCGGTCAAAATTTGAAAAATTGTATTATCTTATTTTTCCTCTGTTCATGGTCTGAGATAATTTAATGCCATGAAGAGGGTTAAAGGATAATTCCTTGTGTAACCTATATTGAGCAAGTTAGAAAACTTAAGTTTCCAACTATGCACTCAGTTTGACCACTGTTCGACACTATCATTTCCAATTATTTAAATTATAAGAACAAAAACGACCGATGCCTTTGGCATAACAAGCACTTTTAATTCACACTCAATTCCGATTAGAATTTATTATTAATATTGAATAATAGCGTTTCCTTTACCTCCCAAAACGGCGGATGTACATTGACATCCAGGCAAAAATCGATCGGCACAAAACAAAATGAATTGTGTATTATGCCATGTGGTTTATATAGGTAATTTTAATACATTTTTAAAAAGTGTGCAAATTACCACCCCGTTATTCAAGTCCCAACTCGCATAACGCGCATGTAAAGCGCGTGCACGTTAAAAGGGGAACAAGGTGGGGGATGGGGGTGAGCAACCAATCAAGACCAAGCTCTGCCTTAGCCAATCACATTGCAGTTACTCTTCCTGCTTGGTCGAGAGGTTCATGATAGGGTAAGTAATAAACATTTAGATAAAAAAGTATAAAGATTTTTACGAAGAAAACGCAATACAGATTGAAAACAATTATCACACTACAGATATACATTGTGGTTTGTGCATTTTCCCTCTGTGGGAAGAAACATCGATTACCATTTTACCTATTGTGCATATTATACGTGCCATGCGAACAGCGTAGTATGAGCCAACCAACCGGCTAGGCTCGTTTGGTTAGCCTCCCATCATGAAGTTGCTATCAAGTCTTTAATTATAAGAAAATATCCCGCTGTTAAGTTATCAAAGCAACGCACACACGGGCGGTCTTAAAAAATGACTGTTCTAACATGTAGGTGATTGTGCTCCACCACACATCCAGTTTCAATATTTTACTATTGCATAATGCATCCCATCGCATAAATTGAACGGCCTATTTTGCAGTTGTCCTATGGAGGTTGTTTGCTTTCTGTTTGGGCGCAGGATATGGGCGGCGTGAAACAGGAACAGGGCGAAGGAACGCAGGCGAAGGGGCCAAACCCGTCTGATCCAGTCCATGATGAGGTGACTATTTGGGACACCTTATTTCAGAAAATAGTTATCAATCTAATAAAAAATAATGCACAGCAGTGAACATTCTTAACATGTGCTACTTTTTTGCCCGTTATCCCTTCTATACTCTATTTGTAAACTAGTCAATTTTTTTTCTTCTATGATTTACTTTGAATGATATTGATGACAAAGCAGGAGATACAGGCACAATGGCCCTCATGATAATAATACTAATAATAGTATGGTCAATCTCCCACATGTACAGCCAAGAAAGAGGGGCTGGCCCAAAGGAAAGAAAAGGAAGAAGGTTCTTCCTAATGGGCCCAAAGCACCGGTAACCGGTTATGTCCGGTTCCTTAATGAACGCCGAGAGCAGATGCGGGCCCAATACCCTGATTTGCCTTTCCCCGAAATCACCAAGAGGCTTGGGGCAGAGTGGAGTCGGTTGGTCCCTAACGACAAGCAGGTAATCTTCCAGATACCTGATCACCTGTCTGTTGTATCTGGTTGCTTATCTACAACCAGAATTTCCCTACACAACAAATTCTCATACAGCACACATACCTGAATCTATTGAGGTCTTTCAATAGTTGCCAGTCTCCGAAATTGCCATTCACCCTAATGGATGAGGGCGGGAATCGCTATATTCTAAATATCTTGAGCTGTGACCGATCAGATATAACCGTATGGAGTTTGTCCCGCAGCGCTATCTTGACGAGGCGGAGCGGGAGAAGGTTCAATACGCCAGAGACCTGAAGGAGTATCAGCAGACTGAGGCGTACCAGATCACCAGTGCTAAGATCCAGGACAAGAAGGTCAAGAAAGGTAAACAGTGGGGCAATCAGGCCATTTAGTCTTTGTTAATGCTGCTGACATTGGTCACATTTTGGGTCAGCTGATCATATGTCCAATATATATATCCCCTCATCAAGTGAGTCTCACCATTTGCTTGCAGAAGACCATATAGGGTCGAAACGTTGCTTTTAATATGAGAGAGAGAGAGAGAGAGAGAGAGAGAGAGAGAGAGAGAGAGAGAGAGAGAGAGAGAGAGAGAGAGAGAGAGAGAGAGAGAGAGAGAGAGAGAGAGAGAGAGAGAGAGAGAGAGAGAGAGAGAGAGAGAGAGAGAGAGAGAGAGAGAGAGAGAGAGAGAGAAGAAGATTTTGAAAAAGAAAATCGAAATACATCACGTCCTCTGCTCCCTCCCTTGATAAGTTCCCCTCCACCGTTCACAATTGTTGGATTTCTGCCCTTGTGATTGTCATGCAAGACGGATGGCCCATGCCTGGCAGGGAAGAGATGCCCTCAGTTGTCAGATATGTATCAGGAGCGGACTCAAATCTAAATGGTTTCGTGCTGCAGCCGTGCTCACTCAACCGGAGCAGATGTTTCACCGGAGCTTTGTCTCACAAGTAGCCGGTGGATGGCTATTGTAATAACAAATAACATTTTAATTATAGCTCTTAAATTGTACCTAAATCCAATCCTTTGTTGGAAAGAGTTGAAAATATGAAATAGTAAACTTATCTTGTTGATTCCTCTGTCTTTACTTCGTCCAGTTGTTATTTTTCTGAAGTTTGGCCCTCTAGCTTTTAAAATTGTGTTATAAATGTGTATTGAATGCTTTGCTTGTTCTCAGCCACCCTTGTTGGAATCAAGTGTCTGCTGAACGACTGAATGTAATGTAAGTGCATACTAACCTTTGTTTTCCCTGTTCAGAGGACCCGCCCTCTGTGATCATCAACACAAGCTCAGGATCCGGGATACAAAGGGTACATTCACTGTTCTGCTCTATAATGTTGTCCAGTCGCCTCTCTGACCTGGCTGAGAAATATCTCAATTGTTTTTCTTCATTTTGTCTCTGTAGGCACCTGACCTGTGCCCCCGGTTTGATATCCCTATTTTCACAGAAGAGTTTCTGGACCAGAATAAAGGTAATCACTTGAAAGAATGGTCTGCTGGTTTGTTGAGTAAGCTTTCATTTGTAGAGAGAAAAATGTCCAATCTATAAATTGGGGGATGGGGTTAGAAATTTCATGCAGCTGTTTGCTAACACAGTAAACAATAAAAAAAATGCAATAAAAAAAAATGCATCAACAGCTGAAGT
Source organism: Gadus chalcogrammus (assembly GCF_026213295.1). Lineage (NCBI taxonomy): Eukaryota > Metazoa > Chordata > Actinopteri > Gadiformes > Gadidae > Gadus > Gadus chalcogrammus. The sequence goes on from NC_079423.1 coordinate 30,442,875, forward strand.
AAATTTTTAATTCATACTATGTCCAATGCTTCACTCTTTCTGGTTATGAAGGGTAAAAATACATATTTTACCTTTTTAACTAAGAAGGACTACTATAATATGTTATAATAGTGATATGCATTTTTGCTAATACCACCCACACCTACAACATAGACATAGAGATGCAGTTTGTTTTATCATAAAACAATAGGGACAGAGAAATAGAGAAATAAATGGATGTATATAAAGGAGGAGAATATGTGCACTCGAATGTTAAAGGTGACATATTTTACCATGATATGATGTCAGAAGAGGCAGATTTTCCAAACGGCTTGTAATGGCTAATCACACTCACACCTGGTGGTATAATATGTCACCTTTTAAGGCCCCGTCCACACGGAACCGATTTTTTTGGGTGAAAACACATACGTCTTGGGTGTTTGGGCCGACCGTCCAGACGGATCTGGTGTTTTCGGTGCCCGAAAACAGACTTTTCCCAGGGTGGATAAGTTAAAAACGGATCCATAAATTTTCGTATTCCTGCTGTACATTAATACAAAGTATTTTTGCTCAATCTAAAAGATTTAACAACTGCTATATCCTCCTCGACTGATTGTTTGTATACAGCGCGCAGGCTGGTTGTGCGCAAGCTTGATGCGCTCTACGTTTTTTGCGGAGAACCAGCGCCTTGAATACGTTCTACAGCGTTTCTGCAGCGCCTTGAATACGTTCTACAGCGTTTCTGCAGCGCCCTGAATACGAATACGAATACGTAACCTCCCTCTGGTTCTCCCCCCTCTGGTTCTCCTCGTTCTCCCCCCTCTGGTTCTCCCCCCTCTGGTTCTCCTCGTTCTCCCCCTCTGGTTCTCCCCCCTCTGGTTCTCCCCCCTCTGGTTCTCCTCGTTCTCCCCTCTCTGGTTCTCCCCCCTCTGGTTCTCCTCGTTCTCCCCCTCTGGTTCTCCCCCCTCTGGTTCTCCCCCCTCTGGTTCTCCTCGTTCTCCCCTCTCTGGTTCTCCCCCCTCTGGTTCTCCTGGTTCTCCCCCCTCTGGTTCTCCCCCCTCTGGTTCTCCCCCCTCTGGTTCTCCCCCCTCTGGTTCTCCCCTCTCTGGTTCTCCCCCCTCTGGTTCTCCCCCCTCTGGTTCTCCTCGTTCTCCCCCCTCTGGTTCTCCCCCCTCTGGTTCTCCCCCTTCTCCCCCCTCTGGTTCTCCCCCCTCTGGGTTCCCCTCCATCGGGTCCCAGCGCGCGAGGCCGAGCTGCGGCGGCTGCGGAAGGCCAACGTGGAGTTTGAGGAGCAGAACGCCGTGCTGCAGCGACACATCAAGGACATGTGCAGCGCCAAGGACCGGCTGGAGGCGGAGCTGGGCCAGGACGAGCTGCGCACCCAGGCCCTCCACAAGCACCTGCTGGCCATCAAGCACACGCTGGTCAGCAGCCTCTCCTCGGTCGCCCTGCCAGGTGAGCGGGCCGCTCCCTCTCTCAGACCCAGAGGACAGGGCAGGTTTTGCCACATTTAGGGCCAATCCCATTTCCATCCCTTCGCCCTCCCCCTTGTTCTTGCGCGTTCATGTGAGGGGTAGGGCTGTCTCAATCCCCATTTGGGTTAAGGGCTAGGCCCTGGAAATGAAGCTTCCGAAGGATCACACTTGAAAGGGCGGGCTTCGAGGAAAGCCCTCCGATAACAACTAGTAAGGATTCATGCTAGCTGCCAAATTTGCCGGACGGCAAATTTGGCAGCTAGCATGAATCCTTACTAGTGGTTATCATTAACTCACAGACTCATGCTGTAAAGTGGACTGGGATATTTTGGCCTCTGTAGACGTAGTAATGGAAAGGTGTCTCATTTCTTAGGGTAACGTTCTTACCCCATCAGACAAGGGGGAAGGGGTGGAGATGGGATTGGCCTTTAGACTATTGACCGTTAAGGCATTTGGCAGAGGACTTTATCGATTGCATTCAGACAAATGTGAGCATTTAAGGCTTAGGTATCTTGCTCAAGGATTACCACTATTGTTTCCATTTTCAAGATATTCATTATGCCGGATTCTATCCTGTGACAGAGGTTTTGGTGAAGCCAGGAAAGAATGTTTATGATGGGTTTTATTACCCAGACGTTTGAGTCCTCCGGACCAAGGTAAAGGACCGCGTGGTTTCTCCTCAGGCACCGGTGAGACCCCCTCCATGGGCTCCCTGGACTCCTACCTGAGCCGCCTGAGCGGGGTGCTGGAGAGCAACCCCGTGAAGCACCGCACCCTGCTCAACCAGGTGCGGGACGTCTTGTCTCACCTGGACAGGTAAGCCAAGGCCCCTCTGTTTCCCAAGTAGACAGGGATTCACTTGAACTCAAATATTTAAATTGAAACTGAAATGATGGTGGATTTTACATTTACATTTAGTGCGTTTAGCAGACGCTTTTATCCAAAGCGACGTACAATAAGTACATTTGTCAGAAGAAAGAGAAACAACAATATATGGCTGTCGGTACAGTGAGGATGTTCATAGAACCAGGTGCCAAGCACTAACAATTGTTAGGTTAACCCATTCCCCATATACAACAACGATAGCTAGGATAAGACGCTACACAATGCTAGGTACAATGTTTAAGTTCAAGGACAAGTACAACATATAATAAGTGCGTTAGAGGGGTGTGGGGGGTTGAGGGGTAATGGGGGAGGCTATGTAGAGTCTTGTTGAACCCTGACCCACTCTGAATGTACATAGAATGGACGCATCCAATCTTGTATGAAAGCCTTCATCTTCGCATCTCTGTAAAGTGTGGACTAGTAGAGCTGGGACTAATCGCCATTCCTTAACGACATTCCAGTGAGAAACTATGAAGAGGGCAGCGCCACAATGTCCCCGTACGAGTCCGAGGAGAAGGGAGCGGAGGCAGCAGCAGGCAGACGGTGGGGTCGGGCCAGCCTGGAGCCGTCCGGAGGAACATTGTGGCTTACCACGGCAGGGACAATAAAGGAACGTTTTTAAGCACAAGTGCTGCACACAAGGCATCAGCGCGCCTCCACGGCATGTGACACGCATACGTGGAACGCAAACACCGTGACCAGCGTTGTTTGTCAGTGTACGTGGCCGCTGTGTCTGTGGGGAAGCATGCACAGTTCAGTTCACAGAGGAGAGGCGGTTTGTTAGGACCTGTGATGAGCTGCTATTCATAAAAGCGCTAAATGTAAAAAAACAAAACAAAAAAACAACACGATCGATTTTATTATTTCTTCAATTGCTCTGCTTGTGGTATTAGGTGTTAGCAGTGAACCTATCTTCATAGTCTGTGCACAGCACAGCCTGTTGAATACAGGCCCAGCCCTTGTAATCACTTTAGAGAACTAATGTGTAGTTGGCATACGTCCCCGAGGCCTGTACCTCAAAGCAATATAAAGCGGTCAGCTGTGTCACGTCGAAATGATTCCCCCCCCCCCCCCCCCTTTTACCTGATGAAGAGCACCTGCAGCATACATTGGAACAAATGACTGGCTGAATGCTCCTTATTTAGTGCTTAACCCGGAGGGTGAGTTGTTGAATGACCAAATATTGTTCTTATATTCCTGTGAGACGGTGGACATTAAAGTGGTAGGTTGTTGGCGTCATGCATGAGATCCTGCGGGACTCTTATGAATTTATATTTGTCAAGATTATTTGTATCATCTGTCAACCTATTCAGTTAATTCATTGCCTCAATTTGTAATAAAATAACAGTTCTTTTTTTTCTGTGCAATTTAGAGTTCCTTCAATGTGTTCCTGTGCTGTGAATTTATCCGAAATGATGGTGATGTAGTCGATCTTGCCAAATCATCGTGTTATTTAGTTGTGTGTGTGTGTATATAACCATAGCTCAACAGCAGTTTCCAATTATAAACTGTAAACATTTTGCAGTTTCACAACATGAAAGTGTGACAGGGAAGGGACAAAAGGTGTGGAATATTTATTTGAATAATTTGTTAAAATGGCATGTAGACACCAAAGCATGTTAAGTCTCTAAAGTGCAACCGTCAGAGACGCCCGAGTCATTGTGTTAAATTCCTTTGAGTCCCTTCCACAGTGCATTTACGCAAGACATTGAAGCGACGTGGATACAACCCTGATCGTCGTGCGCTCCATCACTAGAGGTAGCTATTGGTCCACGCAATACAAATTTTTAAATTCCAATTTCAGAGGCGGTAGCCTACTTGTAGAGTGGACATCAGTTTCAAAGATATAACTGGTCTACAACATGGCTCATTTGTATTATGTTCAACATTAAGGTATATTAGAAAAAATACCTACACGTTTCAGGGAAATGCACACTTTGTCATACAACCCATTCATGTATCAAAATGTAAATTTATTCGATATTTTCCATTAACTCAGCTATTTTAACTGAATAATCATGAATAAACATTTTGGACAGGGTGACAGTACATTCAGGTATTTCCAGTAGTAGCCAGCTTGATCCCCCCCTCCCCACCGCGCTGACGTCACTCTCGGTAGCTGTTCTCGCAGCACTGGTGCTGAAGCTGAACAAGATGGCTGTGTGTCGGGGAGCGGAGAGCTGGGAATAGGGGGTGGGGGGATAGTCATTGATTCCGGCGGATAAAATATATTTTTAACTCCAACATCCGAAAGACTCGTGTTTAGTCTTGCGCGACAAGGAATCAGTTTGGTCGTCCATGGGACGAGGCGTAAAAGGGCCAAGCAGAGAAGCGACGGTGGACCTCCCCGTTACGAAAAGGGTGTTGTAGCCTCCAGATTATTACAGGAAAAAACATTCCTGTGAAGAAATTCTTCAACAACTATAGGCTCATTGGAGAGATGTCATTGTTGTGTGTCGGTGGTAAGTAGAATCTACCTTGTTTTAGCCCTTTACCCCTCTGGTCAAAATTCCGACAACCACATGCCTGTGAGGGTGTCTTGAGCTTTCGGATTCATTTACGCGTTGTTTTAACTTTTTAAGATTTCAGATTTTATCAATGCTTCCGTTTTGTAGGCAGATATTTTTTATCAGATTTGAGAAAAAAATATCACAAATCACATCTAGGCCTGTATGAGCACACACATGGCAAATATACTTGGAACCCATATTTTTCCAGCTTTGTTTAAATGTGGGGATATCCATTGGATATCGTATCGTTAGTTAATTATTACTTTTAATGACAGCTGTGTTGGACGTTGAAGTTGTCTGCGGTTGGTAATGCGTTAAGATATTTCAATTTTTTTTCCGAGAATATTGTTTCATTTTCACTTTAGTTAGCTGCTCGTGCGTAATTGCGCATAGCAAAAGCGTGCCGGCTGTAGGCCTGTGGGTTTTATAAAGGGTTCTGAACCTTATGGTTACCCGTCATCTCCCAACGAATGAGGAGTAATTAGTAGCCTTGCTTGTGTTCAATGGCTGAATCGAACGTTGTTTGCGTGAAGGTGTTGATGCGTTGTGTCCTCGGGTTGTTTGCATGTCTGAGGTTATTCTCTTGAGGCGAAGTCAATAGAGATTGGGTCTCCAGTGTCTTAGGTGCAATCCATCTGGAAGTGACTTTAATGTGGCTGTTGTCACAGTATTATTGTATTTTAACAAGCTACACTAATAATAACAACACTCATATTCTTTTTCACTACACACATCGATTGTTGCACTGATAATGGCCGTTTAAAGTGTGTAGTTGGCAACATGGGACTGATGACAGCAATGAGAAAAGTCATTGTAGTCCCGTTTTCCACGGCATGTGTTGGCATAGCAACCATCTTTTGAATTGTAACCATTTGCCATTGAAATGTTTGATTGTCCTATTAGTTCAGGTGTATTATTTTGCTCATCAGTCTGTATGGTTCATACTTTCTCTAGGATGTGTGATCACTGAAAGACGTTGAGTCATTATTCCCAAAGGAAAAGCCCTCATATTGCATTGAATGCTTTGTACAAGTGTGTGTGTGTGTGTGTGTGTGTGTGTGTGTGTGTGTGTGTGTGTGTGTGTGTGTGTGTGTGTGTGTGTGTGTGTGTGTGTGTGTGTGTGTGTGTGTGTGTGTGTGTGTGTGTGTGTGTGTGTACACACCAGTGTGTAAACCAGAATTTGATATCATGAGCAAACAAAAGCAGCTGAACAGGTGGCCATTTTCATGTGCTATGCCCGAGTATAACATTAACCACTATGGATAATCCCCCCCTAACCACCACAACTTCCAACACTGTCCTCACGGAAACAACAGACAACAGGTCATAGAGGAGCATGGACCTCATTAACCACACATCTCTCACCGGGCTCACATTAGCGATGTATGGTTGATTCACAACCAATGTGTACAAGGATCATGTTATGATGTCTATGGAAGTAGTGATTTATTCCTTCATGTCGAATGTACAAACACAAACGTGGAAGGTAAGATGTTCACAAATGAGGCTTTAGCCCGAATCCAGCTCTGTCACCATTTCAATCATCACTTAATTGTTTGTTTCGGCTTTCGGAACATCTGCAATGAAACTCTCGGTCCTTGATTAATTGATTGATTGATGGATTCGTTTTTATGTAAACAAAGAATGAAACAGCACTCTGTGTCATACATTTAAATACATAAATAGTCAGGGATGACACAATAAAGCCCGAAGGCTTATTTCCTTGTGGTCCCCTTTAAACTGTTCATAGAAAAAAATCAATGAAAGCGAAAGCCCCCCTTAACCATTCAGCGGGTGGCGTGTGACTTGATTGGACGGTGTGGCCGGCGTTCAGCCTCTGCTGACGGACAGAACGCGGGCTCTTCTAATCGCTCCGGCGGATCGGCGTTGCTCTCGGTTGAGCGCCGTCGTGCCAGAACCCGGTGCCACTCAGCTACGTTTGATGTAGTTCTCCACCCCTACTCACCGCCCGCCTCCTCCTCGCAGTCACGGCCCTGTCGGTTCAGCCTCTGCCTGTGAGCGCAGGGAATCCTTCTCCTCCTACTGTCACCACCACCACCCACACACACGCTCACACGCTCACACGCTCATACACACATACACACATACACACATACAGACGTACCCCCCCCCCTCGCGACCCTCCCCGATCCACTCCTGTGACACTGAAGTGGTTATTTTTAGTCATGGGGATTGAGGCTCGCTCTGCCCGCGCTTGGCTGCACAGGGAGATTAATGGAGCAAGAGAGAGAGAGGGAGAGACAGAGACAGAGAGAGAGGGAGAGAGGGAGCACACGTGCACCCTCTCCACATGGCAGGGGGGAGAGTCTGTTTGAGTGACTGCATGACTGAGTGGCAGAGGGGAATCCAGAGCCGGCCTCGGTGAGGACAGCAGGGTCAGGCAGAAGAGGTGCGGTGTGTGTTGATTGGCTTCTTTTACATCAGAGCCTCTCGATATTACGGACAGGATAAGGTCACTGCCGTGTCAGCAAGACCAATACCGGGGGGGGGGGGGGGGGCTTAAAGTTTCACGGTGGCTTTCCAAACCACCCACCTCGTCACGTGCAGCTGAGACACTCATCAAACTGATTAAAGAAACCGTCTGTGATACTATCACGCTGAGAAGGGGTTATTTATAGAAGCTGCCCTGGTGCGTGGTCCTGACTCACAGGGCGATTCACTGAAGCACTCTCCATGACACCCCAGTCACTGCTCACAGTCACTACTCAGAGTCACTACTCACAGTCACTGCTCACAGTCACTGCTCACAGTCACTACTCCGAGTCACTGCTCACAGTCACTGCTCACAGTCACTGCTCACAGTCACTACTCCGAGTCACTACTCACTGCTCACAGTCACTGCTCACAGTCACTACTCACAGTCACTGCTCACAGACACTACTCAGAGTCACTCCTCACAGTCACTGCTCACAGTCACTACTCACAGTCACTGCTCACAGTCACTGCTCACAGTCACTGCTCAGAGTCACTACTCACAGTCACTGCTCACAGTCACTGCTCACAGTCACTGCTCACAGTCACTGCTCACAGTCACTACTCACAGTCACTACTCACAGTCACTCCTCACAGTCACTCCTCACAGTCACAGCTCACAGTCACTGCTCACAGTCACTGCTCACAGTCACTGCTCACAGTCACTACTCACAGTCACTCCTCCAAGTCACTACACACAGTCACTGCTCACAGTCACTACTCACAGTCACTACTCACAGTCAGTCACTCCTCACAGTCACTACTCACAGTCACTACTCACAGTCACTACTCACAGTCACTGCTCACAGTCACTGCGCACAGTCACTACTCACAGTCACTACTCACAGTCACTGCTCGCAGTCACTACTCACAGTCACTACTCACAGTCACTACTCACAGTCCGCTGGGGGAGGAGAGTGGCGGACACATTTTGATTGAGAGGGCTTGATTTGGAAGCTATCTTTTTGATGCATCCGTTCGCAAGCAAATTAGACTTTTGGCGGACTTATAACCCTAACCCTGTAAAAAAAACGGATGAACATAGTATATTTAATGTGCATATATTTGAATTTCAAATCTTTTGCCGATCTCTTCTTTTCGTAGCTGCGTTGTAACTCTATACACTATGGTCTCTGTATTCTCAGACTGAATGTCCCAAAGTGGTTTTGGATTAATTCAATGAGTTAGCCACCTTCTTCATACATCCACAGGTGCCGTCTGCACGGCGGTCCAGAGGTCCCCACAGCCTTCTCTTCAGAGACGCTCCCTTGAATATCCTCTCAAAAGCACAGATTTCAACTGTGCTTCTCTTAGATGTAGATTTAACCAAAGGAAGAATTCAACAGGGATTATGGAAAGAAAGTGGGCTATGAATAGTCACTCCACAATTAAGACTGCCTCACTTTGTCACGGCACAGGATTAAATGAATATTGAATGTAGTTTCTTTCGTCGCCGTCTCTTTAAAAGTCTCTGGGTACGTCCAGGGGTTCCTAAAAGAGTTGAGAGTGACACCTTAAGGAGTGATGGAGCTTCCTTTGCTTTAGACTGCCTCCTACACTCCCTCCAATGCTAATGACCCACCTTGACAAATATATCTCACACCTGATTGGTTGAGGTGAACCCCGTTCTCCAGACCTCTGTCTCTTGAGCGAGTCGGAATTCCGACTGGTCCGTTGCATCCTTTGATGTGTAAACACCAGGGGCTCCCTCTGAAGTACCAGGCCGCGGTCAGGCTCCAGCCCTGGGCTGAAGACAGCGGCGTAGTCTCAGTGATACGCAGGTGTCAGGCGTAGGACCACCACCGCGTTGGAGGGCGGGGGGGCTGAGTGAGTGGTAGCCAGCGAGATGGAGGGGGAATGCGAGCAGTGAAGGTGTCAATCTGGCAACATGTGTAGGCTGTCAGTCACACGGCTCCCTGTCGGGTTCATCACAGTTTACGCACTGCAATACACTAGACACACTACTGGCTGAAGAAACACAAGGCCTATCGCGACGTGAAGCTATAGGCACACACACAAATATCCACACCAGATGCCACCCAAACACCTTTCTGTAGAAGGGCCCATATAAGACAGACACAATCTGGTTGACAGACACAATCTGAGGTGCATCTTGTATAAGAGGTGCAGCTCATACAGATATATATGATGCATATCGGATTGCTCTTTAGTTTAGTGGTTCTCAGATAGTCACTGGATCATCTCATTGGATTCTTTTTCTCCTCCTCTGTTTTTCAGTGAAGAAAGCCAAGCTCGATGGACCGCAAGGTGAGTTACAGCTGACCTGTATTTACGGCTAATTGAACTGTACACATACCCATCCAAACACACACAGGACGCACACACTCACAGACACGCACGCATGCATGCACGCAAACACACGCACACACACTCACATGTACACACGCACACGCACACACACTCACAAACACACACTCACGAACACACACACACACACAAGCATTTAATGACATCTATGTTATTTTGTTCAACAGAAAAGTTCAACACATACGTGACGCTGAAGGTTCAGAATGTCAAGAGCACGACCATCGCCGTGCGCGGAGGCCAGCCCTGCTGGGAGCAGGACTTCATGTTGTGAGTCTCTCTCTCTCTCTCTCTCTCTCTCTCTCTCTCTCACTCTCACTCCTCTCTCTTAATATTTCTATTGCTCTCGCTCTCTCTCTCTGTCTCTCTCGTGCTCTGTAATATCGCTCTCTCTCTCTCTTTCATTCACTCTCTCTCTCCCTCTCTCTCATTGTCTCTTTCTCTCAGACACGCACATACACACACATCGACACCGACACACACACAGCTGCTCACATGGCTTGCGGTTCTCTCACTCTCCTCCAGCCTTGGACCATCACCACGTAGGAGTTCCTTGTTGGTTTATATCAGGTTCTCCTTCAGGAAACTAAACCAGCCCAGGCTCCCTCTGGTTTGTAGTAAAGCCGTCTGTTGTGTACCACGAGGCTTGAGGGAGGTCCTATTAAATAGTGAAGACACACTCTGTCTGCCGTAGTACTACTACTACTATCTGAAAACATTGCCATCTATTTATCTGAAGAGCGGTGAGGCTGCTAGGGGAATGGCTCTTTAGTCCCTTGGGAGGAGAAGATCTTTCCACAGAGCCGTAGGATCTCACGAGGCTTTTAGGAAACATCGGCTGTCAGCCTAAAGGCTTGCTCCTTCCTTAAAACCTCTCTCCCCTTGCTGTATGTGTGTTTGTGTGTGTGTGTGTGTGTGTGTGTGTGTGTGTGTGTGTGTGTGTGTGTGTGTGTGTGTGTGTGTGTGTGTGTGTGCGTGTGTGGGGTTTTGCATTAAAGCATTTCCCTCCGCATGCTTTAAGAAGCCCAAACTCCGACTGGTGAACAAGCAGGAGAAGATGCAGATGTTCCGTCAAGGCGTACCACGTCTATACGTTAGACTAGGAGCCGGTCATTCTCACTCCTCTGTTGTCTCTGCTACTTCCTGCCTTTCTTCGGGCATCGAGAAGGAACCCAGTCAGCCCTTTACCAGATTATTTCCTTGGCTTTAGAAAAATATAAGACATGCTTTCATCTCAGAGCCGTTGCTATTATTAGTTTTCCCGGATGGCTTGAGGGACGCAATCTCCACAAGATGCTTAGGAACCAGGGACTGTTCACAAAGTCTGCTCTATAGCTGTATGTTAGGCACCACTATTGATCTCTCTATCGATCTATCTATCTATCTTTCTATCTATCAATCTATCTATCCGTATATCCGTCTATCCGTCTATCCGTCTGTCCGTCTGTCCGTCTGTCCGTCTGTTATTCTTTCTATCTTTATGTGTTTGTCTGTGTGTGTGTGTGTGTTTGTCTGTGTGTGTCTGTGTGTGTCTGTCTGCCCATCCATCCCTCTGTGGATGTATCCCTCACCACATCCTGTGTGTCACCTCCTGTGTCTAATGCTGCTTCATCTTGTATGTCACTTACTGTGTCTAATGCTGCTTCATCCTGTATGTCACTTCCTGTGTCCAGCGCTGTGGGTCCTGTGGGTCACTTCCTGTGTCTGGTTGCTCCATCCTGTGTGTCACTTCCTGTGTCTGACGCTGCTGTCTGGTTGGCTGTGCAGCGAGATCAACCGGCTGGACCTGGGGCTGACGGTGGAGGTCTGGAACAAAGGCCTGATCTGGGACACCATGGTGGCCACTCTGTGGATCCCCCTGCACAGCATCCGCCAATCAAATGAGGTACTGCTAAGCCCCGCCCTCCCACATTCACCATGACGGGCGTGCACGTTATTCCGAACGCCTAGCCCCTATAGGATGCTAATGATGTGTCGTTGCTATAGGAAGTCCAGATGTGAGACGTATGAATATGACTTCTGTGGTTTGTTGGAGACTGTACTGTTGGTATGGTAATCGCAGTGTTTGTGGAGTGGAAATGAAAGATATTCAAAGCGGGAGCGTCTCCACATCCTGCCTCTCCGCAGTCGTTACACGGCGGTCTATTTTTAGAGCGCAGGAGAGACGGCCGTGATCGGCTCCGATCGCAATAAAACAGAAATAAGACGAGCGTCGACCAGTGAGAGACGTCAAGAGAGATTAGTGGTTCAGCCTCGGAGACACAGCAGCCAGGATGGACTACGCGATCGTCGTCATTGTCGTCATCATCATCATCATGGTCCTCCTCATCATAGAGGCTGTTGCTGTCGTCCTCTCTCAGGACGGACCGGGCACGTGGCTCACCCTGGACTCCAACGTCATCATGGCTGAGAACGAGATCTGTGGAACCAAAGACCCCACCTTCCACAGGTTGCTGCTGGACACCCGCTTTGAGCTGCCCCTAGGTAAACCCAGGGTCTCCCCGTATAACAAGGGAACATGAATCAACCAGTATCAGCCTTAGTCACTGAAGTTATAAGCAGGGGGGCCCCGGTGGTTCACCGGAAAGGGCGCGTACCATTAAGGCCCAGTCCGGATCGCAACGACCGGGGTTCGATTCTTGCCCGTAGTCCTTTGTGTCTTCCCCTCTATCTCCCATAACTTCCTGTCTTACTCACTCTACGATAAAAATAACAAAACCTCCTAAAATAATTCTTTAAAAAAAAAAAAAATGAAGCATTATAATATAGCATTGGGGTTAGGGTGGGGGATAACTATCAAATGATGTACAAATGAATAGCTTATGCAACATGAACAGGCACTGCCTTGGTTAACATGAATTATATTAGTAAACATGAACACCATAATAAATTATTACTAACTGTTAATTCAATATTAGTTAATTTTTATTTCTGCATTAACTAATATTAAATAATGGCTAATTAATGTTTCCTTATCGAAAGGTTTTACCGTACCTAATCAGCAAATCCAGCATATCTGACAGCCTTCTCACCTATAGGTGTCTAAAATACAAAAGGAGGTTTATTCAGAGACAGTGCCTATATAGTATTGTGGTCCTGTGCTATTCTATTGAAAGTGCACGTGATCGCTCTATTCTCAGCCTGCTGTGTTAACTAGGTGCTGGCGGTTGGGTGTAAGTGTCACTCCTAGTGTTTCTGAGAAAATATTTCTCTTGGTTCTCCTTTGAAAAAAAAAAAAAAAAAGGAAGAGACGAAAACTGCAATTACTGCAGCCGTCACGTCCACCGCTGCCTCTTGTCACGCGGGCTCAGAGGACGTCGCCTTCAGAGCGCAGGTCCCTTTTGTTGCCTTTCAATGGAGTGCGGTGGCGAGGCGTGGGGGGGGGGGGGATTGTGGTTTCCAACCCTTGCATTGTGTGCTGCTGCTGCTGCAGATATTCCAGAGGAGGAGGCCAGGTACTGGGCCAAGAAACTGGAACAGCTCAACGCCATGAGAGACCAAGACGTAAGACCTGGTTTCCTTTACCTGCCCCCTGTCTTCTCTTTCACCACATCCACCTCCTTCTTGCTCCGCCCCCCCCCCCCCCCCCCCCATGTCCTACATCCACACTGACCTCCTGTTCATCCCAACACTCCCCTCCCACACCCCCTACCCTATCCTAGTTATTTTCTTTAACGAATCCTAATAAGTTGCACATGAATCCCATCCAATTGAACTGGTTTATTATTCATGTATCCGGCATTTCTTCCTTTTTATCGGAGCGGATGTTGACTCTTTTCTCTGAAGGCTGTCATGTGCTCGTGTCAGATGGGCCGACCCAGCTGGCATTTCCAAGACACCAGACGCTCCCGACTAAAAGTGGTACAGATCCGTATAGATTCCGTCCAAAGTTCTCATGGATTAGTTCGTATTGATCTCGGGGGGGGGGGAAGTAAGTCGAATGGATTTGGCCAAAGAAGCGTCGGGATTCAGATCAAAGTCTTGTTTGTGAGTCAGGCAGATTTGTATGAATCGAGGAGGATTCATCCTCCCTTTTGTCTCTTATTTCCTCCCTTCCCCCCCCCCCCCCCCCTATCCCGCCAGTCTCTACCCCCTGCCCCCCTCATCCACCGCCAACTCCACCCCCCTTTGAGTGTTCAGGTGATGAGGTTCTTGGTTTCCCCTAACCCGGTTCTCATTTGTACAGTTCGGTTACCAAGATGAGCAGGAGAGGCCTCTGCAGCCTCCGACAACGCAGTGCTGTGAGTATTAATGAGCCCCAAAGAAACATCCAAATGCTCCCTATCTCAGTCCATCCTCTTCTCTCTATCCACCCTGTCCATATCTTACCTCCTTTGTGCTGTGCCTCTCTCCACTTCTCTCTCGTCCACTCAATCCTCTGCATGACTACATTATCTTCCCAGTGCACCCTGTTTGTCTTGGCCACTCTCCCTCCTACCCTCTTCCTGAGAGCAGTGTTCAGCAGGGAGGGTCGGAAAGAGACGGATAAAGTACCATGTCTGCTCGGTACGGAGACAATTGTAGAGATACGAGAGGCAGATGGGGAGATTCCACGCAGACTTTCTACTCTGCAATTTCCCCCAAAAAATTAAATTAAAAGTCTTGAAAATGTCCCAACTAATAAGGCCAAACATGGCTGACGTAAAGGACACTGTATTTTGTATAATGTAACACAAATAGAGATTTTTACAGCATTAGATTTTACTGTGCCATGACAGGAGATGGTCTTTTGTCAAAATACAGCAGAGATGGAATAAAACAGACACAGTGTAATATGAATAATGACATGGATTGGTGTAAATGTGGACCCTTCTCAAAGATTGGGATGATTTCCTCATGTGTTCAGAGTACGGACAGTGAACGGAGAGACTCGTCGAATAACGGTCGTGACATGAAGACAATGATGCTGGGAGGGAGGGAGGGAGGGAGGGAGGGAGGGAGGGAGGGAGAGAGGGAGTAAGGGAGTGGGTGAGGGAGAGAGGGAGCGAGGGAGGATGTAAAGGGAAGAGGGAGAAAGGGAGGATGTGAGGGATGGAGGATGTGAGGGGTAGAGGGAGAGGGGGATAGAGGGAGGAAGTGAGGGAGAGAGGGAGAGAGGGGGGGAAACAGGGCGGGGGGGAGTGGGTGAGGGAGAGAGGGAGCGAGGGAGGATGTAAGGGAAAGAGGGAGAAAGGGAGAGAGGGGGGGAAACAGGGCGGGGGGGAGTGGGTGAGGGAGAGAGGGAGCGAGGGAGGATGTAAGGGAAAGAGGGAGAAAGGGAGGGAGGGAGGAAGGATGTGAGGGGTAGAGGGAGAGGGGGATAGAGGGAGAGAGGGAGGGAGTGAGGGAGGGAGGGAGCGTGGATGGGTGAGCGGCCTGTGTACTTTGACGAATGACGGTCGGGACATGAAGACAATGATGGTGGTAATGAGGGAGTGTGGGAGTGAGAGAGTGAGGGAGTGAGAGAGTGAGGGAGTGAGAGAGTGAGGGAGTTAGAGAGTGAGGGAGTGAGAGAGTGAGGGAGTGAGTGAGGCAACAGAAAGCATGCTTGAAGACCGGTCCCAAAGAGGGCATAGTATGCTAGGTCTGATGACGCGTCTGTCTGTCTGTCAGTCTCTCTTTCTGTCTGACTGGTAATGGATTCAAAGGGACCAGCTGTACAAATATTAGGCTTGACTCATCGATACTTATGCAGAGGCTTTGGTGTCTCCTTCAGCCTGGCCCCTCCGTGTGTGCATGTGTGCATACGTGCGTGCGTGCGTGCATACGTGCGTGCGTGCGAGTGAGTGTGAGCGATTGCATCTGTGTTTGCGTGTGTATGTTTGTGTTTATACTTGCCCCAACATGTGTCTACTTTGGCTGAGACACTCAGTGTTTCAGAGACTGTTGGTTCCGGAACAGCTGAGGTCTGTTTAGCGGGCTCTACTAATCCCCCCCCCCCCCCCCCCGCCCCCCCGTCCATTCCTACGTTTACTTTGATCTAATCTTTAAGTCTTTTCTTGATTAGCCATTCTCTCTTTCTTCTGTGTCTCCTCTGTCATGAAAGCATCATCGCCGTCACCGTCTTTCGACGTCAACATCGTTCTGGGCTTATCTGTGGTGTGTTTAACTCGACAGTGCTCCTGTGTGTCCTTTGTTTCCCCCCGCAGGTAACTGGAGTTTGTGGGGCGAGCAACAGCGTGAGTACGGCGCTAAACCTTCCCCATCTAAGCTAGTCCCGCGGTATTCCTCCACTCATGTTCTGCCTGTTTGAAACAGAACTCTGTAAAGAACTCGGGTATACCTCAACGTGCTTTATTAGCACGGATGTTGCAGTGGACATTGTATGTCGTACGTCCTTGGACTTAAAATTAGTACTTAGCATTGTGTGGCATCTTATCCTAGCTATCTTTGTTGTATACGGGGAATGGGCTAACCTCCTATCCTTACTGTGCCGACAGCAATATGTTGTTTTTCTTTCTTCTGAAAAATGTATAATTGAAGTCACTGTGGATAAAAGCGTCTGCTAAATGTGAACGTTAAATGAAACCAACCACAGCGAACCCTCCGTGTGGAAGCCTTCCAAAACGACCCTCAACATCCGGCCGTGCTTCCCTCCAGACGAAGACCCCGACAGCGCGGTGGACGACCGCGACAGCGACTACCGCAGCGAGACCAGTAACAGCCTCCCTCCCCCGTACTACACCACCTCGCAGCCCAACGCCTCCATGCACCAGTACCCCATGAGAGGGCCCCCCTCCCTGGGCTCCTGCAGCGAGGACATCAACCACCTGGACTACGACGGCCGAGCCATGAGGTAGCCCCCCCACCCCCCACCCCCCCCCCTGGAACCTCCGTGGTGCAGGAGAGGAGACGTAGACGTAGCTTAGAGAGTCCTCATGTAGGGTCTTTGAATCTTCAGACACAGCTTTTCTAAACAGAGAATGCCAAAACATTCAATCTTTTCCACGTTTTTTGCACATTTCCATATATATTGTTTTACTCCCCTTAATGAAAAGTGTGTTGTTGAGTTCCTTTTAAATGACAATATTGCAGGGTCGCTTCATTAATGCTTTTTTATTGAGATCTAGAGTGTGTTTGCCGGTTGTGTTTGCCCTGATTTAACGGTCGCTCAGGTCTCCGCGTTCCCCTCCTCACTCTGAGACCTGCAACGGGCGTCCCCGTTGCATCTTGCAAGAAGTTCTTCCAGAGACCCGTTGATGACGTCACGGTCCACCCATCCGTCTTATCCACGTCGAAATTGCAGGCTGTCGTAGGCTCTTTCCGCTCCTCCAAAGCATCACGGTTTGACACGCGTTGCTCGCTTATCTCGGGACGTGGCTAAAGTCCGGCTTCGCTCACTGAGCACCAGGAGGGCGAGCCGATGGATGAACCGCACGTCTCCCTTAATGTTGTACGGCTCTGCTCCGTCCGTACTGACCCAGTCCACGCCACGGATCGGCTTAGCTCGGGAGGTAGAGCGGGTTGCTAGTTTGCTCCTTGGCTCCTCCTAGCTGAGTGTCGAGGTGTCCCTGAGCAAGACACCCAACCTTATATGCCCCCGCCGAGCTGGCTGTCGCCCTGTGTGGTTGACTCCGCCGTCGGTGTGTGAATGTGTGCATGAACCGTTGAGAAAGACGGCCGTCCAGCTCCAGTCTCCCCGATCCTACCACTGGCCTGCAGGCCCACAGCGCTCTCTGTGTACAGGTCAGGTATGAAGACACACGGCACTCTGTGTGGGGTTTTCGAATTAGTGTGCATGTGGGAGTTTTTGTGTTTGTTTGCGAGCGTCAGAAACTCATCGGACTCGAGACGGAAATAAGTTGAACTCTCGGCCTGGGTCCTTAAAGTGTCAGCGTTTTACATTCCGTGAGTTTGACGCTGTCCTCCAACCGTGAGTTGATCCTATGCTGTCTGAGGAGACGATCTGTGAGAATGTGAATCCATCTATTCTGCCTGCCAGCGCTCAGCCTCTCTCTCTCTGGAGAGAGCCGCCGTTCAACCAGGAGCCCTTCGGCTCGCCGGCGCGGCTCAGGGCGGGCAGAGGGACGCCGCGGGTGGGGGAAAGATCTGCTCTTAGCTCTACTGACGCTCCTGTCCTACCTCTTCCCTCCCCCTCCCCCCCTCCCCCCCCCCCCCCCCCCCCCCCACCCCCCTCCTCCTCCTACCAGACACTATGATAGTTTAGACTCGGCCGCCAACGGGCGCAGCGATCTCGACTCGGGCTCCGGGTCGAGCCGGCGCACCAGCCGCCAGTATTCTCTAGACAGTAGGCGCTCGCTCTCCGATAGGTGGGTCTCTGCACCGCCCCTCCCACTGCTCCGCCTCCTCCTCCTCCTCCTCTTCCTCCTGCCGTCCCGCCCCGTCCCGTCAGGCCTGTGACTCAGTCTCGCTGTGACGTCAGTGGTGGACTTGTCCTGTCCTCCTCGCTCGCTGTGCTTCCATGCATGTGCTCGTACCCTCTCTCTCTCTTACCTCTCTGTCTCTGTCTCTGTCTCTCTCTCTCTCTCTCTCTCTCTCTCTCGCTCTCTCTCTTTCTATAGATGTTTTTTTTGTACACTACGCTGTATATCCTTAATTTTAACTGTTTAAAAAAATATTTAACTATTCTGCGTTGTATGTATGTATTTATGTATGTGTGTGTGTGTGTGTGTGTGTGTGTGTGTGTGTGTGTGTGTGTGTGTGTGTGTGTGTGTGTGTGTGTGTGTGTGTGTGTGTGTGTGTGTGTGTGTGTGTGTGTGTGTGTGTGTGTGTCACTGATAATTAACAGTTAGAGGCAGAGTGGTAATTGTTGGGCGATTGTCTGGTTGAGTCTCTTTGATTGAGTGTGTGTGTGTGTGTGTGTGTGTGTGTGTGTGTGTGTGTGTGTGTGTGTGTGTGTGTGTGTGTGTGTGTGTGTGTGTGTGTGTGTGTGTGTGTGTGTGTGTGTGCCTGTGCGCGTGCGTGTGAGGGTGGGGGGGGTCCTCCTCTCTATATATATATATATATATATATATATATATATATACATTTAATTTAGAGGCGCCTTTCAAAACACCCAAGGTCACCTTACAGAGCATATATTCATCATACATTTTTTAAAAAAAAAAAACAAGACATTGTGGAAAAAATAAATAAATAAATAAATAAATAAGTAAACATAAGCAATAAGAAATAAATAAAACAAAAACAAGACAAAACAAAACAAAAAAAAACAATCAAAACAGTGATCAGTTAGACGTTGTGTGCGAGTTTGAACAGGTGAGTTTTGAGTTGTGACTTGAAGGTTGTAATGGTGTCTGACTGTTTTATGTGTGGGGGGAGGGAGTTCCAGAGCCTGGGTGCTGAACAGCTGAATGACCGGGCACCCATTGAAGTGAGTCGTGATGTGGGGATACATAGTAGTCCAGCAGAGGTTGAGCGGAGGGAGCGGGAGGGAGTGTATTCTTGGAGGAGGTCGCAGAGATAACTGGGGGCTAGGTTGTGGAGAGCTTTGAAGGTGAGGAGTAGGGTTTTGTATTGGATGCGGTAGTGTACTGGGAGCCAGTGAAGTTGAATGAGGACAGGGGTGATGTGGTCAGATGATTTGGTGCGGGTGATGATCCGGGCGGCTGAGTTCTGAATGATCTGCAGTCTGTTGATGAGTTTGGTGGGGAGTCCGGTGAGGAGGGCGTTGCAGTAGTCTATGCGTGATGTGACAAATGAGTGAACTAGGATTTCAGTGCTGGATTGGGTCAGTGATGGGCGGAGTCTGGCGATGTTGCGGAGGTGGAAGAATGCAGTCCGGGTGATGTTGTGAATATGGGGTGCGAATGAGAGGGTGTTGTCCAGGATGACGCCGAGGCTCTTGACTTTGGAGGAGAAGGGTACTGGGAATCCATCGATAATTATGAGTGGAGCTGGGGTGTGTTGTGATTTAGTGAGGGTGGATTTGGATCCGATGAGCAGGGCCTCGGTCTTGTTTCCATTGAGTTTCAGGAAGTTCCTGCTCAACCAGCTCCGGATCTCTTCCAGGCACGTGATGAGGGAAGTGGGGGGGATGGCAGCGGTGGGTTTGGTGGAGATGTAGACCTGTGTGTCGTCAGCGTAGCAGTGAAAATGGACCCCATGGTGACGGAGGAGTGTGCCCAGCGGGAGGAGGTAAGTGGTGAAGAGGAGTGGACCCAAGACTGACCCCTGGGGGACACCCAGTGAGACACCTGAACACCCAGACTTGTGGTTGCTTAGTTGAACAAATTGTTGACGGCCGGTGAGGTAGGATGTAAACCAGGAGAGTGCAGCACCAGTGATCCCAATACCAGCTAGGCGGTCCAGGAGCAGAGGGTGGGAGATGGTGTCGAATGCTGCGCTGAGATCGAGGAGGATGAGAATGGTGAGTAATCCAGAGTCGGCTGCAAGGAGGAGGTCGTTGGTGATTTTGACTAGGGCTGTTTCAGTGCTGTGTTTTGGACGGAAGCCAGATTGGAACGGTTCGTGGAGATTGTTAGTGTCGAGGTGGGACTGTAGTTGTGCGGCAACCACCCTTTCAAGTGTTTTGGAGATGAAAGGGAGATTGGAGATGGGCCGGTAATGGTTAAGGTCAGTTGGGTCAGCACCAGGTTTTTTCAGGATGGGAGTGATGGCAGCCAGCTTGAGAGTGGGGGGTACAGTACCAGTAGTGAGGGAGGAGTTAATTATGTTGGTGATCATGGGGGAGATGGACGGAAGACATGCTTTGACAAGGGAGGTGGGAAGAGGATCGAGCTGACAGGTGGTGGTTTTGGCTTTGCGGATGAGTTCTGAAACGGTCTGTTCTGTTACTAGGGTGAAGTCAGAGAGGGAGCTGATGAGAGGTTGGCCAGAGGTGATCATCCAGGGTGGGTCATCAGAGGGGGTGCGAGATGAGGCCAGTTGTTGGTGAATGGTGTTGATTTTAGAGCTGAAGAAGTCAAGGAACGCAGTGCATTGGGTGGTGGAAATGTCTGGAGGGAGAGATTTAGGAGGCTGAAGTAAGTGGCTGACTGTTGAGAAGAGGACTCTGCTGTTGCCTGTACCAGTGTTGATGAGGTTGGAGTAGTATGAGGTTTTGGCAGTAGTGAGGGCATTCTTGTAGTGATGGAGGTGGTCCGAATACATTTGGCGGTGTACAGTGAGTTGAGTCTTTTTGTAGAGTCGCTCCAGTCGACGACCAGTGGCTTTGAGCTGGCGCAGATGAGGAGTGAACCAGGGAGCAGTGTGGTTGAATGAGACTGAACGGGTTTTCAGGGGGGCCAGGGTGGTGAGGGAGGAGGAGAGGCAGTTATTGTAGTGAGTCACCAGGTCAGTCAGGGAGGAAGCTGGGGGAGGGTTGGGGTAGGAGCTGATCATGGTGGAGAGGTCTGTGGTGTTGATAAGTTTGATGTTTCTGAAGGAGATGGTCCGTTGTTCCTTGGTTTTGTGTAGTTGGGTATGAATGTCAAAAAGTACAGCTTTGTGGTCGGAGATGGGGAAATCAATGACATCAAGGTTAGTGGGAGTGATGTCAGTGCAGCAGATTAAATCCAGAATGTGACCTTTGTTATGGGTTGGGAGGTTGACATGTTGTGTGATGCCAAGACAGTCCAGAAGTGATGTGAAGTCATTAGCAAAAGTACAGGATGGGTTGTCAATGTGGATGTTGAAATCACCAAGGAGGATAACAGTGGGGGACATTGCACATACAGATGTAAGTAGTGATGAGAATTCATTGAGGAAAACGGCGGAGGGTTTTCTATGACATCTATGACAGCATGTTATTACCGGCCCGTCCTCCGGTGTGTGGGAGCGTGAGGGGAGATGGTTCTCTGTGATTCTCAGAATCCTGCAGTCGATAATTGCAGAGAGCGCCCTCCCCGTTGGAAGACAGCAGGAGACGTTCAGCCCAGTAATGGAGCGACATTAGCCTCACAAACGCTGTCCCAAAGTCTATTTCCTTTTCCTCTTCACGTAGCATCGTCATTCACTTCTCTCCAGGAGACTGAGGTAGCTCTCACACTGCAGCAAGAACGATATCACGGTCGTTCATCTGCATGTTTGTGCGAAGCATTTGGAAGAAGAACTGAAAGATACCACCATTGGTGATGAAAGGATGTGATAGTCACATGTCTTGTTTTTGATTGGCTGGTTTAAGCTTGATTGATCTATGGCCCTCTATTCCCCTACCTACAACCTTTAAGTTGAAGGCTCTCCCACTGCTCTCACTATAGCCATTATTGAACCAATAGCACAGCTGTTATCAATAGACTCTCAACAATGGTGTCTGTGTGTGAGTATGGGGGTGGGGTTGTGTGTGTGTGTGCGCGTGTGTGTGTGTGTGTGTGCGTGTGCATGTGCGTGTGCGTGTGAGTGTGTCCGAAAGACAACCAAGGCATTTATGTTGTTGAGGTTATTGCCCTGGCCTTTATCTTTGTCTTAATTGCCTCATTCATTATATAAATAAATATTCCCTTATTTATTTTTGAGGATACACTTTACATTCATTAACCATTCATTTACCTTAATTCATGCAGTAACAAGCATTAACTTACAGTTAATTAACAGTTAACTACTGGTGATGGTGTTAATGTTCACTCTAAGTGTTTTGGTGCTAACTATGGTATTCATTTTTTAATAGGGTTAGGGCTGACCCTTACCTTAAATATAACCCTCACATCTGTGCTAATGTTATAGAACATTGCTTATAACTGCATGAACTAATGTTAATGAATGGTTAGGTTAATTAATGTACCGTTATTGTAAAGTGTTGCCATTTGGCTTGATTGTAAAATAACGTTGCACAAGACTGGCCCGCGGTTCCACTTGTGAAGGCAGGTTTGATCGATCACGACGGTGTTTGACGGTGCTCGGATGTTGTGGATGCGTCTGTCAGAGTTGTTGTCGTACGTGCGGGTGTTTGAACGCGTGTGTGGTCCACGTCGTTGTGTGCGTTGTTGATGGATTCTAGCATCTACTTGACCACTTTTTCCTCCAAAAAACGCCCCCCCCCCCCCCCCCCCCCCCCCCCTCTTCTCCACGCCAACAGCAGTAGTAGCGTCACCCCACTAGTTAACCCAAACGCTCTCCCCCTTCTTCCCCATATAGGTAAGATAAGCCGTCTCCCTCCCTGGCCCCTCCCCCCCCTGAACCAGACTCTACTCTCCCCCCCCCCCCCAGCCTGTTGATCACATGTCTAATCAGGACTCCTCCCCCTTTCCCCTCTCCCCTCTGCCTTGATGGTGTCCGACTTCAGGCAGGTGCGCTTCAGCTGCGGTTTTTCCCGTGTGTTTCCCGCCCTCACTATCTTCTCTCCCCCCCCCCCCCCCCCCCCACCCCCCCAGCGCGTCCGACAGCCGCTACGCCTCCTCGGGGGACCTGAGCCGCGGCAGCTCCCAGCTCAGCGAGGACTTCGGCCCCGGGGACGGCGGGAGCCCGCGGGGGTCCGAGTTCTACGACGAGAACGACTCGTACCACTCCTGCCACTCCTCCGTCAGCTACGGCAAGGGGGAGGGCTCGCCCGGCTGGGAGGGCGGCGAGGGCCCGGCGGGGGGCTTCAGCGACGACGGGGAGGGGGGCTACTTCAAGGACGGCGGCGAGGAGGGGGCCCTCTACGACGGGGGGGAGGCGGAGCTCTACGGGGGCGGAGCCGTGGAGGAGGCGGAGCTAGGAGGCGGGGTCGTGGGCTACGGCTACCAGAACGGGAACGGGGAGACGGCGTATGAGGGGGAGGAGGAGGAGGAGGGGGACGTGTACCGGCTGGAGCGCGCGCTCAGCGAGGACCAGGAGCCCCCCTACACCCCCACGCCCCCCAGCGGCAGCCCCGCCCCGTTCCCCCCCGCCGAGGGCGTGGCCGCCGCCCCCGGCCGCCCCCCCCTGGAGAAGCAGGCGTCGCTGCGCCCCCCGCCCCCCGGCCCCGACCCCGGCCCGGGCCTCCTGGGGCCCCCGGCTCCTGGGGGCCCCGACGGCTCCGCACCGCCCTTCAGCTCGCTGTCGGCCCCCAAGCTGCCCTTCACCCCCGGCAGGCCGGACCTCGCCATCTCCGCCATCTCCGCCGCCGCCGCCGCCTCCACCACCTCCGCCGCCGCCGCCGCCGCCTCCACCACCTCCACATGCCCCCCGTTCCCCACCTTCTCCACCGCCACGGCCCCCGCGGCGGCCGGGCCCCCGACCCCCCAGGGCCCGGAGGCTGATCTCAGGCTGGAGGGGCCGTACGAGGAGCCGGGGCCCCCGGCGGTGGAGAGCCCGCCCTTCGGCCCCGGGGGGATACCGGAGACTCCCCCCGCCACAAGGTAACAGAGAGAGGATGGGGTGATTCGTCAGGTCATGTTGTGGAAATACCAACACGTTCTAGATCAGGGGTCAGCAACCTTTTCAACACGCAGTGCCAGTTTGACATTTTCTCGTTAATGAGTGTGCCTTGAGCAACAATATATAAAAAATGAAACTGAATTATGATACAGCGACCAAAAACATTTCCAGAAGACCTGGAATTGTACTATTTAATATAGTCCACAATCATGCATCAACATTTTAAATGTTTTTTTGGTTGTTATATTTACAACATGGGCTTATAAATTATAATTACATATGTCGCATCTTAAAACACCATTTTCAGAAACTCATTCAAAAACATATTTGCACTGTGAGAAATGTAAAAAACGAGAATATATGAGAATGTTGAAACCATCCACATCAATAGCTATCTTTAAGACATGTACAGCTATGCAAAACCATGTGAAGTCGATGCATACAGCAACAACACCACTTATATTTTAAACCATATTTTAAATATTTTCTTTACTATTACTCACAACATAGGTTTAAAACTATTAATTAATCCCATTTCAGAACACTGCTTTCTGTTACTAATTTTAACATATTTGCACTGGGAGTAAACGCCCAAAACAGAATAAAGTGCAAAAAGAAAATCTGTAGTAATGAATTTTTTTAAGTGTGCCAATGATTATGCTGCCCCGTGCCAGTGGTGGCACACGTGCCTAGGGTTGCCGACCCCTGTTCTAGATCATTCAGGATTCACGATCCAGACGTCTAAAACATCCGGATAAACACCTGTCCTCTCCAGCAGCTTCCCGAAGAGGATGGAGATGGAGCCCGGGACAGCCAGGGCCAAGGCCAACTGGCTCCGCCTCTGCAGTAGGGTACGGCTACAGCT
Organism: Gadus chalcogrammus; assembly: GCF_026213295.1. Lineage (NCBI taxonomy): Eukaryota > Metazoa > Chordata > Actinopteri > Gadiformes > Gadidae > Gadus > Gadus chalcogrammus. The sequence goes on from NC_079423.1 coordinate 30,467,624, forward strand.
GAAAGAGGTAATGTGTGTGTGTGTGTGTGTGTTTGGTGTGTGTGTGTGTGTGTGTGTGTGTTTGTGTGTGTGTGTGTGTGTGTGTGTGTGTGTGTGTGTGTGTGTGTGTGTGTGTGTGTCTGTGTATGTGTGTGTCAACATGTGTGTGTGTGTCTGTATCAGTATGTGGTCTGTGTGTGTGTGTGTGTGTGCATGTGGTCTGTGGTCTGTGTGTGTGTGTGTGTGTGTGAACATGTGTGTGTGTGTGTGTGTGTGTGTGTGTGTGTGTGTGTGTGTGTGTGTGTGTGTGTGTGTGTGTGTGTGTGTGTGTGTGTGTGTGTGTGTGTGTGTGTGTGTGTGTGTGTGTGACATAGATCTTTCCACTAGTTGCTGTCTCCAGTCTAAATGTCCTCTGTGTTGTTGGAGCTCAGTGACCAATCAGACCCCTGCATGCTCCTGGGTGTTCTCTCTAGCTTGCGTTGACCTGTCTGCTACTCCTTCCTTTGACTCAAGTTGTTCCAGTACTGTGTGCGTTGATGTTGTTGCTTTGTTGCTTTATTTGTTCATGATTGGTTGTGTTTATCCCGTGTGTTGTCTGCCATTATATTACTTTTTCAGTCGTTTGCCATCCCTGTGTCGATTTGCATGTTGTCCGTTCTGATTGGGCGGGAACAAGACTTCAGGTGGGTGTGGCTTAGACTGTTCATTACTTTTAGTAGCTCATAGGGTACGCATGTGTACGTGATGGTTACTTAGCAACAGTGGGCGCTGTGTAATTCTGTAATTTTACACTCAGGGCCGGCAATGGCATCTCTGTCTATTTTACTAGAATGAATTGTATTAATTTAGCAAAGTGCTTTACACTTCAAGATTAACACAAACCATTCAGCGACGACATCTTATTCAAACAACGGAGGAGGATGAGCTAAACGAACAGACAAAAACCCCTAGAACCGAAGCCCCCGTGACTCACGCACTCTCGTGTCGTCGTGTCTCTTTGGAGGGCGTGCGAGGACGCGGAGCACAGAGCACACGTTACGTCTCTCAAACCGGCGCTGACGGAACCCAATGACATCACGCCCGAGAAGCCCCTCCCACAGTAACGAGCGTTATTTACGCCGCCGCTCTGACGACTGTGATCAGTGCCCGCTCATCTCCCTCATCATAGCACTCTGCCCCACCCCCCCTCCCCCCCCCCCCCCCCCCGGTCGCGTGTCCTCTGTGTCACCGGGGGGAACACTCGCCGTTGCCATGGCAGCCGCTTTTATAGACATCTCTCGTCTGTGAAATAAATATATAAAATATAGAGATGAGAGAAAAGTCTCACTCTCAATGCCAAGCGTTATAATGTGACTTAAGACCAGCTTAGGCCTGGCTTGACTTATGGGAAGCTAGTAGCACTACAGAGGGCTGGGGGGGGGGGGGGGGATTCAAAATACACTGTGTACAATGCAATCCTGTTCTGTTGATGTGCTGATGGTGGATGGTGCTTGTGTGACACTCACTCACCCCTTTATGGACGTCCACAGGCCCGAGGTGAGAGTGTGGGGATCGCATCACTGCTCCTCTCTGCGGGGTACGTCACCGAGGGGCTGGGGATGTTGATGGTGACGCCGTCGTTGTTGTTGTTGTTGTCGTGGATGTGGTTGTTGTTGTCTACCTTGACTGTCAGGTTGGCAGCTGGCGAGAACAAACAAACAAAGAACTGAATGTTTTGAGTGGTAAATAGCTTCAGCTTAAACTGTATCATGTATATTATACAAATAATTGATCTTGAAGAAATGCACCACTACTATTAAACTACTACTAGTTCAACTACTCATATTACTGATCATCCTTATATTGATATTCTCATATCGATCTTTCATTCTAAGAATATAAAATGTTTTTACATTATCTCTGAAAATCAAGCAGTGTAATAAAATGAATTGTCTAATCAAAGGTAAAACAGAGGAAAGTTGAAAGGCAGTTTTGCTCCACCTTCCAATAATATCCTCTAAACATGAAGGGTTGAACGGGTTCGTGTTTGTGTTTCAGTGTGGGCGGAGCTCTGTACAGCATCGACAGCATGCCAGACCTCAGGAAGAGGAACACCATGCCTCTTGTCAGGGATCTGGTGAGTTTCATTACCATCGGGCCAGACACGGCCTGCTGTGCGTCTCACGCCAGCTGTCTCGCCTCATCCTCTCCTCAACCTCTGCCATGTCTGAATGCATCCCGCCGCTCCCTCTCGTCCTCTTCTATTCTCTGCACTCGTCTCTGACCTTCTTATACCTGCTGCCAAGTGAGTCATCTAGGCCCTAGGTGTACTGAGAAGTGAGGAGGGGGGGGGCACGGACCCAGGGGTCTTCCTCTGATCTACACTATTGCAAGCACTATGCATCAAGAAGCCAAACCCCCCCACCCCCACACACACACACACACACAAACACACAAACACACACACACACACACACACACACAAACACACAAACACACACACACGCAGACATGTACCAAGCACGAGCCATGCCACCTGTTGGTGAAACCCAGCCGGAAGTGACTAACATGTAGTCCCTCTAACAGCCTATAGGGCCAACCCTAACCCTCACAGAGGTTTGATGCAGAACGAGCGTCTAACTCAGCAACTGGGAAACAATGGGAATACTTTTTTGTAAAACAAAAATTAGATATTTTTTTCTTCGTTTGTCTAGGATCACAGTTGGTAGTTCATCTCCTTAATATGTATTTTGAACAGTCTGGTTCAATGTGTCGACAGACAGACAGACAGACAGACAGACAGACAGACAGACAGACAGACAGACAGACAGACAGACAGACAGACAGACAGACAGACAGACAGACAGACAGACAGACAGACAGACAGACAGACAGACAGACAGACAGACAGACAGACAGACAGACAGACAGACAGACAGACAGACAGACAGACAGACAGACAGACAGACAGACAGACAGACAGACAGACAGACAGACAGACAGACAGACAGACAGACAGACAGACAGACAGACAGACAGACAGACAGACAGACAGACAGACAGACAGACAGACAGACAGACAGACAGACAGACAGACAGACAGACAGACAGACAGACAGACAGACAGACAGACAGACAGACAGACAGACAGACAGACAGACAGACAGACAGACAGACAGACAGACAGACAGACAGACAGACAGACAGACAGACAGACAGACAGACAGACAGACAGACAGACAGACAGACAGACAGACAGACAGACAGACAGACAGACAGACAGACAGACAGACAGACAGACAGACAGACAGACAGACAGACAGACAGACAGACAGACAGACAGACAGACAGACAGACAGACAGACAGACAGACAGACAGACAGACAGACAGACAGACAGACAGACAGACAGACAGACAGACAGACAGACAGACAGATAGATAGATAGATAGATAGATAGATAGATAGATAGATAGATAGATAGATAGATAGATAGATAGATACATAGATAGATAGATAGATAGATACATAGATAGATACATAGATATAACAATGAAGGCTTCCCAGGTTGAGGAGCAGGGATATTTGGGTCATAATCTGCATCCACTCTGATGTAGGGACGCCTCCCCCCTCCTTTATTTTCCCCTGCAATCTCGTTCAGTGACTGACTTGCACCGGCGGATATAGACAGAGACGGCGGGACTGAGTCTCCCTTGGTGACAGGTACTCAGCTGTCACCCTCGATTTCTCCTGTGACCTTATTGATTTGTTCCGCAGACAGACCTGTGACAAAACAGCCCTGTCTCAGCCAGCAGAGACTCATTCATCGCCAAGACCCTCCTGTCAGGGTCAATACATCGCACTGTCCCGCACAAAGTGGTGCCAGTCGCACACACTGACGCCAGCCCCTCAGACACACACACACACACACACACACACACACACACACACACACACACACACACACACACACACACACACACACACACACACACCCTTGCTCTATTTCTCCCTAGAGCCTTACCTGTCAAAGGATCTTAACTACACACACACACACAAATAGAGACCTCAACACAGACTCGCTGCCTCATTCATAAATGGTCAGCTGTGCTTGTCCAGGCACGACATGAGGAGAAGGACTTCTCGGTTTACCTCCCTTTATGCTTCTGCATGCATTCCCTTAAATGATGAGTACACAATAACCCAACCATTTCCAATCATAAACGTCCTAACTGTTGCACCACAGGCAGGTGATTGTGTTGGACTTTGAATATCTTTTGTGTCATTCCCCAACAATCTCCTATTTTCATGCTCCAAATTTACACTAAATTCATCTTCTTCCTTTCCTCCTTTTCTGACTTTGCCGCCACAGGCTATGGTGAGTAACACCAACGGTATTATTCAGAAAGTATTCACTTCATTCTCTCTCTTGGCCATCTTCTGATCTGTGTCTGAGTGCTTCTGGCGAACATGTTTGTGGTAATGATGGCTCCAGCCCTAGAGGACTCACTGTTTTGGATCAAAGCTCCTTTGAAAGCGATAGACTTCCTGTGCACGGCAGGAAGTGATGCGTTCTCTTTTCCTCTCAGTCTCTGGTTCAGAACTCCAGGAAGGCGGGCATCACGTCTGCACTGACATCGAGCACCCTGCACAACGAAGAGCTGGTCAGTAGCCCGCCTCAGTGACCCCCTACACACTCAACCATACTCCATTTGTATTAAAAAACATACATATAAACATATATGTATATATACATAATGTATCTAGCATTCTAGCAATCAGAAACAGCAATGGTTTCTGGAGGGTAAACCAGCGATGGTGCTACCCAAACTCTTAACTAATAATTTGCATTACTGGGTGAACGTCAGGCAATAATTGTGAAGCACTTTAAGTGGCCACCGGTTAAAAAAAAAGCTGTCCGTTTACCATCGACCCTATGTCCCCGCCTGCTCTTCCTCCTCGGCAGAAGAGCCACGTGTACAAGAAGACCCTGCAGGCCCTCATCTACCCCATCTCCTGCACCACGCCGCACAACTTCGAGGTGTGGACGGCCACCACGCCCACCTACTGCTACGAGTGCGAGGGGCTGCTGTGGGGCATCGCGCGCCAGGGCATGCGCTGCACCGAGTGCGGCGTCAAGTGCCACGAGAAGTGCCAGGACCTCCTCAACGCCGATTGCCTCCAAAGTACGACCCCACGCGGCTCTCTAAGGAACACGCCGTCTCCTCTCTGGCCTCCGTCCGATAGATAGAGGGAGGCTACATTTAAATTTACGTTCAGGGCGTTTAGCAGACGATTTTATCCAAAGCGACTTACAATAAGTACATTTGTCAGAAGAAGGAGAAACGACAATGTATCGCTGTCGGAACAGTACGGATGTTCATAGAACCAAGTGCCAAGCATTAACAATCGCTAGGTTAGCCCATTCCCCGTATACGACAAAGATAGCTAGGATAAGATGCTACATGATGCTAAGTATTTATTTTTAAGTGCCAGGACGTCCAACATGCAATAAGGGCAGACATTAAGTGCCAGGACGCACGACATACAATAAGTGTGTAAGAGCGGTGTGGGAGGGGGGGTGTTAAGGAGTGAGGAAGGTACAGCAGATATAGTGGTCGGGCATCTTGCAAAGCAAAGGGTGGTTCAGCACCACCAGGCTGAGAGCAGAACCCATCGAACCCTCTAGAATGTCCTGCCTGCATGGACGCATCCTTCACAGTTAATGTATGCAGAATATATGAAGAATGAGTCTGTATCTAGTCCATCTCTGCGCTCTCTCGCTGCCATTTGGCAGGGGAGGTAATCCTCTGCCTACGTCTCCTTCTTTGTTTGGTCTGTATCTCTTAGGAGGATATTAAAAGCAGTTTGTCTTTCTAGACAGCCCCTTCTCCCTCTATGTAATCTATTTGACTCTGTATTTTCCCGGCAGGCTGATGAATTATTGACCTCTCCCATGGCCTGTGTGTAGAATCATCACCATTGTCGAGATAAATGTGTCCACGATTCCGCTGACATCGTGATCAGCTATTGTCGGGGCTTGATTTGTTTGGTTTATAAGGCAAATTTGGAAGCCTTACCCCAAAAAGAATGCACATGCATTTTTTAAGTTCATTTTATTTATTCTTCTCCCAAAAAAACAGTTGTACCGGTGAAGGGGGTACTCAGCTAAAATAGTATCTTAGATGGGGTACACTCGCAGAACGACTTTGAGAACCGCGGCTCTACGGCACCTGATGTGCTGACGTACGGTGTGCTGATGTAAACGTGGAGATGTTCCTCCTTCCCTCCCCCAGGGGCGGCGGAGAAGAGCTCCAAGCACGGTGCGGAGGACCGCACGCAGAACATCATCATGGTCCTGAAGGACCGCATGAAGATCCGTGAGAGGAACAAGCCCGAGATCTTCGAGCTCATCCAGGAAGTGTTCGCCGTCGTCAAGGCGACCCACGTCACGCACATGAAGCAGATCAAGCAGAGCGTGCTGGACGGCACGTCCAAGTGGTCGGCCAAGATCAGCATCACGGGTGAGCCATGGGTTCATACGTTCATGTGTTCATTGGTGAGGATCGTGTTCATTGGTGAGGCTTATGGGTTCATTGGTGAGGTTCATGTGTTCATTGGTGAGGTTCATGTGTTCATTGGTGAGGCTCATGTGTTCATTGGTGAGGTTCATGTGTTCATTGGTGAGGTTCACGTGTTCATTGGTGAGGTTCATGTGTTCACTGTGGCAGGTGAACCGCTCTGATAGTACAGTATTATTGGAGGTTACCATCAGTAACAAAATGAAAGTTGGTGATGCTGCATGTTTTAACCATGTCTCTAAACCGGGGATTAGGATGCCTCGGGAAATCCAGGAGGCAAATTCAATGAACGTCTTCAAGCACCATTTATAAGACTAATTAATAGCTTAAGTATCTTCTTCTGTGCGTGTGTCTCGCCCGGGTTAGTTTTGTGTGCCCAGGGCCTCCAGGCGAAGGACAAGACGGGCTCCAGCGACCCCTACGTCACCGTCCAGGTGGGCAAGACCAAGAAGAGGACCAAGACCATCTATGGGAACCTCAACCCCGTCTGGGAGGAGAACTTCAACTTGTGAGTCAAGACGCCAATCAAATTGAGAAAGGTTTCCCTGTGTTGTGAGGCTAAGGTGTGTGTAGTTTTATGTTAGGAACGTGTTGCAGGACTGATACAGTGTGTGTTGGTCTATGTTAGGGCTGATACGGTGTTTGTAGCTCTGTGTTAGCCCCTTGATGCTGGACAGACACGGTGTGTGTAGAACGGGACGCCGGACTGACTCGATGTGTGATTGGGTTTTTGCAGCGAGTGCCACAACTCCTCGGACCGCATCAAGGTGCGCGTTTGGGACGAGGACGACGACATCAAGTCTCGCGTGAAGCAGAAGTTCAAGCGAGAGTCGGACGACTTCCTGGGCCAGACCATCATCGAGGTCCGCACGCTGAGCGGGGAGATGGACGTCTGGTACAACCTAGGTGGGCGCGGTCCCCTTAGACCCGGGCTACGTTGGAGCTCACACACACACCTGGGCTCCTCTTTGTACTGGCAACATCCAAACAACTAGATACTGTTCTTTCATTGATGAAATGGATGGAAGGATGATGGACAAATGGATGGATGGATGAATTGATAGATTATTAGATGAATGGATAGATGATGGATGGGCAGATGGATTCAGGAATGGGTTTACGACTGGATGATGGATGGATGGTTGGATGATAGATGGATGGGTGAATGATCGATACATGAATGGACGGATGGCTGGATGATAGCTGGATGGGAGGATGGATACGAACCAATATCAGAACACACAGTAGCTTCCCGCCAACGCTCATCTTCCTGACACCATTACTGCAATGTTGGGACGGCTTAGCCAGAAATGAAAGGCTCGGCGTTCTGACGCCTCTCTGCGCTCTTCCCAGACAAGCGTACGGATAAGTCTGCGGTGTCGGGCGCCATACGGATGCACATCAACGTGGAGATCAAAGGAGAGGAGACCGTCGCTCCGTATCACGTTCAATACACCTGCCTGCACGAGGTACGCTCATTCACTCTCCATTCGTCCCTCGTTCTCCCTCCCTCTCACTCGCTCCCTCGCTTTGAAAAATCTCACATCAAACAAGTCCGTCCCCTTGACTGTTTTATAACAGAGTGCTTCTCGAGAGGAAGCGAGTTGTTGCACTTTTGTGAGAACGACAACTTCCAGAGCAAAGCCCTTAGACAATTTCAAGTTCTTAGAAAGGACAGATAAGCTAACACAGCTCAGAAAATATTCAGTTCTTGGTCCATTGATAACTACTCTCCTGGTGCTGTTGCATTGCCGTCTGTTTTTGGTATCCCCCACCAGTATTCAATCCAAGGTGCTCATATACAGATACATCGCATTGGATGTGAACACAATGAAAGGTCTGCAGGACATTAATCTCTCAGTCCTAAAGAACTCTCCCCTCAACCGTGGCCTACTGGTTAAGGAGTTTCACCGGTCACCAGAGGGTGGCCGGTTTGAATCCCGACCGGTAGGCAAAAATCCATGTCCTCTCCCACGTGGCTGTGCCCCATGTGTGTGGACCTCTGACAAGGTTACTCCTCTGTGTGTGTATGTGTATGTGTTCACCGGCTTCCAGATGGGTCCAAAGCAGAGAAGAAGAGACAATAAAGGATAACTTATCTCCCTGGTTCTCCCAGAACCTGTTCCACTACGTGACGGACATCCAGAACACCGGAGTGGTGAAGATCCCCGACGCCAAAGGGGACGACGCCTGGAAGGTGTACTTTGAGGAGACGCCCCAGGAGATAGTGGACGAGTTCGCCATGCGCTACGGAGTGGAGTCCATCTACCAGGCCATGACGTGAGTGCCCCCGCATTGACCCTCGCAAACTCTGTTGAATTGTGACGTCGCTCACGTCTACAGATCCGACCTTATCAGAAACAGCATCGTTCAATTAACAAATTATCAAATTACGCCGCTGTCACATTGAGTCACTCTCGTTTTACTGCTTTCCTGAAAGGTGACTTGTTATACCACCAGGTGTGAGTGTGATTAGGCGTTAGATCTATCCAGCAATCATCTACGTGGACACGCCCACTTGTGATGTCAGAAGAGGCCGGTTTTTGTAACAGCTAACCACACTCACACCTGGTTCTATAATACGTCACCTTTAAAAAGTGCAGGTGTAAATGTTCATTGACTGAAGGACGATCTGTCTGAGGCTAACTATGTGTACCGTCTGTCTGCAGCCACTTTGCCTGCCTGTCCTCTAAGTACATGTGTCCGGGCGTACCAGCTGTCATGAGCACCCTGCTGGCCAACATCAACGCCTACTACGCCCACACCACCCAGGCCACCAACAACGTCTCCGCCTCAGACCGCTTCGCTGCCTCCAACTTCGGGGTGAGACACCCGAAAATACAGAGACTGATCTGATGCAGCGTCAGCGGACTCTCTTTAACTAGCTCCGTGGCCTTCTTAGCTGTTATATAGTTGACTTCTAGAACCATATGGTAATATTATCTAGTGTAGGATAGTATTGACTCACTGGCCAGCTAATTTGCTAATTGTTGGCATGTGGCCCAGGAGGTAGAGCTGGTTGACTTGTATCCGGAAGGTTGGTAGTTCGATCCCCGGCTCGAGGTGTCCTTGAGCAAGACACCTCGTCCCAACTGCTCCCGACTGGGCTGGCTGTCGCCTTGTGTACTTGACACCGCCGTTGGTGTGCGAATATGTGCATGAATGGGTGAATGTGAGGCAATATGGCAAAGCGCTTTGAGTGGCCACTGGTTAGAAAAGCGCGGTATAAATGCAGTCCATTGGTTACCTTCTGATGTCTCTAACCGTGTTTGTTGATCCTTTTACAGAAAGAGAGATTCGTGAAACTCTTGGACCAGCTCCATAACTCTCTGAGGATTGACCTTTCCATGTACCGGGTAACTCCCTTTGTCTTTTACTTTGTGTGGGCCTATAGCTCAACTATAAGCTCAATTTGTGAGTTAACATTACATGAGTGAAGGTATTTCTTTATATTAAAAAATAAATAACAATTTCTTTTTGATTACATTTTTATACAAAGGACAGTTTCATATCGTTTTACATGTAAGAAAATCCTGAACACTGAATGAATATTTCATATTGTTTGCTGTGGCCATTCAATTCATATTCCTTAATAGCATTAGAAATACAATCCTTTAATGAAGGTCCAAAAGGCCTTCCATTATCCATTATCCATTATCCACAGTCCATGAAGCCTTTATGAATTAGCTCTGCTACAACTCCAGGTCCCAGTGCAGTGATTCCACGCTCTGTGCGTGCGCAATCGTGTCAGGCGAGCCGTTTGTAAGCCTTTAGTCTCCTTGGCCTCTGTTCGTTTCAGGGCCCCCAGTGGGCTACTAATGACTCAGCAGGCAATCAGGTGGAAGCGCTCTCCCCCTGCTTCACTATTACACCGTGGTCTAGACCAGGCCTGTAACAAGGCTTCCCTCTTCTCCTGGGGCATTGACTTTAACAGTTTGCCAGGAAAACTGTAAGCGTGTCCCTTTGCACTTTGCCATCTCCAATGAGTTCCGGGGATACTCAGTGCGAAGTAAGTCAACCCTTAGTGTTTATTACACCCCAACCCCCACCACGACCCCACAGGGTGGAAGCCAAGTTCCTCCCTCTGCGTCTGAGTTCCTCCCCACGCGATGCCTCACCCTCTGCTCGAACCTCTGAGCTCCGGTGGGTCTGTCTGTCCCTGCACCGTTCTCTTGGTGCGGCGCAGCCGTGCAGGCAGATGTGCAAATGAGGATCACAGCTCCTCAGACACATCCGCCGACGCAGGCGGGCGCCGCACGCCCTCTCCCCATAGGGGCCCGGGGGTGTGGGCCGAGAGAAACCGCAAGGATCCCGCCTGCACACACACACACACACACGCACAGACACACACACAAACTAGGGCATTGACTCCGAACATCGTTATTCGAATATAATTCGAATATCAAAAAATAAATCAAAATTCGAACGAATATTAGGCAGCCCTTAATATTGGAACCTGTTATGGGCAGGCCAAGAGGGAGAGACGTCGGAGAACCCGACGCAGGCTATTGATAACATTGTAATGACCACGGAAGACGCAGTGAATGAAGTATTGATTAGTAGCGATTTATTAGAAACCTGATAAACCGTTGGAACACGCAAGACCGGTAACCATAGCAACGGCGGTAAACAAACCTCGCAAAGCCCAATCCAGGTCTTACTGAAGGCATTTAATGGGCAAAATATTATTAATAAATATTCTAATATATTTGAATATTAATATTAATAAACAAACGTACTTCAAATATGATTTTTGGGCAAAAGTCAAAGCCCTAACACACACACACACACACACACACACACACACACACACACACACACACACACACACACACACACACACACACACAGGTGCACACCGTCACGGCTTCAAGAGACACCTACACACCCGTGCATCCTCACGCACACAGCTCTCACTACTGGTTTACACTCTGCGCTTCTCTGGCCGCAGAACAACTTCCCCGCCAGCAGTCCTGAGAGGCTCCAGGACCTCAAGTCCACAGTGGACCTGCTCACCAGCATCACCTTCTTCAGGATGAAGGTACGACCCCTGCCCCTCTCCCTCTCCCTCTCCCTCTCCCTCTCCCTCTCCCTCTCCCTCTCCCTCTCGCATCGGGTTCCCCCGATTCCCGTCAAGGTTGGAGGAGGATTTGAACACGTGTTTAGGACACGAGTCCTGAGCAGAGGTCAGGCATGCAGGATTCAGAAGGCAGAAGGTATTTGGATGCTGCGGGATGATCCTCTGGGTTTGGTCATGATGCTTGGTGACTGAGTTTAGCATGTATTTTCTTTTTGCATAACTAAAGTTTCCTGAAATGATTGACAGATTATCTACATGGCTTTCACTGTAGGCCATAGAGAATGAGTTCCCCTGAAGATCCCTGATCCTGACTCCTGCTGTCGTCTGTGCTCAGGTCCAGGAGCTTCAGTCCCCCCCCCGGGCCAGTCAGGTGGTGAAGGACTGTGTCAAAGCGTGTCTCAACTCCACCTACGAGTACATCTTCAACAACTGTCATGAACTTTACAGCAGAGAGTACCAGACAGACCCGGTGAGAAACGTCTGGGAACTGCGTGTGCGTGTGTGTGTGTGTGTGTGTGTGTGTGTGTGTGTGTGTGTGTGTGTGTGTGTGTGTGTGTGTGTGTGTGTGTGTGTGTGTGTGTGTGTGTGTGTGTGTGTGTGTGTGTGTGTGTGTGTCTGAGTCTCAGAGTTTCTTTATATAATGTCCTCACTCCACTGTCTGCACAAAAACACCAGCGGGGGATGTTGGTTTGATCTCTTCTGCCTCTCATTAAAATATCAGTTCCATTCATGCTTGCCTCCATGCATTCCACAGTAAACACGTCGTCATTTCAATAAACAGATCACAGCCGCCTGATGTTCATGCTCTAGTCAGAATCCTCTCCTTCAGTTTCAACCCCTGCAGTCCCCATTTCCCTGTTTGCCCCTGCTTCAAGTACTTGGCAGACACCACTCTGTCTGTAGAGAACAACTTCAACAAGGCTCTGTAAAGAATATGTCAAGGTGCTTTTACCCTGGCTCAACCCACTCCCACACCAGTGGGCCAGTATGCCATAATACCTATTTTTGGTTCTTGGCCGCTGTCGGATTAAGTTTATTTTTGTGTTATCCTTGTTCCCTGTTCCGTGTCAACCTCGGCCAATGTTCTGCAGTTGGCTGTGAATTGGCAACTAAGTTAGGATGTTCAATATATTATCCTCAGATTATCTCCATAAATGTCTGCGGAATGTCTCCTAAATTCATACGCTTTTCTTTTAGCACATTTGGTAGCGTATTAATGGTGTCTCATGTTTCCTGGAATCAAAGCTGTTAAAATGTGCTAAAAAAAAAAGACTTCTGAATTTAGCAGACATTTATGGAGATATTTTGAGGATCATGCATGGACTATCCTAACTTAGTGTCTTTAATTGTGTCCGATGCTTCCTGGAATTAAAGCTGTAAAATGTGCTTCTTCATCCGTTCTCACATGAAGCTCCTTTGAGGCTGGTTCTCCGTTGGAATATTTGTTCTTAGGATGGTGCGAGTCATTGTGAGACCAATGGAGTCACACCATCGACCAACGGTTTCACTCCGTTAGGCCCAGTGTACAAATACTACCAGGGAGACGGTTGTCACGGCGATGGTTTCCATGGACCCTGATGTTCTTTGCCCTGTGTCCCCCCCCCCCCCCCCCCCCCCCTAGGCCAAGCAGGGGGTGGTCCCCCCCGAGGAGCAAGGGCCCAGCATCAAGAACCTGGACTTCTGGTCCAAACTCATCACTCTGATCGTGTCCATCATCGAGGAGGACAAGAACTCCTACACTCCTTGTCTCAACCAGTATGTCCATTGAGCCTTCTCTATCGGCTCACACTTTATCTGTCTACTAGAGACACTGTCTGTGTGATTTAAAAAAGAAAAGAAAAGTACTTATTTATGTAGTATCTTATCCTAGCTATCTTTGTTGTGTACTGGAAGTGGGTTAACCTACTGATTGCTAGTGCTTGGCACTAGCAATCACTAGGTTTCTATGAACATCCTCACTGTACCGACAGTGATATATTGTTGTTTCTCAACAATATATCACGCCAACCTTGGCTGACGATGGCTCACATTAGAACAGGTCTGTTTTCACCTTGTGAAACTCTGCAGGATTCTTATCTCCACTTAACCCTTTAGAACGGCTCTCAAAGGTTCCACCTAGGCAGGAGAGCAGTTCTGTCGACTCCCGTCTGTAACAGCGTCCGGTCCGGTGTGTCTCTTCCCTGTGAAGGTTTCCCCAGGAGCTCAACGTGGGGAAGATCAGCGCCGAGGTGATGTGGAACCTGTTCGCTCAGGACATGAAGTACGCCATGGAGGGTGAGGGGCCGGTTTGATCGCTACGGAGCCCATCTTCCTCGCATCCCTGCTGGGCACGTCCCCCAGGATCCGGAGAGAATCAGCGGTGACGTGTGTGTCCCTTTGTCTGCCTCCCCCTCAGAGCACGAGAAGAACCGACTGTGTAAGAGCGCAGATTACATGAACCTGCACTTTAAAGTCAAGTGGCTGTACAACGAGTACTGCAAGGACCTGCCGTTCTTCAAGAGCAGGGTGCCCGAGTACCCTGCGTGAGTAGACCCAACACACACTCACACATATACGCACACACACACACGCACAAACGCACGCACACACGCACGAAACCACGCACGCACCTGCGCTCACACGCACACAAACATACATACACAGACACAGTCAGTCACACACCAACGCACGCACACACGCACACACACACACACACACACACCCACACCCACCCACACACTAACGCACGCACACACACACCAACACACACGCACACAAACCAACACACACATAGACTCGCACGCACACACACACGCACACAAACATACACACACATACACCCACGCACACACTAACGCACGCACGCACACACACACCAACACACACGCACACAAACCAACACACACATAGACTCGCACGCACACACGCACGCAGACACACACAGACTGATCAAACATATCTCATTTTATTCCTGACCCCCCCCCCGTAGATGGTTCGAGCCGTTTGTCATCCAGTGGTTGGATGAGAATGAAGAGGTGTCTCGAGACTTCCTCCACGGAGCTCTGGAGAGAGACAAAAAGGACGGGGTAAAACGTGTTTCATTCCTACTCCCTCATGGTCTGCTCGTCTGTTCTGCTCTTCTCTGTTACGACCCCAATGTTTTCCTTTGAGCGTTCGTTTCCTCCTTCTCCTCTCCCTTTACCGGGTACATCCTCTCTGTATTCCTCAACGTCTCCTTAGCAATTAGCTCAAAAGGCTGGTTCTGTCGAGGCATCTTCACCGATTAACCAGGTGCTTTTAAAGTGTGAGGAGTAACGTGGGCGAGGGATACTTTTAAAGTTCTGGTGCCCAGGTTGGGAAACATACTCCTGGAGAGAGACAACATGACGACAGCAGGGTTTGGGGAATTAATGGCCTTCTCTCAGACAGATGACAGCCTCCTTCAGTGTTCAGACAGCCTGGAGGTGCAGGTACCGGCTCAACTGCAGCCAATTAGAGCGGAGGCAGCCAGCCGCCAGCCAATCAGCAAACAATAGACCGGGGACTCCAGCTGCCTCGTGTCAGGCTGGCAGACGGCATGCCTGCCTGTCTGTCTGTCTGTCTGTCTGTCTGTCTGTCTGTCTGTCAGCTTGTTAGGATCTACTGGCTTAGTTTAAGTTCAGCGGCGATACGAAACCAAACTGACATCTAATAAAAAACATAATATGAATTGATTTGAAAAATCGGATACAATATCATATAAATTCTACATTTTTTTATTAAAATGTGTTAAAATGTAACACATTTTTTTGTTAAAATTTGATGTAAATTATGTTTGCATTTCTGTTGCGTAACCTCGGCACCATCGTAAATGAGGGTCTTCCTCGTCCGCGGCTCACAGGGCTAGATGATGAACACAAGAAAAAGGAAATCATCGACCAAGATCACAATCATTGGCTTTCAGTTTCCCCCATCCCCCCCCCCCCCCCCACAAACACACACACACACACACACACACACACACTCTATGTCCCGTTCTTTTGACCCCCCCCCACTCGTCTCGTGTGCGGAATGCGTGGGGCGTTTGCTGAGCGCCTGTTTAGTGCGACCATGTTTTGTGCCCCCCTGAGCGAGTGGTTTGTGCGACCCTGTTTTGTGCGTTCCTGAGCTTGTGTTGTGTGCGACGCTGAGCGGTGTTCTGCCCCCCCCCCCTGAGAGGTGTTCTGCGCCCCCCCTGAGTGGTGTTCTTCACCCCCCTGAGCGTTGTTCTGCGCCCCCCTGAGCGTTGTTCTGCGGCCCCCTGAGCGTTGTTCTGCGCCCCCCCTGAGCGTTGTTCTGCGCCCCCCTGAGCGTTGTTCTGTGCCCCCCCCTGAGCGTTGTTCTGCGCCCCCCCTGAGCGTTGTTCTGCGCCCCCCTGAGCGTTGTTCTGCGCCCCCCCCTGAGTGGTGTTCTTCACCCCCCTGAGCGTTGTTCTGCGCCCCCCCTGAGCGTTGTTCTGCGCCCCCCCTGAGCGTTGTTCTGCGCCCCCCCTGAGCGTTGTTCTGCGCCCCCCCTGAGCGTTGTTCTGCGCCCCCCCCTGTGCGCTGCAGTTCCAGGTGACGTCGGAGCACGCCCTCTTCTCCTGCTCCGTGGTGGACGTGTTCTCCCAGCTCAACCAGAGCTTCGAGATCATCCGCAAGCTGGAGTGCCCCGACCCACAGATCGTGGGACACTACATGAAGAGGTTCGCCAAGGTGGGTAGAACCCTCTGGATCACCAGCCTCACGGGTGGTGACGCGATGGTGTGAGTGAGTGAGTGAGTGAGTGAGTGAGTGAGTGAGTGAGTGAGTGAGTGAGTGAGTGAGTGAGTGAGTGAGTGAGTGAGTGAGTGAGTGAGTGAGCGAGTGAAGGGTTTCTTTACTCATCAATGGAGGAAGATGATTTTTTTTTATTGTTTATTAACTGGGTCCTCTCTCTCTCTCTCTCTCTCTCTCTCTCTCTCTCTCTCTCTCTGTCTCTCTCTGTCTCTCTGTCTCTCTGTCTTTCTATTTCTCTCTTTCTCTCTCTCTCTCTCTCTGTCTCTCTCTCTCTCTCTCTCTCTCTCTCTCTGTCTCTCTGTCTCTCTGTCTCTCTGTCTCTCTCTCTCTCTCTCTCTCTCTCTCTCTCTCTCTTTTTTTCTTTCTTTCTTTCTCTCTTTCTTTCTTTCTTTCTTTCTTTCTCTCTCCCTCTCTCTCTCTCTCTCTCTCTCTCTCTCTCTCTCTCTCTCTCTCTCTCTCTCTCTTTCTTTTTTTCTTTCTTTCTCTCTTTCTTTCTTTCTTTCTCTCTCCCTCTCTCTCTCTCTCTCTCTCTCTCTCTCTCTCTCTCTCTCTCTCTCTCTCTCTCTCTCTCTCTCTCTGCAGACCATCAGCAACGTCCTCCTGTCCTACGCTGACATCATCTCCAAGTGCTTCGCCAACTACGTCAACATGGAGAAAGTGGTGAGTGGCGGAGGTGGCGTCCGCCCCGCCCCCCCCGGTGGTGGTGCTGTTCAGCCGGGGGCCGGAGGAGAGAGACTCCCTCACTGAGGGCTTCCTGTGTTGTGTACTCCTCTCTCCTCAGCCCTGCATCCTC
The DNA here is from genome assembly GCF_026213295.1 of Gadus chalcogrammus. Taxonomy (NCBI): domain Eukaryota; kingdom Metazoa; phylum Chordata; class Actinopteri; order Gadiformes; family Gadidae; genus Gadus; species Gadus chalcogrammus. The sequence continues at coordinate 30,484,789 of NC_079423.1, forward strand.
ATCAACAACATTCAGCAGCTGAGGGTACAGCTGGAGAAGATGTTTGAAGCCATGGGAGGGAAAGACGTGAGTGGATCTCCTCCCTCTCCCCCCCCTGCAGTCTGTACTGCACAGCCGAGCGGAAGGAGAGTGTGTGTGTGTGTGAGTGTGTGTGTGTGTGGGCGGGGGTGTGTGTGTGTGTGTGTGTGTGTGTGTGTGTGTGTGTGTGTGTGTGTGTGTGTGTGTGTGTGTGTGTGTGTGTGTGTGTGTGTGTGTGGTGTGGGGCGAGGGTGTTTGTGTGTATTTGCTTGCATGTGCTTGCGTGCGTGTGTGTGCGTCTGGGGGGTCCAATTAATCGTATAAGGCAACCCTCTTCCCCAGAGGACGCAACCTTATGATGATGAGGCAAGCCACAAACCATGTGTGTGCGTGTGTGTGTGTGCGTGTACTTGTGCTTCTGTGCGTGTGCGTGTGTTTGTGTGTGTTCTTCAGCTGTGTGTGGAGGCGAGCGACATCCTGAAAGATCTGCAGGTCAAACTGAACAACGTCATGGACGACCTCAGCAGGGTCTTCTCTGTCAGGTACACAGACAGACAGACAGACAGACAGACAGACAGACAGACAGACAGACACACAGACACACAGACACACACACACACACACACACACACACACACACACACACACACACACACACACGTACACACACACACACACTCCCTCACAACCCTAACATGTAAACACACACGTACACACAAATACATACAATCAAACACACAGGCACTGACACACACACACACACACACACAGACACACACACACGCGCACACACACTCACGCACACACATAAACACACAAAGACAGGCAGACAGACAGACAGACAGACAAACAGACAAACAGACAGACAGACACACACACAAACACTCCCTCCCAACCCTAACATATACACACACACGTACACACACACACACACCCTGACGGCCTGTCTGTCCCTGCAGCTTCCAGCCGCACATCGAGGAGAACGTGAAGCAGATGGGAGACATCCTGGGCCAGGTGAAGGGGACGGCCAGCGTGGGCAACGCCAGCAGCGTGGCCCAGGACGCCGACAACGTGCTGCAGCCCATCATGGAGTTCCTGGACAGCAAGTGAGAGGAGAACACTACTAGTGTCACTCTGAGCCGAGTGTGTGTGCGTGTGTGTTTGTGTGGATGTGTGGTTTTGTGCGTGTGGGTGTGAGCATCTTAATGCCACTGCTGTTATAGTTGTATATTGGCAGGAGAAATCAAGCCATCTTTATGCCCTCTGCTCCGTACTCCTCTCCCCCCCTCTCCGCTCCCTCCTCTCCTCTCCTCTCTCCCCTCCTCTCCCGTCACTCCTCTCTCCTCTCTCCCCTCTCCCCTATCCTCTCCTCCCCTGTCTCTCCTCTCCTCTCTCCTCTCCCCCCTCCTCTCCTCTCTACCACCCCCCCCCTCATCGCCTTCTCCTCTCCTTTCCTCTCCTCTCCTCTCATCCCCTATCCTTCCTCTCCTCCTCTCTCCTCCTCTCTCCCCTCTCTATCCTCTCCTCTCTCTCCTCTCTCTCCTCCCCTCTCCTCCTCTTTCCCTCTTTCCTCTTCCCCCTCCCTCCCTCTCCTCCCCTCTCTCCTCTCTCCACTCTCCCTATACTCTCCTCTCCCTGCCCCTCACCCCTCTCATTCCTACTCTTCCCTCTCCTCTCCCCTACACTCCTATCTCTCCTCTCTCCCATCTCCTCTTCTCTCCCCTCTCTCCCCTCTCCTCTCCTCTCTCTTCCTCCACTTCCTCATCCTCTCCCGCCCTCCTCTCCTCTCCTCCTCTCTCCTCCTCGCTCCCCTCTCCTCTCCACTCCCCTCCTCTCTCCTCCTCCTCCTACCACCCTCTCCTCCTCTCTCCACCTCTCTCGTCCGCTCCTCTCCTCTCTCCTCTCTTCTACTCTCATCTCCACTCTCGTCTCCTCCTTCTCTACCTCTCCCTTCCCTCCCCTCCTACTCCTCGCCTCTTCCCCCTCTGTCTCCGCCTCCAGCCTCACGCTGTTCGCTAAGATCTGTGAGAAGACTGTGCTGAAGCGCGTGCTGAAGGAGCTCTGGAAGCTGGTGATGAACACCATGGAGAAGACCATCGTGCCTGCCGCCGCTCACAGACCAGACGGTGAGGGACACGGCCTCTCTCTTGGCCTGTGCTGAACATCCACACACTGTAGCTTCACACCGAAAGGGGACCACATGGATATTTTGTACGTATCAATAAGTGGAACGACTGTTCCAGCTCAGGCACATGAAAAGACTGGAATCTAGCCTTTATTGGGTTCTCTTTTTGCTTTGACACTTGCAAACACATACAGAAATGTACTCCCACGCACACACACACACGCACGCACGCACACATGCACACGTAACGCTGCACTGCTCACAGTTCCAGATTGCAATGACTCAAGACAGATTTTCTGCTCTTTTATACGGTGGAGTGTCGCTGTGTTACTCGACAGGAAACTAATGTGATGAGATGGTTTTCGATCTGCCTCGGTAATGATTGGAACATTAAATCATTATGGAACTGTGTACACACACACACACAACACACATACACATACACACTAATAGATAAATACACATACACATATACACAAATAAACATACACATTCACACACATATACGCACATTCTTACACATTCCTACATCTCAAACCGGCAAGAAGAGGAGGTGGAACCCATGGCAGACATTTATGCTGCAGAGATTTATGTGGGTTCTCCTCATGGCGGAGACCAAACACTAAACAATGCCTTGCTGAATACGTTTCCTCGATCAACTCCCTACGTGATACACAAAGAAACGAGGGACAAAATGAAAGAGGGAGTGCCCCATACCATCCTAACCCCAGCTCACGGCTGCTCTCCAAGATGTCCGTGCTCTCTTCTATTCCGCTCGAAATACATGACGAGTGAAACTCTGCCAAGATGTTAATAATGAAATAACTGGGGCTCATTTGACGTTGAACACATTTTGGAAAGCAGCCACTTGTTTTGTTAGTTTTTTTTTGATATATCTGTTTTTATTTGTGTGTTTAGTTATTAAGGAAAGAGCCTCATATCATTCACAAGTCAACAGGAATTCAGTTGGAGGTTAGCATGACTAGCAGCAGTAGCTTAGTGTCAGCCTTAAATAAGTAGGTTTATTGAAATTACATTGGTTAAAATCTGCATCACAAGTCGTCAATTTGGCAGCAGTTATACGATTTTACATCCTACACATTTATTGCTTTTTACATATATTTCATAGATTGGGTAGAAAAGTCAAAAATTCAGGGGGCAAAAGAGCGCAGGCCACTGATAGAACTGATCGACTGGCCCCTATGTTACTCACACCAGGATCAATACACTAGTCGATGAGCCACCCGGGGGCCGAGGCGCCTCTCTAGCTCAGCGTTGAACTGATGTGGGGCTCTTTGCAGCTTGACTGACCCTTTTCTCTGGTTGTTGTTACTATCACATCCTGCCCCCCACTGCTCTCCCTCCAAGATGATTGTAAGTACGGCAGTCCTGCGTGTGTGTCTGTCTGTCCGTCCACAGTGGTCAGTCCCCTGCTATATGTGGCTGCAAATCTCCCCTGTTCAATCCCACATGACCCCCCCCCCCCCGAACACCTTGACCCAAACGGGCCTGTCCTGGTCCCTCTTCTCCTCCTCTCTCTCCTCCTCTCCCTCTCTTCTGTCCTCTTCCTTCTCTATTCTCCTCCGCCACTCTTCTTCTCCTCTCTCCTCCTAGCCTCCTCCCCCCTCTCTCCTCCACCACACCCCCCTGTTTGCCTCCAACTCTGTCCCTTCACATGGAGGCAGAAGCATGGTGCATTCCTGACTGGTATGGATAGGTCCCTCCTCCTCCTCCCATCCTCTCCTCCTCCTCCTCCCTTCCTCCTCCTCCTCCTCCTCCCTCCTCCTCCTCCTCCTCGACAAACCCCTCCCCACCAATCAGATGCCTCTCCTCGCTCTCTCTCGCTCTCTTTCCTGAACACATTCCTGATCCAGGAAGTGGTTTTCCTCGCCCGGTGTCTCGTTATTGGCCCTTGTCGTTCCTCCTCCTACTTCCTCTTCCTCTTCTCCTTGCATTGTGCCTTCTCAGCGGGGTGACTCTGACCTCTGGGTTGCTTGGTTTCTGGTGTCCTGATCCCCCCCCCCTCTCTAGCTAACCCACCCCCCCCCCCCTACCCCCTCCCCCTCCCTCTCCCCCTTACCCTCCCTCACCTGTTTGAACTGTGACTCCCTATGTGGGTTTGTTGCTTGCCTCTGAGAGACCTCCGGTCTCTCTCTGGGTATCATGTACACATCTTACTGCACCGTACTGCACCGTTCTGTACTGTATGTCCCTCTGCAGGCCTGTGGTGTTGGTCTGTCCTAGTTTGGTTCCATGTTTGGCTGTGTATACAGTGATGATGATGATGATGATTTCATGACAGTATGTCGCGGGATATGTTGATCAATGTGGCTATCCCGGAGAAATTGTGGGTGGTGGTTTGCTTTGGTCAGACCCACCTTGGGTTTAAACTCTCCAGCGTCGTGGAAGACCACTTTTGAAACGCTTACTCCGATGTGTTTTCCCGTAGTTTTCTCTTTCCCTACATGACGACATTAGTTTACACAGCAAGTTTATTTGTGTTAACGTAGGATTGCGTTTTCTTCTACACCTTGCGCTCTTAGTTTAGCTCAGTAAGATAAGTGTATTATTTAAACATTATTGATCTCTTTTGCTGTAGCAGCAATTGTAGTGTTAAGTAATCAGGGATATGACATACAAGAATGATCCAATTAAAAGGATCATTTTAATATATATGAATATAGGTTGGGAGTTTGCTTCAACATAGTTGAAGCAAACTCCCAACCTATATTCATATTGTGTATTCATAGTCGTATTAATATTAATAATAGCGTTCCTTTATTCACACAGTAATTTTCGCCATCCCAGTTAGCCGATGGTGCTCAGACACTGGCCAATCAGAGGGCTGCAGCCATGACCTCATCAACGTATTAACAAGTTGCTTTCTTTCAGGGGAGGTTGAAGAATGCGTCTCACAGCGAT
>NC_079423.1:30489953-30587453 GCF_026213295.1 Gadus chalcogrammus
CTCCTTCCTCTCCTCCCTCTCCTCTCCTCTCCTCCTTCCTCTCCCCTCCTCCTCTCCCTCCTCCTCCTCTCCTCTCCCCTCTCCTCTCCTCTCTCCCCTCTCCCCTCTCCTCTCCTCTCCCTCCCCTCCCCTCCTCTCCTCTCTCCTCTCTCCCCTCTCCTCTCCCTCTCCCCTCCTCTCCTCTCCTCTCCTCTCCCTCTCCTCCTCTCTCCCTCTCCCCTCTCCTCCTCTCCTCTCCTCCCTCTCCTCCTCTCTCCCCTCCCCCTCCTCTCCTCCTCCTCCTCTCTCCTCCTCTCTCCCCTCTCCTCTCCCCTCCCCTCCTCTCCTCTCCTCTCCTCCCCTCTCCTCCTCTCTCCCCTCTCCTCTCCTCTCCTCTCCTCCTCTCTCCTCTCTTCTCCTCTCCTCTCCTCTCGTCTCCTCCTCTCTCCCCTCTCCCTTCCCCTCCCCTCCTCTCCTCTCCTCTCCCCCTCTGTCTCCGCCCTCCAGCCTCACGCTGTTCGCTAAGATCTGTGAGAAGACTGTGCTGAAGCGCGTGCTGAAGGAGCTCTGGAAGCTGGTGATGAACACCATGGAGAAGACCATCGTGCTGCCGCCGCTCACAGACCAGACGGTGAGGACACGGCCTCTCTCTTGGCCGTGCTGAACATCACACCCTGTAGCTTCACACTCGAAAGGGACACATGATATTTTGTACGTATCAATAAGTGGAACGACTGTTCCAGCTCAGGCACATGAAAAGACTGGAATCTAGCCTTCATTGGGTTCTCTTTTTGCTTTGACACTTGCAAACACATACAGAAATGTACTCCCACGCACACACACACACGCACGCACGCACACATGCACACGTAACGTGCACTGCTCACAGTTTCCAGGATTGGCAATGACTCAAGACAGATTTTCTGCTCTTTTATACGGTGGAGTGTCGCTGTGTTACTCGACAGGAAACTAATGTGATGAGATGGTTTTCGATCTGCCTCGGTAATGATTGGAACATTAAATCATTATGGAACTGTGTACACACACACACACACACACATACACATACACACTAATAGATAAATACACATACACATATACACAAATAAACATACACATTCACACACATATACGCACATTCTTACACATTCCTACATCTCAAACCGGCAAGAAGAGGAGGTGGAACCCATGGCAGACATTTTATGCTGCAGAGATTTATGTGGGTTCTCATCATGGCGGAGACCAAACACTAAACAATGCCTTGCTGAATACGTTTCCTCGATCAACTCCCTACGTGATACACAAAGAAACGAGGGACAAAATGAAAGAGGGAGTGCGCCATACCATCCTAACCCCAGCTCACGGCTGCTCTCCAAGATGTCCGTGCTCTCTTCTATTCCGCTCGAAATACACGACGAGTGAAACTCTGCCAAGATGTTAATAATGAAATAACTGGGGCTCATTTGACGTTGAACACATTTTGGAAAGCAGCCACTTGTTTTGTTTAGTTTTTTTTGATATATCTGTTTTTATTTGTGTGTTTAGTTATTAAGGAAAGAGCCTCATATCATTCACAAGTCAACAGGAATTCAGTTGGAGGTTAGCATGACTAGCAGCAGTAGCTTAGTGTCAGCCTTAAATAAAGTAGGTTTATTGAAATTACATTGGTTAAAATCTGCATCAAAAGTCGTCAATTTGGCAGCAGTTATACGATTTTACATCCTACACATTTATTGCTTTTTACATATATTTCATAGATTGGGTAGAAAAGTCAAAAATTCAGGGGGCAAAAGAGCGCAGCCACTGATAGAACTGATCGACTGGCCCCTATGTTACTCAACACCAGGATCAATACACTAGTCGATGAGCCACCCGGGGCCCGAGGCCCCTCTCTAGCTCAGCGTTGAACTGATGTGGGGCTCTTTGCAGCTTGACTGACCCTTTTCTCTGGTTGTTGTTACTATCACATCCTGCCCCCACTGCTCTCCCTCCACAGATGATTGTAAGTACGGCAGTCCTGCGTGTGTGTCTGTCTGTCCGTCCACAGTGGTCAGTCCCCTGCTATATGTGGCTGCAAATCTCCCCTGTTCAATCCCACATGACCCCCCCCCCCCCCGAACACCTTGACCCAAACGGGCCTGTCCTGTCCCTCTTCTCCTCTCTTCTCTCCTCCTCTCCCCTCCTCTCTTCTGTCCTCTTCCTTCTCTATTCTCCTCCTCCACTCTTCTTCTCCTCTCTCCTCCTTCCTCCTCCCCTCTCTCCTCCACCACACCCCCTGTTTGCCTCCAACTCTGTCCCTTCACATGGAGGCAGAAGCATGGTGCATTCCTGACTGGTATGGATAGGTCCCTCCTCCTCCTCCTCCTCCTCCTCCTCCTCCTCCTCCCACTCCTCTTCCTCCTCCTCCTCCTCCTCCTCGACAACCCTCCCCACCAATCAGATGCCTCTCCTCGCTCTCTCTCGCTCTCTTTTCCTGAACACATTCCTGATCCAGGAAGTGGTTTCCTCGCCCGGTGTCTCGTTATTGGCCTTGTCGTTCCTCCTCCTACTTCCTCTTCCTCTTCTCCTTGCATTGTGGCCTTCTCAAGCGGGGTGACTCTGACCTCTGGGTTGCTTGGTTTCTTGGTGTCCTGATCCCCCCCCCTCTCTAGCCTACACCCCCCCCCCCCTCCCCTCCCCTCCCCTCTCCCCCTTACCTCCCTCACCTGTTTGAACTGTGACTCCCTATGTGGGTTTGTTGCTTGCCTCTGAGAGACTCCGGTCTCTCTCTGGGTATCATGTACACATCGTACTGCACCGTACTGCACCGTTCTGTACTGTATGTCCCTCTGCAGGCCTGTGGTGTTGGTCTGTCCTAGTTTGGTTCCATGTTTGGCTGTGTCTACAGTGATGATGATGATGATGATTTCATGACAGTATGTCGCGGGATATGTTGATCAATGTGGCTATCCCGGAGAAATTGTGGGTGGTGGTTTGCTTTGGTCAGACCCACCTTGGGTTTAAACTCTCCAGCGTCGTGGAAGACCACTTTTGAAACGCTTACTCCGATGCGTTTCCCGTAGTTTTCTCTTTCCCTACATGACGTCATTAGTTTACACAGCAAGTTTATTTGTGTTAACGTAGGATTGCGTTTTCTTCTACACCTTGCGCTCTTAGTTTAGCTCAGTAAGATAAGTGTATTATTTAAACATTATTGATCTCTTTTGCTGTAGCAGCAATTGTAGTGTTAAGTAATCAGGGATATGACATGCAAGAATGATCCAATTAAAAGGATCATTTTAATATATATGAATATAAGTTGGGAGTTTGCTTCAACATAGTTGAAGCAAACTCCCAACCTATATTCATATTGTGTATTCATAGTCGTATTAATATTTAATAATAGCGTTCCTTTATTCACACAGTAATTTTCGCCATCCCAGTTAGCCGATGGTGCTCAGACACTGGCCAATCAGAGGGCTGCAGCCATGACCTCATCAACGTATTAACAAGTTGCTTTCTTTTCAGGGGAGGTTGAAGAATGCGTCTCACAGCGATGTAAGGATGAAATCCCTCCAGCTCCATATGTCCTGTCTCTCTACCTCTGTCTCTCTGTGTCTCCGTCCCCCAATACAAAACCCCCCCAAAGCCCTCATCTCCCTACTCGGTAGACAACAGCATAACATCTGAATCCCCGGCCTCTTTCTCTCACCCCCCCCCCCCCCCCCCCCCCCCACCCCCCCTTGTGTTACTTGTGCCTGATCTGTTAAGTAAAAGAGTAACGTACAAAGATGATATGTTGGCATGACTGAGTCTCTATAGCGTTTGGCCCGGTTGCACTCTGCGTTTCCTTGCTACTTCTGTCGCCAATATTAAGCCGTGACAATAAGTCCATTTGTCAGAAGAAAGAGAAACAATATACTGCTGTCAGTACAGTAAGGATGTTCATAGAACCAAGTGCCAAGCACTAACAATCGCTAGGTTAACCCATTGCCCGTATACAACAAAGATAGCTAGGATAAGAAACTACACAATGCTAAGTACTAATAGTACTATGTACTATGTGTCCTTGCATGTATTTTTGAAGTGCAAGGACTTAGAACATAGAAAAAGTGTGTACATTGATCATTTTCCAATATGAAACTTTGGTGCGGAATCATACCCTCCCATAATGCATTGCATTCTTGTGGTCCGGCAAAGACCCGAACACCGAAGTCTGGGTGAAACGCAGAGTGTGACCCGGTGCAGTCGACTCCATAGGGTCTGAACCCCAGCATGAGGCACTATGGACGTCTCTCTCGTCTCCTATTGGTCGAGAACCTGTGTATGACTCCAGAAGAGAAATCTCCCCCATGTGTGCTGTGTGCCTCCACACACACACACACACACACACACACACACACACACACACACACACACACACACACACACACACACACACACACACACACACACACACACACACACACACACACACACACACACACACACACACAAACACAAAACTATACAAGATGGGGTGTATATATTTATATATGTATCTTATATATATTTATATATTTACATTATACATATTTATGTGGTATAGCAATAAGTGTTTCTCACATTGTCACCTTTCAGCGCCCTGCCACGTGTGGGTGTGTGTGTGTGTGTGTGTGTGTGTGTGTGTGTGTGTGTGTGTGTGTGTGTGTGTGTGTGTGTGTGTGTGTGTGTGTGTGTGTGTGTGTGTGTGTGTGTGTGTGTGTGTGTGTGTGTGCGAGTGGGTAAACGTTCTGTGTGTCTCTCTTCACCTTCAGTTCAGTAACTAACTTCTACCTGCGACTCTGGGTTCATGTATGCAAGTCTGTGCATGTGAAGATTGCTCGTACTAGATACCGGAATCACAACTAAGTCAAACACCAGTGTCCTTGGCAAGTCTTGAGCTGTTGTTTGGGACTGCATGAGTAGCACCTTTCCTCTGTGTGTCCTATTAGGCTGCATAGGACGACCCTGTGTCTACTGAAGACAATGATTCATCTGTTCTTCTTTCTTCCTCTCTTTCAAATACTTATTTTGTACTCCCCGGTCTCATTCTTTCTTCTTCCTCCCCTCTCCTCTCCCCGTTGTCATCCTCTTCACCTCACAACTGTTCGCTCCATCTTTCTCCGTCACTCTTTTTGCCTCTCCACCTTTCGCCCTGGTCACATGTTCCTCCTCCAGGGTACTCAGCTCATCTTCAATGCTGCCAAGGAGTTGGGACAGCTGTCCAAGCTAAAGGTGAAGCACCCTTAACTTCAGCTTGCACCCTTCACCTATATATTATCAAGAGTCTGCATGAGATGCAGCTTAACATGGCAGTCTGTGTGAACCTCTCTCTCTCTCTCTCTCTCTCCCTCTCCCTCTCCCTCTCTCTCTCTCCCTCCCTCTGTCTCTGTCTCTGTCTCTGTCTCTGTCGCTCTCTGGTCAGGAGCACATGGTTCGAGAGGAGGCCAAGGCCTTGTCACCCAAACAGTGTGCTGTGATTGAGCTCGCCTTGGACACCATAAAGGTACACACCTTTCTGCTTTCAAGTTTCACTTTGGGTTTGTGCTCGTGTGATGCCATCTGTTTCCACACCTTGAAATGTTTGCTAGAAGGGAGCAGGTACAAAGTCGCTACGCAGTACGTTTCTCTAAACATGCAAACACGATGTACCTTTTCTTGTTGACCTCCTCAGCAATACTTCCATGCGGGCGGCGTGGGTCTGAAGAAGACCTTCCTGGAGAAGAGCCCTGACCTGCTGTCTCTCCACTACGCCCTGTCCCTCTACACGCAGGCCACAGACAAGCTCATCAGGACCTTCGTCCAGTCCCAGAACGCACAAGGTACGCCCATGTCCCTCACTCCTGAACAATGGATTCACCTCCATTCAGCCGGCGAATCACAACGTCAGATCACAATGACCGCCGCCATTTTGGGAGCATAGGAACACTGGGAACTAAATGTCCGCACTTATTGTACGTTGTGCATCCTTGCACTTAAAAATAGTGCCTAGCATTGTGTAGCGTGTTATCCTAGCCATCTTTGTTGTACACGGTAATGGGTCAACCTAGCGATTGTTAGCGCTTGCCACTTGGTTTTATGAACATCCTCACTACACCGACAGCGACATATTGTTTCTCTTTCTTCTGACCAATGTCATTATTGTAAGTCGCTTTGGATAATAGCGTCTGCTAAATGCCCTAAATGTTAATGTTATTGTAAAGGAGGGCTAGTTATTATCTTGCTAGTAATGTTGTTTTTCGGGCATTGTTTAGTAAGTCATCGTGACATGATTTGGCGTTATGGGGTGATGTTTTTTTGGTGTTTGAAACTGCAGCAGCATCTCTCAAGCGAGACGTGGCAGAGATACTTTTTCGTGGGCCTGGGTTACGATACTTTTTATGTTGGTTCAGGATTTGACAGGACTCCCTCGAGTCCCCTTAACATGACACTGAGTATCTCCAGCAAAGACTCCCATGATGCACTCTGTTGTACCATCCCTAAATAGCCCTTTGACGAACTCTGCCATGGAGGCTGTGTGTTGCTGTAAAATGTATCCCCACAGAGCCACGGCAGAGCAGCCCACGCTGCTGTTCAAACATAGATCCAAGATGGATCCCAGAGCCTCCCGGCTTCTGCGGCACACAACTCAGAAGCTGGAGTTTGTTTGTACCTGTTTGTGATACACCAAGCCCCCAGAACCAAAAGAGGCTTCTTCTTAGTACAATGCTTATCTTATCTTATCTTATCTGTCTCCTCTACTTCTTCTGTTTCTGCCCCATCCCTCTAATCTCTATTTTATTATCTCTCTCTCTGTCCTTCCTTACTTCCTTCCTTCCTTCCTTACCTCCTTGCTCCCTGGCCCCGGGCCAGTGTTCGACGGCAAGGGGGTGAGGTTTACTGCTAGTGAGGATGTGTACCCGGAGAAGGGTATGTTGGACCCCAGGTTCAGAGCCCCCCCCAGTGCCCCCCCCCCCCCCGGCCCTAGCCCCCTGGCCCCCCCAAACCCCCCTCACTCCACCATGTGCATCCTGAGACCGCCCCCTGCCTGCTCAGACTCCTCTCAGGACGTGGCTATCCCTGTAGATTCCACGTTCACTTCACACCTTTCAAAACTTTCTTAACTGCACTCAACTCCCTCTCACTCTATTTCTTTCTCTTGCTTTCTCTCACTCTCTCTATTTAATTATCTTTCTCTCTCTCTCTGTGTCTTTTGTCTTATTCATTCAGGCATGGTAATGCACACACTGGTGTCTTTCTGCACAGTATACATACAACCTATGTGTGTATGTATTAATGTGTGTGTTTGTTTGTATGTATGTATGTGTGTTTGAATGAATGTATGTCTGTATGTAAGTGTGTGTGTGTGTGTGTGTGTGTGTGTGTGTGTGTGTGTGTGTGTGTGTGTGTGTGTGTGTGTGTGTGTGTGTGTGTGTGTGTGTGTGTGTGTGTGTGTGTGTGTGGACAAAAAGAAAGCTGTGCACATCTGTTTTGCAGACCACACCGAACTGGTATGAGGTCATGCAAAGCCCCAGGGTGCGAGCTGTGTGTGTGTGATTGTGTGTGATTGTGTGTGTGTGTGTGTGTGTGTGTGTGTGTGTGTGTGTGTGTGTGTGTGTGTGTGTGTGTGTGTGTGTGTGTGTGTGTGTGTGTGTGTCACTGAAGTGAAAACATCATGTGACTGACCCATGCAAAGTCTCCAGATTGAAGGAATGCCTTTGTCCTTGCTGTTTGAACCCCCCCCCCTCCCCCCAACATGTATACACACACACACACACACACACACACACACACACACACACACACACACACACACACACACACACACACACACACACACACACACACACACACGCACGCACGCACGCACGCACGCACGCACGCACGCGCACACACACACACACATTGTCCACATGCAGCGTTGCACTCCCTCCAGCAATAAAGGCAATGGCAGTTTAGTGCACCCCGTGCACGTCAGAGCCATCCAATCATAGACAGTGTATGAGGTCAGGTGGTTTGGCTATCTATCATTGGAGATGAGTGTCAAAAACGATGACGTCCTCATACTCTCTCTCTCTCTCTCTCTCTCTCTCTCTCTCTCTCTCTCTCTCTCTCTCTCTCTCTCTCTCTCTCTCTCTCTCTCTCTCTCTCTCTCTCTCTCTCTCTCTATCTCACTCTGTCCCGCTGTGTCTCTATCTCATGCTCTCTCTCCCTCTGTGTCTCTCTCTCGCGCTCTCTCTAACATATTCTTGGAGTTCAATTGAGTCATTAGATGCTGTGAAAGCTAAATACGGGCGTCCAAGTAAACACTCATCTTTTCTCGCTCTGCAGAAACTCAGAGGACGTCTCAGACGGTCAACCACTCTCTGGATACTCCAAACACTTGCAAACACATACACAGGACTGGAAGTTGTGCAACATTGTGTGGAGATAATTCTCCAGGAGACACAAACAGCACAGAGAGAACTTGTAACACTTTGAGAGCAGAGCTTCTGTTGAGTAGAAGAGGAGATCAGGCAAGCAGTGATAGTCAATTTTAGCGCCCACAAATCTCTTTCTCACTTATTGCTGCCAAATGCCGTAAGCTGTAGAGGTAATGAATCCTATCTGACTGACCACAAGGGAGAAGTCTTCCCAGCACACCGGAGCGAATTATGGGAGAGAGAGAGATACATCAAGGTATCGATAACACCACCCCCTGCAACTGAACCACCATTCACCTCAAATGATACCATTATCATCCCAGGTGGCTTTTGAAAGCCTTCATCCATACACACCGAAAGTCCTTAATACATACGTACTAAACTATGAAGTTTAGTCACGTCTTATTTGTGCACAAACTCCAAACTCTCAAATCTCCACTTTTGGCCGCGATCTTTGGCGGAGAGAAAAACAAAACCTTTGCTTGCGTCTCTTCTCTGGGCCAACTAATCCCTCTGTGCTCGCGGAGCTATATGAACGCCGGCCATAGAATAGAGCGGCCAGATGGAGACTGCTGCCCTCCAAGGCTCCCCTGGCACGGGGGGGCCCGTCAGCCCCCCGGCGATCTCCCGGGGAGACGCGTGCGCGTCGCACGGTGCCAAGAACGCTCGGCCGTGCCAGGCGGTGCCCTCGGACGGCTTGCTTAGTGGGTGGCTGCTTCAGTGTGCGGTCGGCGCGCACGCACACACACACACACTCACACACTCACACACTCGTGTTCATTACACACACCGATGCACAAACATACACATGCGCACATGCTCTCACACGCATACATCCTCCCACAGAGATACACTGGATGAAAGACTAATTAAAACAGAGAAAAATGCACATCCATCTGTCATCGCATCTCTGTTAAGAGAATGTGAGTGCATTTCTTTCACCACCAGTTTCATGTTGGGGGAAGTGACAGAGTTCCCTCCCCAGATCTCACCCTGTCCTCCTCCCACCCCCACCCCCGTCAAGAGTGACCTATCAAGGGGATGGTTTTGGCATGTTACCATCGTCACACTGCCAACACAACCAAAACAACTCCACCCCCACTCGTGCCTGGATCACCAAGGGTTAAGCTATGTTGGAGAAGACGGAGGCACACAAGGGCTTGCTTCTCGCTGCTAAACCTGCTCATTCGCCAGGTTTATCTGCTCGTCCAACGAACATAGCTTAAGCATCTGGTGTAGGACCAGTCCCTTAACTCATCCCGGAGACCGAAGACATTCGACGTCTGCCCTTAGCTCCCCATCCCAGTCCCTGATGCCATTCCTAAAGTGCATTTCCCGACCAAAGAATGTCTTTCCTGCCTGCCTGGATCCTCCAGAGCATGTTCTGAGGAGATCCATCCCGGAAGAACCATGACGATGATGATGATGATGAGCCCCTCATGAAATTATATCCTTTCTCTTCCATGGTTCCGACTAGCAAACCGCTGCATCAAAACAGAGACGACAGCTCTGGGTGGAAGGGAAATTGTATTAAATACAACACAGAAAAAAAACTAAATAATGTCTACAAAGTCATCCATCGTTTGAATCCTCTTTTTGACTGAGTGACTGATAAACGGGAAACCCACTCAGAGCTGTTCGGTCTCATCACACCCCACACAGACCACAGCTCATCCCCATCCCTGCCACCAGGAGTCCTCCTCTAACGCTACTCTAAACCCGCCTCAAGGCCCTGTTTATGGGTCTAGGGTGCCTATGGACGCGCTCAGATCCACCTCCAGCTCACAGACATTGGAATGGAAGTGGTGGGCGGCCTCATAGGTACCCCCCAGGTGGACGGGTTGTAGCGGACGGCCAGAGGAGGGCCTGGTAGAGACTGGGGGCTGCTGGTGTCAGTGGTGGGACTACGTGCTCTGTAACTCTCTGCCTCACGGTCCGACTCTTCCCCATTACCTGCCTCTCCTCAGGCTCCGGAGTGGATGACGCCGTGGGGGAAGTCTCCATCCACGTGGAGATCTTCACGCACCCCAACACCGGAGAACACAAGATCACAGTGAAAGGTACGCATGAGGGAGTGCTGTGAGGCTACAGACGCCCCCACACCCACCTGAATGCCACTCAGGGCACTCTCTCTTTGTGTTTCGCCTCTGGCTATGTCAGACTCTCTCATGTCGAGTGAGAACCTGCTCCTCTTCTGTTCTATCCATGGATTCTGTTCTATCCATGGAGGAGATCTCACCTCGAACTGAGAACTTTCTCTGTCGAGGACAGATGTGTGTGAATCCTAGCTCGGCTTGCGTCAATAGAATGCTATCACACTTCTTCTCAACCTCATGTGTTTCAATTATATTCTCTCCCTCTCTCTCTCTCTGTCTCTGTCTCTCTCTCTGTCTCTGTCTCTCTCTCTCTCTCTCTCTTTCTCTGTCTCTCTCTCTCTCTCTCTCTCTCTCTCTCTCTCTCTCTCTCTCTCTCTGTCTCTCTGTCTCTGTCTCTGTCTCTGTCTCTGTCTCTCTCTCTCTCTCTCTCTCTCTCTCTCTCTCTCTCTCTCTGTCTCTGTCTCTGTCTCTGTCTCTGTCTCTCTCTCTCTCTCCCCCCCCAGTGGTGGCGGCCAACGACCTGCGCTGGCAGACCCAGGGAATCTTCCGGCCCTTCGCGGAGGTCTACATCATCGGCCCCCACCTCAGCGACAAGAAGAGGAAGTACGCCACCAAGTCCAAGAACAACAGCTGGGCTCCCAAGTACAACGAGACCTTCACCTTGTGAGTAGACGGCAGAGAATGGATCCATCTGTTGGCCGCTGCCCTGACCGGTCGTAGTTCACCACATGGCCTATAGGGGGCCCCGCAGCCATGTGATGCAGAGAAAACCGCTCACCAGTCAAACTCGAAGGGAACTAGAGATGTTCCGATACATTTTTTTACCCGATACCGATTCCTGAACTTGAGCATCGGCCGATACAGAGTATATACTGACACAGCATCTCGCATTTTAACTACTATAGCACTTGTTCTTAGTGAAGGGTTCTCTTACGATGACAGCAATGTAAAGTCGGTTCACTTACGACATAATGTATAATTTACATTTATAATATATAATTCTGATCATTCATTTGTATTCTTGTAGTTAGGCGTCCATCCATCCTTGTTTTTCCGACTTGGTAGCTCGAACGCGCGTAGGTCGGAGGTGACGCGTTTCCCATTCCGGCCTTTCCACCTCTGACCATTAACGAACACTGCAGTGTTTGTGATGTTCCCTGCCTGTGTAGTAGTAGTAAATGAGTCACGTGACTTCAACACTCGCCGATACCCGATACTGATACTGATACTGGTATCGGAACAACTCTATAGGGAACATTGACCCACTGCGTCCCCCCCCCCCCCGGTGTCTGCCCCCCTCTCCCACCCCTCCTGATGTCTGTATCCCTCCCCCCGGTGCCTCCCCCCCCCCCTCTCCCCCCAGCGCCCTGAGCAGCGAGGTAGGCCCGGAGCTGTACGAGCTGCAGGTGTGTGTGAAGGACTACTGCTTCGCGCGGGAGGACCGCACGGTGGGCATGGCGGTGCTGCAGCTGCGGGACGTGGCGTCCAAGGGCAGCGTGGCGTGCTGGCTGCCGCTGGGTCGCCGCGTGCACATGGACGAGACGGGCCTGACCGTGCTGCGCATCCTGTCGCAGCGCAACAACGACGACGTGGCGAAGGAGTTCGTCAAGCTCAAGTCGGACCAGCGCTCCGTCGAGGAGGGGCGGAGCTAGGGCTAAACCCCGCCCCTCGCTCCGTCCATGTCATACTGTCGTGAGGAGAAGCACGCACGAGTGTGTGTGTGACGGGGTCTCTACGGTCGTGTTCAAAGACGTGTTCGTTCGTCTGCTGTGAGTCAGCTTTGTGTTTTTGTGTTATACAAAACATTTGGTTGTCCGTACCGCACAAAAAAAGTATTTTTATTGTAATAGATATATCATCAATCAATCACAAACACATTTCAAAAACGTGTAAAAAAAAAAAAAGAGTGAGGGACATTTAGTTATATATCTATACAGAATTTACAGCCATTCCAATCCAACATTGTAAAACAATTTCCAAATAACACACACCTCTTCTTGTATGGTTCCGGGAGGGTGTGTGTGATCTCCTTGGATCTTCCTTTCATATTGTTTGCCAAATCCCGCCTCCCCGTGACGTACATTCCAGTGGACGCTGTCCCTGCACTGACAGGCAGCCCCCCAAAAGAGGAGGGGGGGGGTTCTAGCACTGCCAATAGATAATGAACTGAAACCCCGCCCGCTCGAAGCACAATAGGACCGACCTGTCTGACGGACAGGCGAGCCGACCAATCGGGCGCCACGGCCTCACACATTCCCGAACACGTTGAAATAGAATCTATCTACGATCGTCAATGTCTCGTTTACATCCAATCAAGAAGACCTACGTCATTTAATCGGTTTACGATCTAATCTGCAGATGTTGTTTCTCTATACTTAGATTCACCATTTAAAGAAAAAAGTTACAATAGAGGTCAAGGCATTGTACTTGAAAGAAAGACGCAGCCCTGTCTGTCTGTCCCTGTGCGTCCGTCCGTCCGACCCTGTAACAGACTGCCTGATGCCTGCTATGCCTTGTGTCTCGTGCACCCCTGTGTGTCCGTCTCCCTGCCACTGCTCACCTGATGAAGACAAGCCTACCCCCAGCACTGTGATTCATCAGCCTGGTAGAGAGACACACACACACACACACACACACAAGTGTGTGTGTGTGTGTGTGTGAGTATTTGGAGTTCATATGGTTCTACTTGTCTTTAATGTCTCTAAACGACAAGGTGTTTCGATGTTGAACCTCATGTAGCTACCGCTGTTGCCTGTTACCTACTTTTGAAGTACTATGATTTAATTACTACGATTTAATTACTACGGAACATCATCGCATAATATGGACATTAGAGGGGGCGGATGTCAACCAATACTTTTTTTTTTTAATGATTCTCAAGTGTCTTCTAGTTGTACATTTCGTCTAATGTTTTTGTTGGTCTTGTTTGACAAAAAAATCCCATGGCTATCAGCTCGATAGAGGGGTGTAGAGTTGCACTGAACGATGGCCACGGAGTAGATTGCCTTTCAAAAAGACAAATCTCGCCGATCCCCTTCCCCTCACGGGCAAAACATTCCAAAAACAACTCGTCTCCAAACGCCCCCGCCCGCCGCGAGGCTGAGTGGACCTCGCTGGGTGATCCCGCATCGCCATGGCGAGGCCGGCCTCAGCCCCGGTGAGGTTACAGTGTGGGTGATGACCACGAAGCCCTCGTACCTGCAGATTGGTTGTCCATTTTGTCACAGGGAATGCACAAGTGAACTCGGACCCCCTTCCCCATCCTAACTTTATATATGTATATATATAGGTGCTGTTGAGTAACCCCCCCCCCCCCCCCCCCCCCCCTCATTAAGGGCTGTTGAACAGACCACCCCTGGCCTGGCTCATTGCAGAGGGTCTTACTTACTGTATGTGCTTGGATAAATCAAAGTGTGTGTGTGTGTGTGTGTGTGTGTGTGTGTGTGTGTGTGCGTGTGCGTGTGCGTGTGTGTGTGTGTGTCTGCTTATGTGTACACATGGAAAACGCAGGGTGTTTGTATCTGGGGGGCTGATGTTATTTCCGACGGGACGTCCCGACTCCCGACTCTCTTTGGTGAAACGAGTGCAGAGCTTTGATCAAACGGGTTCCAGAGAGGTTGAGTGGGAACACTGCGTGAATCAAAAGAGGGGGCAGGGAAATGAGGCGGATATTTATGTCATTATCAAACGGACGCAGTAATCGATGTGTCTGTTAACTTGAAAATTATATTCCGGGGAATCGATTTTGTAAGCCTGTTGGCACAAGGAGCAGCAATGGTCATTTTATTGAATTAAGGAGAAAAACAGTGTTGAGCGATTATTATGAAGAACAAACGTCGGGATGGGCTGGAGGTTCCAGGAGAAGGAACCGAGGTCCACTTGGATGTCTCCTCTCCTTCTACCCCACCGAGCACTGGTCTCCGGATGGATCTCTCTGTTAGTGTCACTGCCGGTCATTTGCCTGATCTTTTCTATGGCGGGACAACTGAACTCTATGCATCCGACGTCGTGGGACATTTTATGTAGATTGTGGTTTCTGAAGCAGTCTTTCTAAGGTTTACATTCGTGACTTATTAGCATCAGCACACGGTGTCTGTGTGATAGGTTTCTAAAAGCGGTTTCAGAGATGACACGAGAATGGACCTGGGACGCGAAACAGGGCGATTGTTGTTATTTGCGTGTTGGACACTGTAAATAGATGAGCTCAGATGTGTACTTTTATCAATTGAGAAATAGTACTCATGTACAAGACGCATATTGTAACTAAAAGCCGTGAAAGGTAGTTGGGTAGTTTGGCTATATCACGTGGCTGACAGAGAGAGATGGTCGACCGTTGTCTGGTTTGATTGTTGTCTGACTTATTTTTTGGATATGTAAGAGTTTACTAATAATAACGTCCGCCAAACACAGAGATGTTATGCCTTTATGGCAATGACAAATCAACGGTAAAGAAAAAGGTCAAGGATCTTCAAGGGTTCCGAAACACGCCACGGCTAAAACAGAACCACTCTGTGGGCTCTCTCTTCAGGGTCCGTAGCTTAACGGTCTGTCTGGTTGGACTCTGACAGGGGGCCCTAAAGGGAGGGGTTCTGGGGGGGGGGGGGGGGGGGTAGGGCTGTGTGGGGAGGGGGGGGTGCCAGGCATGCATGCACACCGATAGGTTGAGCCACAGGGTTCTTGTTTGGGGAAAGCACAATGAAAAGCGTAGAGAGCGGCGTGCGTTCCGGTGGGCCGGTCAGGCCATCTGAGGAGACGCACGGCACCCGCCATGCCACACCGTGATGCATGATGGGAAATAAAATAAAATAACTTAAAATACATGTTCTTGTGCCAGCACGCAAAATAATTTTGTGTTAATTGCCAATGGTTGTCTTTTATTTAGATATGGAAATCGCTGTTTTCTATTTTTCAGAGGTTTGTGAATACTATAAATACGTGTTGCCGATGATGTGTAGTGGTACCAGGTACTCGCATGAGAGATTTTGTTTTGATACAAGAGATGTTTCTAATTCTTTCTTTTTTTAATTTCTCGCTGGTTGTTCTGAACGGGGCGCTGACGACCGCGGGTCCGCGGTCCCACGGCGGTCCTGCTTCCAATAAAAGATGACACAGAGCTCCACACGTCTCTGTCTGCTTCTTACTCATCACACTCTTCGTCCTGAGGATACAGTCTATAGATGTAGTATATCGCAGTGGTTTCTACTCGTTCCCCCTTCACCGGCACAAACATAAATAATATATGTTCGTTCTATTTGGCAGTGTAAACATGAACCTTAAAAAGGTGGCAAATACTCACAATTTAGTGAGGAACATGGGCCTTTTGCAATTGTTGCTAATTTATTGCAGAGAAGCCCTGCAGTACTCCAAAGTACCACTTGGGAACCAACCACTGGTCTATCGGTTATGGTGTGTAACCGCTAGTCTACCTGTAGCCAGCCTTGAGCAAAAGACCCCAACCACTTCATTAAATCACATGTAGGTAACAAAGAGGAATCACGAAGACGCTTTGAATAAAAGCATCTGCTCAATGTCTTAACAGTGTAATGTAATAATATAGGAAGTATAGTTAAAGGAGCGCCCTTTTATAAACGTCTACTCACAATAGGGCCGTTTGCCCTTGTCTGAGAAAACATGACGTCATTCAGTACAGTTACTGAATGATGTCGTGATCGCCATCTAGGGGAGATAGGAGGAAGTTCATGTAAAAAAAAAACAATTGACAGTTTTACCACTTATGTTTTTTGAATGATGATGACCGATACAAACCGACAGTGTTACCCCTTATTGTTATTTTAACGATGACCAATAAAAAATGACAGTGTTATTCCTTATGTTTTTTTCCAAGACGACCGATGAAAATGACAGTGTTACCCCATACGTATTTTTCCATGACGACCAATAAAAAAAGACAGTGTTATCCCTTATGTTTCTTTTTATAAAAAACGACAGTGTTACCCCTTATGTTTTTTTTGATGACGGCCGATAAAAAACGACAGTGTTACCCCTTATGTTTTTTTTGATGACGGCCGATAAAAAACAACAGTGTTACCCCTTATGTTTTTTTGATGACGGCCGATAAAAAACAACAGTGTTACCCCTTATGTTTTTTTTGATGACGGCCGATAAAAAACGACAGTGTTACCCCTTGTGTTTTTTTTGATAAAAAACGACAGTGTTACCCCTTATGTTTTTTTTGATGACGGCCGATAAAAAACGACAGTGTTACCCCTTGTGTTTTTTTTGATAAAAAACAACAGTGTTACCCCTTATGTTTTTTTTGATGACGGCCGATAAAAAACGACAGTGTTACCCCTTGTGTTTTTTTTGATAAAAAACAACAGTGTTACCCCTTATGTTTTTTTTTATGACGGCCGATAAAAAACAACCGTGATACTCCTTATGTTTTTTTTGATGACGGCCGATAAAAATCAACAGTGTTAACCCTTATGTTTTTAATTGTACTATAATTGCCCATCTAGGAGGTGCTGGGGATCGAACAACCAACCTTTCAATTTCAAGACAACTGCTCTACCTCCTGAGCTAAGCCGCCCGATCTTTGATATTAAACGACAGTGTCACATGTTATTATTTATTTGATGACGGCCCATAAAAAACGACAGTGTTACCCCTTATGTTTTTTTTGATGACGGCCGATAAAAAACGACAGTGTTACACCTTATGTTTTTTTTGATGACGGCCGATAAAAAACAACAGTGTTACCCCTTATGTTTTTTTTGATGACGGCCGATAAAAAACGACAGTGTTACCCCTTGTGTTTTTTTTGATAAAAAACGACAGTGTTACCCCTTATGTTTTTTTGGAGGACGGCCGATAAAAAACGACAGTGTTACCCCTTGTGTTTTTTTTGATGACGGCCGATAAAAAACGACAGTGTTACCCCTTGTGTTTTTTTTGATGACGGCCGATAAAAAATGACAGTGTTACCCCTTGTGTTTTTTTTGATAAAAAACGACAGTGTTACCCCTTATGTTTTTTTTTATGACGGCCGATAAAAAACAACCGTGATACTCCTTATGTTTTTTTTGATGACGGCCAATAAAAAACAACAGTGTTAACCCTTATGTTTTTAATTGTACTATAATTGCCCATCTAGGTCGGTGCTGGGGATCGAACAACCAACCTTTCAATTTCAAGACAACTGCTCTACCTCCTGAGCTAAGCCGCCCGATCTTTGATATTAAACGACAGTGTCACATGTTATTATTTATTTGATGACGGCCCATAAAAAACGACAGTGTTACCCCTTATGTTTTTTTTGATGACGGCCGATAAAAAACGACAGTGTTACACCTTATGTTTTTTTTGATGACGGCCGATAAAAAACAACAGTGTTACCCCTTATGTTTTTTTTGATGACGGCCGATAAAAAACGACAGTGTTACCCCTTGTGTTTTTTTTGATAAAAAACGACAGTGTTACCCCTTATGTTTTTTTGGAGGACGGCCGATAAAAAACGACAGTGATACCCCTTATGTTTTTTTTGATGACGGCCGATAAAAAACGACAGTGTTACCCCTTGTGTTTTTTTTGATGACGGCCGATAAAAAACGACAGTGTTACCCCTTATGTTTTTTTTGATGACGGCCGATAAAAAACGACAGTGTTACCCCTTATGTTTTTTTTGATGATGGCCGATAAAAAACGACAGTGTTACCCCTTATGTTTCTTTTTGATGACGGCCGATAAAAAACGACAGTGTTACCCCTTATGTTTTTTTTGATGACGGCCGATAAAAAACGACAGTGTTACCCCTTATGTTTTTTTTGATGACGGCCGATAAAAAACGACAGTGTTACCCCTTATGTTTTTTTTGATGACGGCCGATAAAAAACGACAGTGTTACCCCTTATGTTTTTTTTGATGACGGCCGATAAAAAACAACAGTGTTACCCCTTATGTTTTTTTTGATGACGGCCGATAAAAAACGACAGTGATACCCCTTATGTTTTTTTGATGACGGCCGATAAAAACGACAGTGATACCCCTTATGTTTTTTTTGATGACGGCCGATAAAAAACGACAGTGTTACCCCTTATGTTTTTTTTGATGACGGCCGATAAAAAACGACAGTGTTACCCCTTATGTTTTTTTTGATGACGGCCGATAAAAAACGACAGTGTTACCCCTTATGTTTTTTTTGATGACGGCCGATAAAAAACGACAGTGTTACCCCTTATGTTTTTTTTGATGACGGCCGATAAAAAACGACAGTGTTACCCCTTATGTTTTTTTTGATGACGGCCGATAAAAAACGACAGTGTTACCCCTTATGTTTTTTTTGATGACGGCCGATAAAAAACGACAGTGTTACCCCTTATGTTTTTTTTGATGACGGCCGATAAAAAACAACAGTGTTACCCCTTATGTTTTTTTTGATGACGGTAAAAACAACAGTGTTACCCCTTATGTTTTTTTTGATGACGGCCGATAAAAAACGACAGTGATACCCCTTATGTTTTTTTTGATGACGGCCGATAAAAAACGACAGTGATACCCCTTATGTTTTTTTGGAGGACGGCCGATAAAAAACGACAGTGATACCCCTTATGTTTTTTTTGATGACGGCCGATAAAAAACGACAGTGTTACCCCTTGTGTTTTTTTTGATGACGGCCGATAAAAAACGACAGTGTTACCCCTTATGTTTTTTTTGATGACGGCCGATAAAAAACGACAGTGTTACCCCTTATGTTTTTTTTGATGATGGCCGATAAAAAACGACAGTGTTACCCCTTATGTTTCTTTTTGATGATGGCCGATAAAAAACGACAGTGTTACCCCTTATGTTTTTTTTGATGACGGCCGATAAAAAACAACAGTGTTACCCCTTATGTTTTTTTTGATGACGGCCGATAAAAAACAACAGTGTTACCCCTTATGTTTTTTTTGATGACGGCCGATAAAAACGACAGTGATACCCCTTATGTTTTTTTTGATGACGGCCGATAAAAAACGACAGTGATACCCCTTATGTTTTTTTTGATGACGGCCGATAAAAAACGACAGTGTTACCCCTTATGTTTTTTTTGATGACGGCCGATAAAAAACGACAGTGTTACCCCTTATGTTTTTTTTGATGACGGCCGATAAAAAACGACAGTGTTACCCCTTATGTTTTTTTTGATGACGGCCGATAAAAAACGACAGTGTTACCCCTTATGTTTTTTTTGATGACGGCCGATAAAAAACGACAGTGTTACCCCTTATGTTTTTTTTGATGACGGCCGATAAAAAACGACAGTGTTACCCCTTATGTTTTTTTTGATGACGGCCGATAAAAACGACAGTGTTACCCCTTATGTTTTTTTTGATGACGGCCGATAAAAACGACAGTGTTACCCCTTATGTTTTTTTTGATGATGGCCGATAAAAAACGACAGTGTTACCCCTTATGTTTTTTTTGATGACGGCCGATAAAAAACAACAGTGTTACCCCTTATGTTTTTTTTGATGACGGCCGATAAAAAACGACAGTGATACCCCTTATGTTTTCTTTGATGACGGCCGATAAAAAACGACAGTGATACCCCTTATGTTTTTTTTGATGACGGCCGATAAAAAACGACAGTGTTACCCCTTATGTTTTTTTTGATGACGGCCGATAAAAAACGACAGTGTTACCCCTTATGTTTTTTTTGATGATGGCCGATAAAAAACGACAGTGTTACCCCTTATGTTTTTTTTGATGACGGCCGATAAAAAACGACAGTGTTACCCCTTATGTTTTTTTTGATGACGGCCGATAAAAAACGACAGTGTTACCCCTTATGTTTCTTTTTGATGATGGCCGATAAAAAACGACAGTGTTACCCCTTATGTTTTTTTTGATGACGGCCGATAAAAAACGACAGTGTTACCCCTTATGTTTTTTTTGATGACGGCCGATAAAAACGACAGTGATACCCCTTATGTTTTTTTTGATGACGGCCGATAAAAAACGACAGTGATACCCCTTATGTTTTTTTTGATGACGGCCGATAAAAACGACAGTGTTACCCCTTATGTTTTTTTTGATGACGGCCGATAAAAAACGACAGTGTTACCCCTTATGTTTTTTTTGATGACGGCCGATAAAAAACGACAGTGTTACCCCTTATGTTTTTTTTGATGAAGGCCGATAAAAAACGACAGTGTTACCCCTTATGTTTCTTTTTATAAAAACGACAGTGTTTTTTTTTGATGACGGCCGATAAAAAACAACAGTGTTACCCCCTATGTTTTTAATTGTACTATAATCGCCCAGCTAGGAGGAGCTGGGGATCGAACGACCAACCTTTCAGCTTCAAGACAACTGCTCTACCTACTGAGCTAGGCCACCCGATCTTTGATAATAAACGACAGTGTCACATCTTATTATTTATTTGATGACGGCCCATAAAAAAGGACAGTGTTACCCCTTATGTTTTTTTTTATAAAAAACAACAGTGTTACCCGTTATGTTTTTTTTGATGACGGCCGATAAAAAACGACAGTGTTACCCCTTATGTTTCTTTTTATAAAAAACGACAGTGTTATCCCTTATGTTTTTTTTGATGACGGCCGATAAAAAACGACAGTGTTACCCCTTATGTTTTTTTTTATAAAAAACGACAGTGTTACCCCTTATGTTTTTTTTGATGACGGCCGATAAAAAACGACAGTGTTACCCCTTATGTTTTTTTTGATGATGGCCGATAAAAAACGACAGTGTTACCCCTTATGTTTCTTTTTGATGATGGCCGATAAAAAACGACAGTGTTACCCCTTATGTTTTTTTTGATGACGGCCGATAAAAAACGACAGTGTTATCCCTTATGTTTTTTTTGATGACGGCCGATAAAAAACGACAGTGTTACCCCTTATGTTTTTTTTGATGACGGCCGATAAAAAACGACAGTGTTACCCCTTATGTTTTTTTTGATGACGGCCGATAAAAAACAACAGTGTTACCCCTTATGTTTTTTTTGATGACGGCCGATAAAAAACGACAGTGATACCCCTTATGTTTTTTTTGATGACGGCCGATAAAAAACGACAGTGATACCCCTTATGTTTTTTTTGATGACGGCCGATAAAAAACGACAGTGTTACCCCTTATGTTTTTTTTGATGACGGCCGATAAAAAACGACAGTGTTACCCCTTATGTTTTTTTTGATGACGGCCGATAAAAAACGACAGTGTTACCCCTTATGTTTTTTTTGATGACGGCCGATAAAAAACAACAGTGTTACCCCTTATGTTTTTTTTGATGACGGCCGATAAAAAACGACAGTGTTACCCCTTATGTTTTTTTTGATGACGGCCGAAAAAAAACGACAGTGTTACCCCTTATGTTTCTTTTTATAAAAAACGACAGTGTTTTTTTTGATGACGGCCGATAAAAAACAACAGTGTTACCCCCTATGTTTTTAATTGTACTATAATCGCCCAGCTAGGAGGAGCTGGGGATCGAACGACCAACCTTTCAGCTTCAAGACAACTGCTCTACCTCCTGAGCTAAACCGCCCGATCTTTGATAATAAACGACAGTGTCACATCTTATTATTTATTTGATGACGGCCCATAAAAAAGGACAGTGTTACCCTTATGTTTCTTTTTATAAAAAACAACAGTGTTACCCGTTATGTTTTTTTTGATGACGGCCGATAAAAAACGACAGTGTTACCCCTTATGTTTCTTTTTATAAAAAACGACAGTGTTATCCCTTATGTTTTTTTTGATGACGGCCGATAAAAAACGACAGTGTTACCCCTTATGTTTCTTTTTATAAAAAACAACAGTGTTACCCCTTATGTTTTTTTTGATGACGGCCGATAAAAAACGACAGTGTTACCCCTTATGTTTCTTTTTATAAAAACGACAGTGTTACCCCTTATGTTTTTTTTGATGACGGCCGATAAAAAACGACAGTGTTACCCCTTATGTTTTTTTTGATGACGGCCGATAAAAAATGACAGTGTTACCCCTTGTGTTTTTTTTGATAAAAAACGACAGTGTTACCCCTTATGTTTTTTTTGATGACGGCCGATAAAAAACGACAGTGATACCCCTTATGTTTTTTTTGATGACGGCCGATAAAAAACGACAGTGATACCCCTTATGTTTTTTTTGATGACGGCCGATAAAAAATGACAGTGTTACCCCTTATGTTTTTTTTGATGACGGCCGATAAAAAACGACAGTGTTACCCCTTATGTTTTTTTTGATGACGGCCGATAAAAAACGACAGTGTTACCCCATATGTTTTTTTTGATGACGGCCGATAAAAAACAACAGTGTTACCCCTTATGTTTTTTTTGATGACGGCCGATAAAAAACGACAGTGTTACCCCTTATGTTTTTTTTGATGACGGCCGAAAAAAAACGACAGTGTTACCCCTTATGTTTCTTTTTATAAAAAACGACAGTGTTTTTTTTGATGACGGCCGATAAAAAACAACAGTGTTACCCCCTATGTTTTTAATTGTACTATAATCGCCCAGCTAGGAGGAGCTGGGGATCGAACGACCAACCTTTCAGCTTCAAGACAACTGCTCTACCTCCTGAGCTAAGCCGCCCGATCTTTAATAATAAACGACAGTGTCACATCTTATTATTTATTTGATGACTGCCCATAAAAAAGGACAGTGTTACCCCTTATGTTTCTTTTTATAAAAAACAACAGTGTTACCCGTTATGTTTTTTTTGATGACGGCCGATAAAAAACGACAGTGTTACCCCTTATGTTTCTTTTTATAAAAAACGACAGTGTTATCCCTTATGTTTTTTTTGATGACGGCCGATAAAAAACGACAGTGTTACCCCTTATGTTTCTTTTTATAAAAAACGACAGTGTTACCCCTTATGTTTTTTTTGATGACGGCCGATAAAAAACGACAGTGTTCCCCCTTTATGTTTTTTGATGACGGCCGATAAAAAACGACAGTGTTACCCCTTATGTTTCTTTTTTATAAAAACGACAGTGTTACCCCTTATGTTTTTTTTGATGACGGCCGATAAAAAACGACAGTGTTACCCCTTATGTTTTTTTTGATGACGGCCGATAAAAATGACAGTGTTACCCCTTGTGTTTTTTTTGATAAAAAACGACAGTGTTACCCCTTATGTTTTTTTTGATGACGGCCGATAAAAAACGACAGTGATACCCCTTATGTTTTTTTTGATGACGGCCAATAAAAAACGACAGTGTTACCCCTTATGTTTCTTTTTATAAAAAACGACAGTGTTACCCCTTATGTTTTTTTTGATGACGGCCGATAAAAAACGACAGTGTTACCCCTTATGTTTTTTTTGATGACGGCCGATAAAAAACGACAGTGTTACCCCTTATGTTTCTTTTTATAAAAAACGACAGTGTTACCCCTTATGTTTTTTTTGATGACGGCCGATAAAAACGACAGTGTTACCCCTTATGTTTTTTTTGATGACGGCCGATAAAAAATGACAGTGTTACCCCTTGTGTTTTTTTTGATAAAAAACGACAGTGTTACCCCTTATGTTTTTTTTGATGACGGCCGATAAAAAACGACAGTGATACCCCTTATGTTTTTTTTGATGACGGCCAATAAAAAACGACAGTGTTACCCCTTATGTTTTTAATTGTACTATAATTGCCCAGCTAGGAGGAGCTGGGGATCGAACAACCAACCTTTAAGTTTCAAGACAACTGCTCTACCTCCTGAGCTAAGCCGCCCGATCTTTGATAAGAAATGACAGTGTCCCAACTTATTATTTATTTGATGACGGCCCATAAAAAACGACAGTGTTACCCCTTATGTTTTTTTGATGACAGCCGATAAAAAACGACAGTGTTACCCCTTGTGTTTTTTTTGATAAAAAACGACAGTGTTACCCCTTATGTTTTTTTTGATGACGGCCGATAAAAAACGACAGTGATACCCCTTATGTTTTTTTTGATGATGGCCGATAAAAAACGACAGTGTTACCCCTTATGTTTCTTTTTATAAAAAACGACAGTGTTACCCCTTATGTTTTTTTTGATGACGGCCGATAAAAAACGACAGTGTTACCCCTTATGTTTTTTTGATGACGGCCGATAAAAAACAACAGTGTTACCCCTTATGTTTTTTTTGATGACGGCCGATAAAAAACGACAGTGTTACCCCTTATGTTTCTTTTTATAAAAAACGACAGTGTTACCCCTTGTGTTTTTTTGATCAAAAACAACAGTGTTACCCCTTATGTTTTTTTTGATGACGGCCGATAAAAAACGACAGTGTTACCCCTTATGTTTCTTTTTATAAAAAACGACAGTGTTACCCCTTATGTTTTTTTTGATGACGGCCGATAAAAAACGACAGTGTTACCCCTTATGTTTTTTTTGATGACGGCCGATAAAAAACAACAGTGTTACCCCTTATGTTTTTTTTTTATAAAAAACGACAGTGTTACCCCTTATGTTTTTTTTGATGACGGCCGATAAAAAACAACAGTGTTACCCCTTATGTTTTTTTTGATGACGGCCGATAAAAAACGACAGTGTTACCCCTTGTGTTTTTTTTGATGACGGCCGATAAAAAACGACAGTGTTACCCCTTGTGTTTTTTTTGATAAAAAACGACAGTGTTACCCCTTATGTTTTTTTTGATGACGGCCGATAAAAAACGACAGTGTTACCCCTTATGTTTTTTTTGATGTTGGCCGATAAAAAACGACAGTGTTACCCCTTATGTTTCTTTTTGATGATGGCCGATAAAAAACGACAGTGTTACCCCTTATGTTTTTTTGATGACGGCCGATAAAAAACGACAGTGTTACCCCTTATGTTTCTTTTTATAAAAAACGACAGTGTTACCCCTTATGTTTCTTTTTATAAAAAACAACAGTGTTACCCCTTATGTTTTTTTTGATGACGGCCGATAAAAAACGACAGTGTTACCCCTTATGTTTTTTTTGATGACGGCCGATAAAAAACGACAGTGTTACCCCTTATGTTTTTTTTGATGACGGCCGATAAAAAACGACAGTGTTACCCCTTATGTTTTTTTTGATGACGGCCGATAAAAAACGACAGTGTTACCCCTTATGTTTTTTTTGATGACGGCCGATAAAAAACGACAGTGTTACCCCTTATGTTTTTTTTGATGACGGCCGATAAAAAATGACAGTGTTACCCCTTATGTCTCTTTCCATGACGACCAATAAAAAATGACAGTGTTACCCTTACTTTTTATTTTCATGAAGACCAATAAAAAACAACAGTATTACCCCTTATGATTTTTTTCAAGACGACCGATAAAAAACGACAGTTTTACACTCACGTTTTATTATCATGACGACCGATTAAAAACGAGTGTCACCTCTAATGTTTTTTTTGAAGAAGACCGATGAAAAACGACAGTGTTACCCCTTATGTTTTATTTTCATGCCCGCCGATAAAAAATGACAGTGTTACCCCTTATGTATTTTTCAAGACTACCGATGAAAACAACTTATGTTTTATTTTCATGACCACCAATAAAAAACGACAGCGTCACCCCTTATTTATTTTCCATGAAGGCCGATAGAAAACGACAGTGTTACCCCTTTCGTTTTATTTTCATGACGACCGATGAAAAACGACAGTGTTACCCCTTATGTTTTATTTTCATGACGACCGATTAAAAACGACAGTGTTAACCCTTATGTCTTTTTCCATGAAGGCCGATAGAAAACAACGGTGTTACCCCTTTCGTTTTAATTTTCATGACGACCGATGAAAAACGACAGTGTTACCCCTTATGTTTTATTTTCATGACCTCCAATAAAAAACAACAGTGTTACCCCTTATGTTTTATTTTCATGACGGCCGATAAAAATTGACAGTGTTACCCCTTATATCTCTTTCCATGACGACCAATAAAAAATGACAGTGTTACCCCTTATGTTTCTTTTCAAGACGACTGATGAAAACGACAGTGTAACCACTTATACATTTTTCCATGACGACCGAAAAAAAACGACAATTTAAACCCTTACGTTTTTTTTCTTGACTGTTAAAAAAACGACCGTGTCACCCCTTATGTTTTATTTTCATGACCACCAATAAAAAACAACACTGTTACCCCTTATGTCTTTTTTCATGACGACCGATTAAAAACGACAGTGTTACCCCTTATGTTTTATTTTCATGACGACCGATAAAAAACGACAGTGTTACCCCTTATGTTTTATTTTCATGACGGCCGATAAAAAATGACAGTGTTACCCCTTATGTTTTTTTTGATGACGGCCCATAAAAAACGACAGTGTTACCCCTTATGTTTCTTTTTATAAAAAACGACAGTGTTACCCCTTATGTTTTTTTTGATGACGGCCCATAAAAAACGACAGTGTTACCCCTTATGTTTTTTTTGATGACGGCCGATAAAAAACGACAGTGTTACCCCTTATGTTTTTTTTTGATGACGGCCGATAAAAAACGACAGTGTTACCCCTTGTGTTTTTTTTGATGACGGCCGATAAAAAACGACAGTGTTAGCCCTTGTGTTTTTTTTGATAAAAAACGACAGTGTTACCCCTTATGTTTTTTTTGATGACGGCCGATAAAAAACGACAGTGATACCCCTTATGTTTTTTTGATGACGGCCGATAAAAAACGACAGTGTTACCCCTTTTGTTTTTTTTGATGACGGCCGATAAAAAACGACAGTGTTACCCTTTATGTTTTTTGATGACGGCCGATAAAAAACGACAGTGTTACCCCTTATGTTTTTTTTGATGACGGCCGATAAAAAACGACAGTGTTACCCCTTGTGTTTTTTTTGATGACGGCCGATAAAAGACGACAGTGTTACCCTTTGTTTTTTTTGATGACGGCCGATAAAAAACGACAGTGTTACCCCTTGTGTTTTTTTTGATGACGGCCGATAAAAAACGACAGTGTTACCCCTTGTGTTTTTTTGATGACGGCCGATAAAAAACGACAGTGTTAGCCCTTGTGTTTTTTTTGATAAAAAACGACAGTGTTACCCCTTATGTTTTTTTTGATGACGGCCGATAAAAAACGACAGTGTTACCCCTTATGTTTTTTTTGATGACGGCCCATAAAAAACGACAGTGTTACCCCTTATGTTTCTTTTTATAAAAAACGACAGTGTTCCCCTTTATGGTTTTTTTGATGACGGCCCATAAAAAACGACAGTGTTACCCCTTATGTTTTTTTTGATGACGGCCGATAAAAAACGACAGTGTTACCCCTTGTGTTTTTTTTGATGACGGCCGATAAAAAACGACAGTGTTAGCCCTTGTGTTTTTTTTGATAAAAAACGACAGTGTTACCCCTTATGTTTTTTTTGATGACGGCCCATAAAAAACGACAGTGTTACCCCTTGTGTTTTTTTTGATGACGGCCGATAAAAAACGACAGTGTTAGCCCTTGTGTTTTTTTTGATAAAAACGACAGTGTTACCCCTTATGTTTTTTTTGATGACGGCCGATAAAAAACGACAGTGTTACCCCTTATGTTTTTTTTGATGACGGCCCATGTTTTTTTTGGAACGTCATTCTGAACATTATTTTTTCGCGATTTTCTTTTTCTTTCTAGTCTTTTAACTTTTTAATCAGTTTTCTTTTGCTTACTTTCAACACCTTCTGTCTGAAACCCTTCTGGACCTCGGATCGGACTACAAAGTCAAGTTAAGTAACTGCGTCAGTTTTCTTGATTTATTTATTTATTTCTGAACGTTAAACGTCTGCGTGTTTTGTTTTGTGTTTTGTGCGTGGAGTCGTGCAGCTGTTGGTGGATGACACCTGCTGGCCGGCTAGACTGCTGTTAACCCCCGGCGCCGTCCAACTGGCTTCCCCGTCTCCAGCGTAGCTACAACCGGCTTGCTCCACTCCTCTGCCTCCGCCGTGCTCGCTCTGTGGCTTCACCATAATCGCCTGGATCTACCGCTGGCTTCTTCCGACTTCACAACCTGTGGATTTTAACCTGTTCCTCTGGATTGCGCTATGTTTGACTCTCACGTAACGAGCGCATCTCTGCCGCTCCGTTACTCGGTAACGGAGATGTTACGTCTACGGATCTTCTCAAGGACCCAACCACCTCAGCTTGCATCCCACCAGGACATTCTCAAACGACCAAAATACATCCACCGAGGCTCTGGACGGAATTTTCAGTACACTCACACCAGCAACAAAAACATCCGCTCCTTCTGGTCCACTGGGCCCCGCCCCCCTCCTCGCACAGCCCGTACGGTCAGTCCCGTCAATCACAGTGTACTGTTCCCTCTGCTCAAAGCAACCTGCTACACTCCACTCACCTGTCTGAAACTCTGTCTGCTGAACACCAGATCCCTCAGTAATAAGGCCCTTTTGATAAATTACTTTATTGTTGACCAGAGCCTAGACATTCTCTGCCTCACTGAGACCTGGCAACAACCAAATGACTTCTCCCATCTAAATGAAGCTGTCCCACCAGGTTTTTCTTGTATTAGTAAACCCCGGGTTAATGGGAGGGGGGGTGGCCTCGCTCTCCTCCATCGTGATAACATCAAAGTCACCACTGTCACAGTCCCCCTTCATTCCTCCTTTGAATGTCTAGCTGTAAAACTCTCAGGCCCCAAACCCACTATCATTGTCACCATTTACAGACCGCCAAAACCCTCCGCCGTTTTCCTCAATGAATTCTCATCACTACTTACATCTGTATGTGCAATGTCCCCCACTGTTATCCTCCTTGGTGATTTCAACATCCACATTGACAACCCATCCTGTACTTTTGCTAATGACTTCACATCACTTCTGGACTGTCTTGGCATCACACAACATGTCAACCTCCCAACCCATAATAAAGGTCACATTCTGGATTTAATCTGCTGCACTGACATCACTCCCACTAACCTTGATGTCATTGATTTCCCCATCTCCGACCACAAAGCTGTACTTTTTGACATTCATACCCAACTACACAAAACCAAGGAACAACGGACCATCTCCTTCAGAAACATCAAACTTATCAACACCACAGACCTCTCCACCATGATCAGCTCCTACCCCAACCCTCCCCCAGCTTCCTCCCTGACTGACCTGGTGACTCACTACAATAACTGCCTCTCCTCCTCCCTCACCACCCTGGCCCCCCTGAAAACCCGTTCAGTCTCATTCACCCACACTGCTCCCTGGTTCACTCCTCATCTGCGCCAGCTCAAAGCCACTGGTCGTCGACTGGAGCGACTCTACAAAAAGACTCAACTCACTGTACACCGCCAAATGTATTCGGACCACCTCCATCACTACAAGAATGCCCTCACTACTGCCAAAACCTCATACTACTC
Organism: Gadus chalcogrammus; assembly: GCF_026213295.1. Classification (NCBI taxonomy): domain Eukaryota; kingdom Metazoa; phylum Chordata; class Actinopteri; order Gadiformes; family Gadidae; genus Gadus; species Gadus chalcogrammus. Next base: position 30,519,708 of record NC_079423.1, read on the forward strand.
CAACCTCATCAACACTGGTACAGGCAACAGCAGAGTCCTCTTCTCAACAGTCAGCCACTTACTTCAGCCTCCTAAATCTCTCCCTCCAGACATTTCCACCACCCAATGCACTGCGTTCCTTGACTTCTTCAGCTCTAAAATCAACACCATTCACCAACAACTGGCCTCATCTCGCACCCCCTCTGATGACCCACCCTGGATGATAACCTCTGGCCAACCTCTCATCAGCTCCCTCTCTGACTTCACCCTAGTAACAGAACAGACCGTTTCAGAACTCATCCGCAAAGCCAAAACCACCACCTGTCAGCTCGATCCTCTTCCCACCTCCCTTGTCAAAGCATGTCTTCCGTCCATCTCCCCATGATCACCAACATAATTAACTCCTCCCTCACTACTGGTACTGTACCCCCCACTCTCAAGCTGGCTGCCATCACTCCCATCCTGAAAAAACCTGGTGCTGACCCAACTGACCTTAACCATTACCGGCCCATCTCCAATCTCCCTTTCATCTCCAAAACACTTGAAAGGGTGGTTGCCGCACAACTACAGTCCCACCTCGACACTAACAATCTCCACGAACCGTTCCAATCTGGCTTCCGTCCAAAACACAGCACTGAAACAGCCCTAGTCAAAATCACCAACGACCTCCTCCTTGCAGCCGACTCTGGATTACTCACCATTCTCATCCTCCTCGATCTCAGCGCAGCATTCGACACCATCTCCCACCCTCTGCTCCTGGACCGCCTAGCTGGTATTGGGATCACTGGTGCTGCACTCTCCTGGTTTACATCCTACCTCACCGGCCGTCAACAATTTGTTCAACTAAGCAACCACAAGTCTGGGTGTTCAGGTGTCTCACTGGGTGTCCCCCAGGGTCAGTCTTGGGTCCACTCCTCTTCACCACTTACCTCCTCCCGCTGGGCACACTCCTCCGTCACCATGGGGTTCATTTTCACTGCTACGCTGACGACACACAGGTCTACATCTCCACCAAACCCACCGCTGCCATCCCCCCCACTTCCCTCATCACGTGCCTGGAAGAGATCCGGAGCTGGTTGAGCAGGAACTTCCTGAAACTCAATGGAAACAAGACCGAGGCCCTGCTCATCGGATCCAAATCCACCCTCACTAAATCACAACACACCCCAGCTCCACTCATAATTATCGATGGATTCCCAGTACCCTTCTCCTCCAAAGTCAAGAGCCTCGGCGTCATCCTGGACAACACCCTCTCATTCGCACCCCATATTCACAACATCACCCGGACTGCATTCTTCCACCTCCGCAACATCGCCAGACTCCGCCCATCACTGACCCAATCCAGCACTGAAATCCTAGTTCACTCATTTGTCACATCACGCATAGACTACTGCAACGCCCTCCTCACCGGACTCCCCACCAAACTCATCAACAGACTGCAGATCATTCAGAACTCAGCCGCCCGGATCATCACCCGCACCAAATCATCTGACCACATCACCCCTGTCCTCATTCAACTTCACTGGCTCCCAGTACACTACCGCATCCAATACAAAACCCTACTCCTCACCTACAAAGCTCTCCACAACCTAGCCCCCAGTTATCTCTGCGACCTCCTCCAAGAATACACTCCCTCCCGCTCCCTCCGCTCAACCTCTGCTGGACTACTATGTATCCCCACATCACGACTCACTTCAATGGGTGCCCGGTCATTCAGCTGTTCAGCACCCAGGCTCTGGAACTCCCTCCCCCCACACATAAAACAGTCAGACACCATTACAACCTTCAAGTCACAACTCAAAACTCACCTGTTCAAACTCGCACACAACGTCTAACTGATCACTGTTTTGTTTGTTTTTTGTTTTGTTTTGTCTTTGTTTTATTTATTTATTATTGCTTATGTTTATTTATTTATTTATTTATTTATTTATTTTTTCCACAATGTCTTGTTTTTTTTTTTAAAATGTATGATGACTATATGCTCTGTAAGGTGACCTTGGGTGTTTTGAAAGGCGCCTCTAAATTAAATGTATTATTATTATTATTATAAAAAACGACAGTGTTACCCCTTATGTTTCTTTTTATAAAAAACGACAGTGTTCCCCTTTATGTTTTTTTTGATGACGGCCCATAAAAAACGACAGTGTTACCCCTTATGTTTTTTTTGATGACGGCCGATAAAAAACGACAGTGTTACCCCTTATGTTTTTTTTGATGACGGCCGATAAAAAACGACAGTGTTACCCCTTGTGTTTTTTTTGATGACGGCCGATAAAAAACGACAGTGTTAGCCCTTGTGTTTTTTTTGATAAAAAACGACAGTGTTACCCCTTATGTTTTTTTTGATGACGGCCGATAAAAAACGACAGTGATACCCCTTATGTTTTTTTTGATGACGGCCGATAAAAAACGACAGTGTTACCCCTTATGTTTTTAATTGTACTATAATTGCCCAGCTAGGAGGAGCTGGGGATCGAACAACCAACCTTTCAGTTTCAAGACAACTGCTCGACCTCCTGAGCTAAGCCGCCCGATTTTTGATAATAAACGACAGTGTCAAATCTTATTATTTATTTGAAGACCAATAAAAAGGGGGCGTCAGGCCCTGCGGAGGAAGGAGATCTTCAGGGCGTCGGGGATGTCCAGCTGACCGGCGTGGAGCTCCGGGGGGGGCAGGTAGGGCAGCGTGACGGGGTACACGTGGCCCACGTCCATCACCAGCTGCGGAGGACGGCCGTCTGAGCGCCGCTTCAGGACGCTCTGTCAGAGCGGAGGAAGGCCGTTAATACGGAACGGCCATCTCCGACACCTCTACCACAACACCATGTTCACACTCACCACCACCACCACCATCTTCACACTCACCACCACCACCGACACCAACTCCAGCCCCACCACAACCACCATCTCCACCACCTCCACCAGGCCTCCTCGTATGTTATACAATGTACAATAATAATACAGACAGTAACCATTTATTACCAGAACGGAGCGTATGAAATTCAGAGTGACTTTTTCTTCGAGGTCGCTTTGTGGCGTGTAGAGTTTGAGGATCTTCAGGATCTGTTGGGCAAAAATAAAAGCTTTCTCAGAGAGAGCGAGAGAGAGAGAGAGAGAGAGAGAGAGAGAGAGAGAGAGAGAGAGAGAGAGAGAGAGAGAGAGAGAGAGAGAGAGAGAGAGAGAGAGGAGAGAGAGAGAGAGAGAGAGAGAGAGAGGAGAGGAGAGAGAGGGAGGTAGAGAGAGAGGGAGGTAGAGAGAGAGAGAGGGAGAGGGAGAGGGAGAGAGAGGGCAAGTGAGAGAGCAGCAGACACACACACAGAGATCGAAAGAGAGGAAGAACAAGGGAGCCACCTGCTGGCTGGATAGTACATTGCAGGTCTCGACCAGCGCCTCTGCGTCCGCCTCTGTCTTCTTCCCGACTTGCAGCAGCTGAGCCGCCTGGATGAGCGGCTCCAGCTCCGCCACAGCGCCCCCTGCCTGCAGGTTGTGGCTCCGCAGCCACTCCTCCAACACACTGATGTTATATCTTAAGCAGAGGGGAAGGACACGTACAACTTATAATACTGCTTCGGGGATGGAGGGATGTCTTTTATTAGAATTGGGTTTCATCTGCGGCTACGTTTACCAAACTAGGATTTATTTCAGACTTTTTCTGACAGCAGTAAGATTAGAGGATATACGGACACCAATATACTAATACAAAAACACAAGAATCAACTGTACAACTGTCTCGCGCCCTTTGTTGATTATTTCACTCCGTCCTTGCGTTTCTCTTTCTTTAACAATTACTCCATTTAATTGTTGTCCCCTGTCCCTCATCAACACTCCTCTCCTAGTGTATTAAGTCAGCGGGTTTCCCCTCTCCTGTGTGTGTGTGTGTGCGTGTGTGCGTCGTACCGTATCTGGAGGCCGCGCCTCCAGCAGCAGAGGTCGTTCCTCAGCAGGAGGCTGTTGAGCGCGGCGGCGGCGATGACGTAGGTCAGCTGGCGGAAGGCCTGCTCCGTCAGGGCCGGGGGTGCGGCCTGCCGGCTGAGGGCCCCGTGGAGGGCCCCCAGCTCCCGCAGCACCGCCGCCACGGTGGGGGGGTCCCGGGGCTCCGAGGAGCCCGCCCGCCGGCGGGACGCGGGGGGTCGGCCGCCGGTCCCCGTCAGCCCCGCGATGGCCTCGCTCTCCAGCATGGCCGGGACTGGGGGGGAGGGGGGAGGGGGAAGGGGAGGGGAGGGGAGGAGGAGGGGAGGGGAGGAGAGAGGAGGAGAGAGGATGGGAGGAGGAAGGGAGAGGGAGGAGGAGAGAGGAGGAGGGGGAGGAGGAAGGGAGAGGGAGGAGGAGAGAGGAGGAGGGGGAGGAGGAGGGGGGAGGAGGGGGAGGAGGAAGGGAGAGGGAGGAGGAGAGGGGAGGGAGCGGGAGGAGGAGAGTGGAGGGAGGAGCAGGAGGGAGGAGGGGGAGGGTGGAGCAGTAGGAGGGAGGAGGAGGGAGGAAGGGAGAGGGAGGAGGAAGGGAGAGGGAGGAGGAGGGGGGAGGAGGGGGAGGAGGAAGGGAGAGGGAGGAGGAGAGGGGAGGGAGTAGGGGGAGGGGGGAGCAGGAGGAGGGGAGGAGGCAGGAGGAGGGAGAAGGGGGGAGGGAGGAGGGGAGGGAGATGAGAAGAGGTGACGTCAATATCATTGTTATCGTGGTATCATACCTTTTTAATTTGACCATTTTAATTTACAGGAGTACCCCCTGCAGTACCCCAAAGTACCCCTAGGGGTACGCGTACCCCCATTCGAGGACCACTTCTGTAGGGGGGCTAAACGCGGCGAAACGCAGTACCTATGATGGGGTGGAGGCGGGCCTGGGTGAGGGACAGCAGCTGCTGGTAGGCCTGGATGCAGAGGCTGCTCAGGGCGTGGCTCACGTCAGAGAGGTCAGAGGTCAGGGGTGCCCGCCCCTCTGAGCCTGGGGTCCCCGCCTGGGGGTCACAGAGAAAGGAATAGGAATAAGGAACTTAAAGGTCCCCTATTAAACCACCAGGTGTGAGTGTGATTAGCCGTTACAGGCCGTTTTGGAAATCTGCCTCTTCTGACATCACAAGTGGGCGTGTCCACCTAGATGTGTGCTGGATAGATCAGTCTACCAGGCTACCCAGTGGACTGAAGCACACACTGCTCATCTGTCCGTCATACATCTAGGTGGACACGCCTATATGTATGTCAGCGCTTGTAATGTCAGAAGATTTTCAACTTTAAATTGATCTGTGTTGTTCGACTTTTTTGTTCGACTTTTTTTTGTTTGTGTTTTGTTACCTATTTCTTCGTTTTGGGCCGGGTTTTGAAATGCAGATGCTGAACTATAATATTTTAAAAACAAACCTTTTTGGGTGAATGTTGCATCAGCAGATCATTCAGCAGGCAGGCGTTTTTCAGCCACAGAGCGGTCATATTGACATCACTGGAGTGCTTCTGTAGACAATAAGCAGACAGATTTAAAATGACTTCCAGCAATAACAATAATAATGTGTCGTGAGTGCACTTAATTACATTGCATGGCACTGTATTATTTCACATTCAACACAGGGCTTTTTGCACTGCTTTGATTTACTCTTCTAGGTCAGCCAGCCCACAATTCTGAAGATGTTTTTTAAGGTCAATAAAGTTGTAATATGGTTTGGAAATAAGAATGCATCATGGGATTTTCATTTTTTTTTATATGTTTTTATTTTTTACCCTAGAACCTTGGCTCGGTTGGTGTTAATACCCCAGGACCCTGTGTCGGTTGGTGTTAGTACCCCAGGACCCTGTGTCGGTTGGGGTTAGTACCCCAGGACCCTGGGTCGGTTGGTGTTAATACCCCAGGACCCTGTGTCGGTTGGTGTTAGTTCCCCAGGACCCTGTGTCGGTTGGTGTTGGTTCCCTAGCTACCCTAGCGGTTGGTGTTAATACCCCAGGACCCTGTGTCGGTTGGTGTTAATACCCCAGGACCCTGTGTCGGTTGGTGTTGGTTCCCTAGCTACCCTAGCGGTTGGTGTTAGTACCCCAGGACCCTGTGTCGGTTGGTGTTAGTACCCCAGGACCCTGTGTCGGTTGGTGTTAGTTCCCCAGGACCCTGTGTCGGTTGGTGTTAATACCCCAGGACCCTGTGTCGGTTGGTGTTAGTTCCCTAGCTACCCTAGCGGTTGGTGTTAGTACCCCAGGACCCTGTGTCGGTTGGTGTTGATTCCCTAGCCCCCCTAGCGGTTGGTGTTGTTGCCGTACGTTACCTTCAGCGCTGCCTTCATGGCGGTGACGGCGTTGCTGCAGAAGGAGCGTGTGCGGTCGTGGTCTCCGCCGCGGTCGGTGTGACGCACGCACAGGAACAACACGCGGGCCGGCAGCCCGGCCGGGAGGGACAGAGCGCTGTCAACGCGCACGTCTGAGGATCACGCACACGCGCACATAGAACCCACACGTGTGTGCGCACACACACACACACACCCACACACACACACACAAACACACATGTACATGCATAAATATAAACATGCAGACACACATGGAGACACACACATGGACGCTTGTGTGTGCACACACACATGCATACAGGTGCGTACACACACACAAACACACTTGTGCACACACACACACACACACACACACACACACACACACACACACACATACATGTACATGCACAAATACACACTTGCACATGCAGACACGCACATGCACACACACACGGTCACAAAAGGCAAACAGATTAATGTATAAACATGATCGTTGAAGTAGCAGTAGCTTAGAAATATATGGTCATGCTTATAAAGCAAGCCAAAATCTGCCAAATCCTACTATACTCCGTCCAGCTGCCTTAAACCAATAGCATGAGCCGATGAGCCGCATAATCAATATGAGTTGTGTGTTTTCTTTTCCATCCCCGAAACGGGGGCCCCGGGGGGGAGAGGGAAGGCTTCTTTAATGAGGCAAACAGCGTCTGCCGACTTGCCAGTACTTTTCCGTATTGGATTGGGGGATATTGACGGGAGCAGAGTTTTACTGGAGCTCAGACGAGTGACGAGGCAGACGGATCGTAAACAGAGATGAGTGGGGCCAGTGCCTCTCTCTCCTCCCCCCAGTGTCTCACTCTCTACAATACTCTGTTGCACTGTGTTGTACTCTGTTGCACTGTGTTGTACTCTGTTGCACTGTGTTGTACTCTGTTGTACTGTGTTGTACTCTGTTGCACTGTGTTGTACTCTGTTGTACTGTGTTGTACTCTGTTGTACTGTGTTGTACTCTGTTGTACTGTGTTGTACTGTGTTGTACTCTGTTGTACTCTGTTGTACTGTGTTGTACTCTGTTGTACTGTGTTGTACTCTGTTGTACTGTGTTGTACTCTGTTGTACTGTGTTGCACTGTGTTGTACTCTGTTGTACTCTGTTGTACTGTGTTGTACTCGGTTGTACTGTGTTGTACTCTGTTGTACTGTGTTGTACTTTTGTACTGTGTTGTACTCTGTTGTACTGTGTTGTACTGTGTTGTACTGTGTTGTACTATGTTGTACTCTGTTGTACTGTGTTGTACTCTGTTGTACTCTGTTGTACTGTGTTGTACTCGGTTGTACTGTGTTGTACTCTGTTGTACTGTGTTGTACCTTTGTACTGTGTTGTACTTTTGTACTGTGTTGTACTCTGTTGTACTGTGTTGTACTGTGTTGTACTGTGTTGTACTATGTTGTACTGTGTTGTACTATGTTGTACTGTGTTGTACTTTTGTACTGTTGTACTGTGTTGTGCTATGTTGTACTGCGTTGTGCTATGTTGTACTGTGTTGTACTTTGTTGTACTGTGTTGTACTGCTGTGGTGTTGTGTGTAGTGTTGTTGTTTTTTTCAGATGTATACTTGTATGGTTTACTGTGCCGTTATGGACTGGACGGGGGAGATGGACAGGGTCGGGGACGGAGAGAGAGAGGGGAGGTGGACAGAGAGAGAGGGAGGTGGAGAGAGAGAGGGGGGGAGAGAGAGAGAGGGGGGAGAGAGAGAGAGGGGGGAGGTGGAGAGAGAGAGGGGGGGAGGTGGAGAGAGAGAGGGGGGGAGAGAGAGAGAGGGGGGGAGGTGGACAGAGAGAGGGAGGAGTGGACAGAGAGAGGGGGGGAGTGGACAGAGAGAGGGGGGGAGTGGACAGAGAGAGGGGGGGAGGTGGACAGAGAGAGGGGGGGAGTGGACAGAGAGAGGGGGGGGAGGTGGACAGAGAGAGGGAGGGAGGTGGAGACAGAGAGAGGGAGGAGTGGACAGAGAGAGGGAGGAGTGGACAGAGAGAGGGACAGGGCAGGGAGCGGGTTCAGCCACCCAGCCGGCAGCTCTAGAGACTCTGTTGAGCAGAGCTCTCCTTATGGTTAACCGGCCAGCACCCCATCACAGACTAATGGTGTTTAGTCTGTGTGTATGAATGGAAAGAATGGCCCCGATGGCACTCGTGACCATCCCTGGAACGAGGGATCCCCACTCTGCATTCCTTCTCAAGATTTCTTCCTTGCTAATTAAGTTCGTATTTTCTTGCCCTCTTGGGGCTAGGGTCAGGGGGTTGTCATGCATATACGGCCAGTAAAGCCCTCTGAGACTGTACCTCTGATTAAGGGCTATACAATTAAAATTGGAATTAAATTGAATTAAATTGAATTGAAGTGGCAGATTGCTGACCATGTGATCATCCAGCGAGTGTCCAACCCCGACTGTACCTGTGATGAGGTTCTTGATGAGCTTGGCCTCCTCTCGCTTCCGAACCTCCAGGAGGCCTCGCGGGTCCTGGGGCTTGGGTTGGGTCGCAGGGGGCCCGGGGACCTCTAAAGGGGCCAAAGGGGTGCCGGCTGGACAGCAGACATCAGGACGCAGCCAACCACACAGAAGCAGAGCAGAGAGAAAACCACACGCATGTAATCCTATTCTTATATGATAAGATTTTGGTTATTATGCAAAATAAATGTTCATAATTTACTCCCATGGCAAATTATGGCTTTAGGTAAAATCGTCATGTACTATAAACATGAACAATATTTCCTTTACTGAATCCAAACATGAGAACATAATTAAACAAAAATATGGGAACATATAAGACTTGGTTGTGAAGTGTAAACTGTGTGGAAGGGGGTTGACTGTACATTGCTTTGCTTTATGGACGTACGTATCACGGGCCATATCGTACCGGTTTGTGCTAACAGTCTTCTCAGGGTGACTGTGGCTCGAAGCTCCTTCAGTTCCCTCCTTAGTCTCACACACTCCAGCTCCCGAACCTCCAACATCTCAAGTACATCCTGTAGACACGCAGAGGGAGAGAGGGAGAGAGGGAGAGAGGGAGGGAGAGAGAGGGGGAGAGGGAGAGAGGGAGAAAGGCAGAGAGAGGGGGAGAGGGAGAGAGGGAGAGAGGCAGAGAGGGAGAGAGGCAGTGAGGGGGAGAGAGGGAGAGAGGGAGAAAGAGAGAGAGGCAGAGAGAGGTAGAGAGAGCCCATTAAAACCGAAAGCGACCACTCTCTGTGTTTATCTGAAGTGCATCTGTGGATCAATCCGCAGTAATGGATCCAAAATGGACCCACAATTTCCAACACAAACAATAGCTGATGGCTCCAAGGAAGACTGCTTGAGACGGCTTTGTTTAGTTAATGCAGAGAAGGAAGTCTTCTTCTCATCATCATCTTCCTCCTCAGCCTCATTCTCATCCTCATCAGCATGGTGGAATAATTATACAATAATAAGTAATACATGGTCTGAACCGTCCGACTCCCCCCCACACATTATGTGTGAGTGTTCGTGCTCGTACCTCCTGCTGTGCAGTGGCGGGACGGCCACTCGGAGGCCTGCCAGCCAGCGTCCTGGCAGCCTGCAGCTCCTCCTCCAACTGCCTGCATTGGCTGCTCAGCTGCACCTCCAGGAACCTGACCGCACACAGACACACAAACACAGACAAGCTCACCAACACGGCCCCGAAGAGCTCAGAGCACGGCACGGCACGGCAAGGCTGGCGCCGCCGCCGCCGCCGCCGCCGCCAGAGCGGGCGTCTTTCCTTCAGGACGTCGGGAGGAGCATCTTGAACCATCGACTGACTTGTTGGCGACCCGCACGGCGTCGTAGGCGTGTCCCAGGTCCTCGCCGCTCATCTGTGTGGTGGAGGCTTTGGCCACGCCCATCCTCTCCATCAGAGGGTCCTGAACGTACCAACGTAAGCGTCACCTGACCTGCCCCGCTATCGGATGTACAGAAACATCCCATAATGTCTCTACTATACGTATTTACAGAAACATCCCATAATGTCTCTACTATACGTATTCACAGAAACATCTCTTAATGTCTCTACTATACGTATTCACAGAAACATCCCATAATGTCCCTATTATAGGTACAGAAACATCAAATAATGTCTTTACTCTACGTATTTACAGAACCATCCCATAATGTATCTACCATTCGTATTTACAGAACCATCCCATAATGTCTCTACTATACGTATTCACAGAAACATCCCATAATGTCTTTACTCTACGTATTTACAAAACCATCCCATAATGTATCTACCATTCGTATTTACAGAAACATCCCATAATGTATCTACCATTCGTATTTACAGAAACATCCCATAATATCTCTACCATTCGTATTTACAGAACCATCCCATAATATCTATTATACATATTTACAGAAACATCCCATAATGTCTCTACAATTCGTATTCTCAGAACCATCCCATAATGTCTCTACCATTCGTATTTACAGAACCATCCCATAATGTCCCCTCCCACTGATGGTTTTCTAGTGCCCCCCCTAACCAGTACCAGCAGAGCTTGTACTTTTATCTGTCCAATACTTTTATCTCCGCGGTTCTCCGCGCCACACCCACCATGAGCCAACGGGGGCCCCAGGCTGGGGGCCCCCGGTCCGGGACGGGTTCTGGGGGTCCTGGGGACCCGGGGGTTCCGGAGACACTGACCCTGTCGACCGCCTCGGGGAACGCCCCCCCGGACGGGAGGGAGAAGGGGGAGAGAGGGGGGAGGCCGGGGGAGGCGGGCCCGGGGGAGGCGGGCCCCGGGGAGAGGGGCTCCGAGCCCAGGCTCTGGATGGAGTCCGTCCGTCTGTGGCCCTGGGCGCGCTGCCATGGCAACCAGCGGGGATGGAGCGAGGTTGTTATGGTTAGCATATTATATTCAAGGAAAACAAATATAGTCAGGGTGTTTATATCAAAGATTATAATCCAAATAATAATTAATAATGATAAAAAGTAATCCAAAAAGTAATCCAGAAAGTAATCCACAAAAAGTAATCCAAAAACTCCTATTCCTAAAAAATGGTCTAAAACAAAATTCCTAAAAACATGATCCGTACCTTGCGTACCAAAAGCCTTTTGACATGTTTTTGGCTTCAAACCTACTTTAGTATAAATGTAACATGTGAAATGTGGTTCATGTTTGTTAGTGACCTGTTCACACTTAGTTTCCATAGTTTGTTTCGTTTTAGTTAACAATAATAACCTTTGGATAGAGGAGAGAGGAATGATCCCAATGGTCAAGCTGCCATGAGAAGTGTGTGTAGTTTGTGAGTGATGTGCACGTGTGAGTGATGTGCACATGTGAGTCTCGTGCATGTGAGTCTCGTGCCCGTTTGAATGAGGTGCACGTGTGGGTCTAGTGCACGTGTGAGTGACGTGCACGTGTGAGTGAGGTGCACGTGTGAGTCTCGTGCACGTGTGAGTCTCGTGCACGAGTTCGTGAGGTTCACACTAAAAGACGTGCACGTGTGAGTCAGGTGCACGTGTGAGTGAGGTGCACGTGTGAGTCTCGTGCACGTGTGAGTCTCGTGCACGAGTTCGTGAGGTTCACACTAAAAGACGTGCACGTGTGAGTCAGGTGCACGTGTGAGTCTGGTGCAGGTGTGAGTGAGGTCCCGGGTGAAGGACGTGCGCGTCTACCTCGGTGAGCTGGCTCATCTCCCGGAGGTTGTCGTATCTCTGCTCCAGGCGGGTGAACTCCCGCAGCTGACCCTGGTACTTCCTGCGCTCCTCCTCAAGCTCCGCCCTCAGCTCCGCCCCCGACCGGGATACAGCCTGCCGTACGCACTCTGCACACAAACGCACGCACACGCAGACGCACACACGCACAAACACACAATCAGACACACACACACGCAATCACAAAGGTGCACACAAAGACACACACAGACACACACACACACAGGTGCATGCACATAGACACACACACACAGACACACACACTCGCAGATATGCACATAAACACACACATACACACACAAACAAACACAAACATGATACAGAAATGTTATTACAAATACATAGAAACGACAAATTTGTGTGCAGAACATTATGATATAAACGATCTGATCCTGTTGTTTCTACACCGTCTTGTGTTTGCTGCAGCTCCTGTAGGCAGGACGAGAGCTCCTCCTTCTCTCTCAGCAGGAGGTCCCTCTCCGACAGCAGGGCCTGCCTGTCCTGGACGGGACGTGAGGAGAACGTGAGGAGGGAGTCAGAGTAGAGCCGCAGCCGTCAGGGAAATGAAGGAACCACCAGCAGCCAAACATAGTCCCGCTTCACACCAATCGTGTCAAGGTGGTTTCGTTTAGTTAATAGCCTCCCATATTTAGACGCAATGAATTCACACAGCTACTTGTTCAAGCATTCGATTTATCAAAGATTATGCAAAAAAATGAACGTCATTTTATTGGCTTTTTGAGTCTTTATGTAGCAGACAGTGAGGACAGACAGGAAAGAGGAAAGAGGAGAAGAGGGGGAATGACACGCAGCACAGGACCTCGGGTCGGAACCCCAACCCGGGTCACAGAAGACCCAGCACCAGGGTGAGCCCCCGGGACGCCCCACAACCCCCCCCCGGACCCTGCGTGGCCGTACCTGGGTGAGTCTGAGCGTCTCCTGGGCCGCCCTCTCCTCGGCCCGCCTCCTCTCCTCTAGCTCCGCCTCCGGGGCGGCGGGCGGGGCTCGGGCCGCCTCCTCCTCCCCCCTCTGTCTCTCCAGCCTCCGGACGTCCCGCTGGAGGCCCGCCAGCCCGGCTGCGTGGGCGACCCGCTCACAGAGCAGGGTCTCCCTGAGGGAGGCGCTGTCTCGGGCCTGGGGCGCGCACACGCACACGCACACACACACACACACACACACATAGACACATACACACACACACAGATACATACAGACACACACACATAGATACAAGTGGCCTGGGTCACAAACACACACATAGATACAATATGCTGGGTCACACACACACACACACACACACACACACACACACACACACACACACACACACACACACACACACACACACACACACACACACACACACACACACACACACACACAGATACCAGTGGCCTAGGCCACACCTCCCCCCCCTACTCCCCTCCATCCCCTCCCTCCCCCCCCCTCCTCCCTCCCCTCCCCTCTCCCCCCCCTCACCTCCCTCCTCCTCCTCCTCCCACCTCCTCCCTCCCCCCCCCCCCTCTCACCTCCTGGTCGGCCCTGAGCTGCAGCTGCATCAGCTTCACCTCCATCCCTTTGTTCAGCTGCCGGACCTTCTCCACCGTCCGCGCCTCCGCCTTCAGCGCCGTGAGGCGGCGGTGTGCGGCGCGGCGCCGGGCGCAGCACTGGGCCAGCACCACGGCGCGGCGCACGCGCCCGTACGCACGCCGCGCCAGCCAGCCGCGCACCGCCGCCTGCAGCCGCACCGCCGCGCGCTCTGCCCGCGCCTGCAGGGGTCGAAGGTCGCACAGAGTCAGGGGTCGAGGGGTCGAAGGTGAGAGAGAGAGAGAGAGAGTGAGCGAGAGGGTATGAGTGAGTGCGTGCGTGCGTGCGTGCCTGCCTGCCTGCCTGCCTGCCTGCGTGCGTGCGTGCGTGCGTGCGTGCGTGCGTGCGTGCGTGCGTGCGTGCGTGCGTGCGTGCGTGCGTGCGTGCGTGCGTGCGTGCGTGCGTGCGTGCGTGCGTGCGTGCGTGCGTGCGTGCGTGCGTGCGTGCGTGCGTGCGTGCGTGCGTGCGTGCGTGCGTGCGTGCGTGCGTGCGTGCGTGCGTGCGTGCGTGCGTGCGTGCGTGCGTGCGTGCGTGCGTGCGTGCGTGCGTGCGTGCGTGCGTGCGTGCGTGCGTGCGTGCGTGCGTGCGTGCGTGCGTGCGTGCGTGCGTGCGTGCGTGCGTGCGTGCGTGCGTGCGTGCGTGCGCTCTGACCTCCCTGTGCCGTCGCCGTGCCAACATGCCGTGCGTGAAGGCCTGGACGGTGAGCGCCGCGCGGCCGATGGTCAGGTACAGCCGGCGCACGGCCACCATGCGGTACGTCTTCTGCACCACCAGGGCGGCCCGCGTGTAGCGCAGCGTCAGGGCCAGCCTGGGGGGACGCGACCGGGGAGGGGGGCCGGTGTCAGGACGTAGAACACTGTTGTACGACCTGGCACTGTGAAATAGTACTGAGCATTGTGTAGCATCTTATCATCTACATTTATCAAGCTCAATCATTTGAGATGAGTGTGAAAAACAATGATGTCCTCATACTCATCCCTCCCCCTCCCCCTCCCCCTCTCTCTCTCTCCCCCTCTCCCCCTCTCCCCCTCTCTCTCTCCCTCTCTCTCTCTCTCTCTCTCTCTCTCTCTCTCTCTCTCTCTCTCTCTCCCCCCCCCCCCCTCCCTCTCTCTCCCTCCCTCCCTCCCTCCCTCCCTCCCTACCTCCTGCCCAGCGCCCCCCTGCAGTGCCTCTGCAGGGTGGCGGCCGCCCAGCGGACGCGGCCGTAGCGCCGGCGGGCCAGCCAGCCCCGGGCGCGGCGCTGGACCTCCACCGCGGCCCCCCGGAGCCTCTCCGCCCGCAGCCGCTCCATCACGGCCACCTGCCCCGCCCGGAGGAACACCTTGGTCCGGCCGAAGCGGTACCGCTCCGGGTCGGGGAGGAGCCGGGGCAGGGCGCGCCGGCACGCCGCCTGGACCGGCTCCTGGTCTCGGGGGGGGGCGGCCCCCCGCAGCAGCACGCGGTAGCGCTGGAAGAAGTCCCCGTACGTCCACCTGGAGCAGCGGGAGGTCAGACGGGAATATTAACCGAGGGAGACGTCCGTGAAGACGCTTCAGTCTCCTGTAGGGACTGTAGCGTCTGAGACGTGCTGTCACTTAAGGCCCAAGCCCATTTCTACCCCTTACCCCTTCCCCTTACCCCTCAGAGGTCTTAACACAACCTGAGTAGGTGGTTGAGTTTGAGTACAATCCCGGACTCAGACAAGGATCGGAACAAATTTGCATCTAATAAGATTCCTAAAGAAATTAAATGAAAGGTTTACATTCACATTCAGGGCATTTAACAGACGCTTTTATCCGAAGTGACCCGACAATAAGTACGTTTGTCAGAAGAAAGAGAAACAACAATATATATCGCTGTCAGTACTGTAAGGATGTTCATAGAACCAAGTGCCAAACACTAACCGTTGTTGGGTTAACCCCTTCCCCCGTCTCCCACCCAAGGAGAGCGCTCTAAAGCTCTGAAGTAAAGCCCAGGGTGGGGGCCGGCTGAGGCTGCCCAGGTGTGTGCTACCTGGAGGGGAAACCGGCCGCGCTGATGCGGACCGTCTCCAGAACCCCGCACGCCCGGAGCTGCTGCACCGTCCGCCTGGGGTCAAACCTAGCGACACACACACACACACACAGGCACACACACACATACACACACACACACACACACAGGCATGCATGCACACACACAAAAACACACACACACACAGGCACGCACACAAACAGGCATGCATGCACACAGACACACACACATACACACACAGGCATACACACACACACGCACAGGTACGTACACACACAGGCACAGGCACGCATACATACACACACGCACACACACACACACAGACAACCCACACACACAGGCTCGCACACACACACACGCACACAGACAGGCACACACACACAGGTACAGGCACGCATGAAAACACACACACACACACACCCAAACATACACACACACACACACACACACACACATGCAACATTGAGCAAAGGGGGGAGGGAGATATTCCGCTCGTGGCTTATGGTTCAGATCCAATGACAGGAGCCGGGGGCTGGAGGTCGTACAGGAAGGGCTCCTTCAGGTCGTTGGGCTTGATGCAGCGGACGTAGTGAGGGGTGGTGCTGTTCAGCGTGCCCATGAGCTGCTGCAGCGACTGGCGGAACTACAGGGCCCCACAACACAAAGAACACACACACACACACACACACACACACACACACACACACACACACACACACACACACACACACAGATACAGGGTTAAAGGGGAGGCCAGCGGTTAGGGTGTTGGACTCCAGCCATATGGTTCTTGGTTCGAACCCCGATGTCCGCCGTCTACCTTGAGCAAGGCCCCGCCCCACTCTACATGCTTATTAACATAAAAAGGATTTGCTTTAAGTGGCTATAGAACAGTGGTTCTCAAACTTTTGCTACTAGTGTAGTGCAAGATAGAGTAGCCCCTTCACGCCACAGCTTTCAGAATTGAAACTTGCTCTGGTTTATTATTCAATTTTTAATTTTCTGTGTGCCCCCTGCAGTACTCCAGGGTACCCCTAGGGGCACACGTACCCCCATTTGGGAACCACTGCTTTAAAAAACACAAACCCTACTATTGACAAAGTCACGGCTGAGTCGGTGACGGATGGGGGGCGGGGGGGGGGACGTGTTTTACTCCGAGGCTGATGGAGATGAAGATATCTTTACCTGAAATCCCACGGTCAGTTTGTGCTCCTTGTGGCTCCTCCTCCCTGATCGAAGGCTCCCATTGGTCGGAGAGGAGGAAGTCCCGCCTGCCACGGCCTCACAGTCCCCCGGGGCAGGTTGCTGGAAGAGCTCGGCCACCAGCTCTGACTGGCAGGAAAACAGCACAACAGAACCCCCCCCCCAACTGTTACCCCCCAGGGGCTGAAATAACAGCCGTTGTAGCGGCAGGGAGACCCGAACACACATGAATGCAAAATGTCACGCACACACAAATACAAATACAGACCAGGGATTAGAAATGAGAGGAAGTACCTGACTCGCTCTGAGGATATTGATAGGCTCCTCAAACACGGTGTCTCTGTTCTTCTCCAGGAAGCCACCGCACTCATATTGAACCTGACATTTGAATACACATAAATGTATTGAACGATAAAAACTCATCCATTACTTACCGTAGATGATTTGAGCCACATGTGATTATTTTTGACTTTTTCTGATTTTCATCTCAGAATTTTGACTTTAAAATAAGAACTCTGAAATCAAGTCAGAAAGTTAAAAAAAAAATCACATTTTGCCTGATTTTCTTCTGTAATTTCTCCATTAGATCGAGAGCACAAAGCCACCGTTGATCTCACTCTGTGGACGGGACTTACTTCATCGGCGAAGTGCAGGAGGATGAAGGCGCTGTTGGAGAGCCGAGGCTTACTGAAGTACGGGTGAGGGTTGGAGCAGTAGTGCTGGTCGTACAGCTTCATCGCCCAGTTCTCATCGGAGCCCTTTGGCATCTAGATGGAAGACACAGGATTCAGGCATCCATGTCAACCAAAGAGGGTGGTCTACAGTCAACCACAGGTTTCAGGGAACCTGTGTGTGTGTATGTGTGTGTGTGTGTGTGTGTGTGTGTGTGTGTGTGTGTGTGTGTGTGTGTGTGTGTGTGTGTGTGTGTGTGTGTGTGTGTGTGTGTGTGTGTGTGTGTTTGTGTGTGTATCCTAGTAAGGAGCGCTGACCCTGCCCTCCTCATCCAACAGGTCCAGCAGTCCCAGGTGTCCCTCGATCAGGTCGATGCAGGGCTGGTTGTCGCTGAACTCTATCCTGCTCCAGGCCAGCTCCTCCCGGACGTACTCTTCCTGCTCCAGCTGGAACACATGCTGCACGCCACAAAGGACCGGACGACAGAGGTGATGGGGACCAGTTAGTTACACATCCATACTTCCATGATGAGTCTATTTTAGATTGGAATTGAAACTTACAAACGTGAATTTTTGTAATTGACGTTTGGCCAGTGATTAATGGCCATAAATTGTAGTTGTATGGCCATTAATCACTGTAACAGTCTCAAAGGGCAATATTGATGAACCCCCCTTTGGCCCAGAGGGCAAGAAAAAACTCCCTTAATCAACAAGGAAGAAATCTTGAGGAGGAACGCAGAGTGGGGGATCCCTCCTTCCAGGGATGACCAGGAGTGCAGTGGGTGCTATAATTGACATACATTCATACAGACATCCATACATTCACCCCTACCAATGAGGAAACCCCGATGACCCCTCACCACTCCCGAGCGGTCCCCACCTACCCGGTTGAACTGCTGCTGCAGCTTCTCGTTGGCGTAGTTTATACAGAACTGCTCAAAGCTGTTTCGGTCAAAGGTCTCAAACCTGCCAGGGGAGACGTTGTCGTCACCAAAAAAGTATGAATCAGGCCCCCCCCCCCACCAGCATGACCCCCAGCGGTGTGAAGCCAGCCGCCGGACCCCCCCCCCCCGCTCACCCGTAGATATCCAGCACCCCGATGAAGGACTTGGGCCGGCGGCGGGGGGCGTGCAGGGCGGCGTTGAGCCGGTGCACCGTCCAGGTGAAGAGTTGGCCGTAGATGTGCTTGGCCAGGGCGTCCCGGGCCTCCAGGGCTCGCTGACCGGCCATGGGCTTCACCAGCGTCTCTCCCCCAACGGCCAGCCGGCGGTGGCACAGCCAGTGAGCCATCTGGGGCCCGTCCACTCCTAACAGCATGGAGAAGACGGCCAGGGAACTGTCTGCTGGCTGGGATGCGGGGGGGGGGGGGACGGGGGGGGGGGGGACGGACAGAGAGAGGGAGTGAGAGGGAGGACTGAGCTGACGGGTGGTCAGGGAGCGGTTGGCTTCCAGGAGAGCAAAAGACCGGAGTCCTCACGTCGATGTAACTGCGATCGCCCCCTCTGCCGCTGGCCTGGATGTCGACGTTCCCCAAGTGCAGCACAGCTGACAGGATGGTGAAGAGCTCCATCTGCTGGTGGGGCGGCACCCCTGCAGGTTCAACACAGGGGGCATTGTATTCTCATGGTCAACTCAGGTTCCATGTTTGTTCGTGTTTTTTCTTTGCTGAATTAATATTATCAATTGCTGCATAGTAGAACCAGCTTTTTAGTCTTTTGGGGTATTTCTGTTTGAGTGTGAGTCCGAGTGTGTGTGTGTGTGTGTGTGTGTGTGTGTGTGTGTGTGTGTGTGTGTGTGTCTGTGTGTGTCTGTGTGTGTGTGTGTGTGTGTGTGTGTGTGTGTGTGTGCGTGCGTGCGTGCGTGCGTGCGTGCGTGTTTGTGTGCGTGCGTGCGTGCGTGTTTGTGTGTGTTTGTGGAGCACCACACCAAGGACGGTGAAGGCCTTGCGGGTGCGCTCCAGGTCTGCCTTGTCATCGTTCCCCGGTATCTCCACGTCTCCTCCCGGGTTGGTGTAGCGGAACTGCTCTGCAGAGTCTGCAGAAGGGTCACAAACATACAACACATTCACAATCATAAATATACCCAGTCTTCCTGCTGTGAGAAATGACACTCAATGACGTGCGCTTGGAGTGAAAAGTCACGGAGACCACATTGTTGGACCAAATATCAAATTATCAGCTACAAGTGACACGAATCCTTTCCGAGCAGTGTGTGGATTATGGAATTGTTTCAAGTCAAACAGTGAGCCAAGAGATCAATGTGCGGTGTCACATCTGATCCATATCTGGTCTTTGTCCAGAAGACCGCGATATGAACAGCCCGGCGATGAAGATGGGATCAGGGTTAGATAATTATTAATTATTAATTTATTTTAAACATTTATTTTTGAATGTTTTATTGTTTTTATTGAAGAGTGAGTACGACAGCAAGGCATGGGACATCGAGGGGAAGACATGCAGAAAAGGACCACGCGGGCAGGAATCGAACCCCGGTCGCTACAGTTAAGGAGTGGGCCTTAATGGTGCGCAGTCCACCCTGTGAATCACCGGGGCGCCACAAGGCCCTGGTTCTAAGAGGGATCTCACCGAGTCTAAGAGCTCTCATCTCGGGCAGCGCCCGGGAGGCACACAGCTGGTAGAAGACGTGGTAGTTCCTCTCCGACGGAGCCTGCGGAGAACAACACAGTCTGATTGGGCTCTGGGGCGGCAGTTAGCTCAGGAGGTAGAGCGGGTTGGCTGGTGACCGCAAGGTCGCCGGTTCGATCCCCGGAGCCTCCCAGCTAGAGTGTCGAGGTGTCCCTGAGCGAGACGCCTCACCCTGACTGCTCCCGACGAGCTGGCTGTCGCCGTGGTCGGCGTGTGAATGTGTGCGTGATTAAGTGAACGTTGGGCAATATTGTGAAGCACTTTGAGTGGCCACTGGTTATAACCATATATAAATGCAGTCCATTTATTGTAGTTGTGTTGTACACTGAAGAGAGTGAAGGTTAAAGACGTGCTGACCTCCACCTTATGGTGTCTGGTGAGTGCTGTTCTATGAACCGTTCGGCCGGAGGCTCACCTGGAACACCACCCTGGACTTCTCCAACAGGTAGGTCCGCATGTTGGCCCCGAACATCTCCCCCGTCACCCCGAAGCCGATCTCGATGTATTTTCCGAATCGGCTGCTGTTGTCGTTGCGAGTGGTTTTAGCGTTTCCAATCGACTGGCGGGGGAACAAGCAGGACTTCAGTAACGCTCTGAGGATCAGTGAACAATTGAACCATGACCGAATGAGAGGGACTAATCAATCTGTCCATCCGTCCATCCATTGAGGCATCGATCGATCCATTCATTGTTTAATAATTTTTTTGGTGATTTTGCTGATGCTTTTCCAAAGCGCCTTACATCCATTCATTCACACACCGACGGCGGAGTCAACCCCACAGGGCGACAGCCAGCTCATCGGGAGCAGTCAGAATGAGGTGCCTTGCTCAGGGACACCTCGACACTCAGCTAGGAGGAGCCGGGGATCGAACTAGCAAACCTTCCGGTTACCAGTCAACCCGCTCCACCGCCTGAGTTACTGCCACTACTCCTGCCCCATTCATGCATGTTTGGTTATTGTGTTTGGTCATCCGTTCATTCATCCACATCTTCATTCATTCATCCATCATTCATTCATTCAGGCTGGTCCCGTGAGCCTTGGTGCGATCACCCCGCCCCCTGCCCCACCTCCATGATGGGGTTGGAGGCCAGCACCCTCTCCTCGACGCTGGTCTGCTCCGAGGCCCCCCCCACCACGGCCAGGTAGCGCATGGTGAACTTGGCGGAGACGGTTTTCCCCGACCCCGACTCCCCGCTGATGATGATGGACTGGTTCTCCTCCTCCCTGGAGGAAGAGGAAGGACACACACGACGGCACAGGCTCAGAGGCGGGCCGGTTGCGTGCCTCTGCGTGTGACGCCTCACAAGATGGCTTCATGTTTGCTTGGAGCTTTAACCCATCTTCTCCCAAACCAAGGGAAGGCAAGATTATTTATTTTTACATATAAAAACATTAAAAGGACAATCTTTAAAGATCATGAAAATCGGAATTGTCAAAAACACAGAAAAAGAAAGAAGATATATTTAAGATGGTAGAATAATATAATAAAATAAATGTTTCGATGTTTAGAGATTTAAAATAACACACTTCGAGGCAGGCCTCCCATGTCCGAAAAGTCCAAACCACAGATTGGTTAACAGGAGTTCGACTGGGTTGACACTTATAGTGCGACCCCCGACCTCTGACCTGGTCATGGTGCGGTAGGCCTCCTCGGCCACGGAGAAGATGTGGGGCTCCATGTCGGTCATGTCCTGGCCGCTGTACGCGTCGATCACCTCCTTGCCGTACACAGGCAGCTGGTCGTAGGGGTTGATGGCGACCAGCACGATCCCTGAGCAGTGACGGCATCAACGGGAGAATTCAGGCAAAAAAAGAAGACGTTTTTTTAATGAAAAAAAGATCCATTCCCTTAGAAACATGTAGAAACATGCACACGAGTATTTCTTCCTTTTTCTGAAACTACACCAGAAACTGTTATACCGGTTGGTGCACGTACATATTTAAACATTCTCTCAGCTGCGTGTTGTGAGGGTGAATTTACATTCGGTGCATTTAGCAGATTTCTTTATCCAAAGCGACTTACAATAAGTACATTTGTCAGAAGAAGGAGAAACAATATATCGCTGTCGGTACAGTAAGGATGTTCATGGAACCAAGTGCCAAGCACAAACAATCGCTAGGTTAACCCATTCCCCGTATACAACAAATATAGCTAGGATAAGATATTACACAATGCTATTTTTAAGTGCAAGGACGTACAGCATACAATAAATGCTTACATTAAGCTCCAGAATTTGAAGTTTATCAGTTCATCAATCGTAGTTGATGGGTAAAATGCCCACACAGTGTTCCCAACCCTATAAAGTCTGAACGATGGCCGGAGGACTGTGGTTCCCGTCCTTTACGATCAAGTTATGGACGTCTCTCTTTAGTGAACCTTAAACCAAACATATATGGGACTATAAAGGAGACATTAAAAGCTCCTTAAAAGCAGTAGCATGCACACACACACACACACACACACACACACACACACACACACACACACACACACACACACACACACACACACACACACACACACACACACACACACACACACACACACACACACACACACACACACACAAGCTGCCTGCTAGGATTTGCCTAAAATCTTCAGCTCCCTCCTCCCTCCTTTTTATCATCACCATCATCATCATCATCATCATCATCATCATCCTTATCATCCTCAAAGCATCTTAATTTAAAGTTCTTAATATCTCTGTGTGTAGATATCTTTGATAACAGTCTTGTGTTACTTCTTTGTTCCATATTTTGTTCACATTTTGCCCATACGGTGTTGCTTCATGTCTTTTAACCCCCCACCTCACCCAAGTCACCTCCTTGAATGCACAGATACACTCTTCAGAGTGAAAGCCCCCTGCCTCGGCCCCCTGCCTCGGCCCCCTGCCTCGGCCCCCTCACCGCAGTAGGTGTAGATGCTGCTGTAGTCCAGAAAGCGGACGCGGAGGTTGTGCAGCACGGCGGGCTCGTGGAGGAAGCTGAGGGCGGTGAGGTCGTTGGCCCCCTCCAGGATGGCGGGGTTCCCCAGGAGAGGGAGCTCGCTGGGGGCCGCGGCCGGCAGGCGGGCCTCCTGGGGACAGAGGGGCGCTCTGAGGGCCTCGGGGATGGGAGATGTTCTGAGGGGCTTTCTCTACTTTATCCACCCAACAAGTGTAGTCGAGTCAAGAGACAAAAACTCTCGACTCTCGAAAAGAGAATTGTGTGAGAAGGGTGTAAACACAGCATGAATAAAAGAGAAGAATATTAAAATGGCCGACGTCTAAGAGTAGTTAAATCACAACTCTATCAGTCTCTCTGATACCCTTTTACCCCATGGGCTATATCTGCGCGAGGACAAGAAATAGAATGATCCTTTATGCCCGTGGAGGCTTAAATTTTGAAACCAGAGAACCTTGTTGTATTGTGTGTGTGTGTGTGTGTGTGTGTGTGTGTGTGTGTGTGTGTGTGTGTGTGTGTGTGTGTGTGTGTGTGTGTGTGTGTGGTTTCGAGCGTTTGTGTTCGAGTGTGTGCGTGTTCGAGCATGAGCTTGTGCGTGCGTTTGAACGTGTGTGCACGTCGTGTGTGCGTGTGTTTGAGGGTGTGTGCGTGTGTGTGTCTTACCCTGCCATCATTCAACAGCAGCAGCAGGTGTTGGTCCTCGGCTCTGTAGGTCAACAGGATCTGGGCTGAGACCCAGACAGCGTCCGGGTCGTGGATCCACACTGTCGCGCCCTAAGAGCAGAGCGCACACACACACACACACACACACACACACACACACACACACACAGATACATTTAAAACCCCTTTGATTTACTGAAACCAGAACACATCAGGTTTAGCTGTAGATGGAGGAAACCATGTTCCATAACACATAACTGTTATTAACTTAATAACATTGATAAAGTTGTATCTATAACACTGTCGTTTTCTCTCAGACACTCTCTGGATGAATGTTCTAAAATACCACCGACCTCACCAAGGCCACGTTTGTCCCTCCTCAGCACATAAGGCCTTTACAGTGGGTTAAAAATTAACACCGGTCATCTGTCTGTGCTTTCGGATGTGCTTGAGTAATTATTACTTTCTCCTTCTACCCATTCATTCAAATTGAAGGGGTAGTATTTTTACAAAATACACATCACAATAGGCTACCCTTATTTAGCTTTTGTAGGATTCTGCCAGTAGGAGTTTGAAACCATATCAAATTATGCAAAAATTTAAATGTATTACAAAAAGAGAAAAATCATAAAACGTTTATAATCATAACCCTGTAGCATTGTCATTCTTCAACTAGACCATGTGGAACACTGTTATATTTCAATAAATGATTACTTTTCGGCACATTGAAGCACACATAAATACTTGCAAATCCATCATTAGTGCGCAACGCGTCACACAGTAATTGGTTTTGACAGTGAATGCCGGCTTACCTTGGTATATAACTCGACCGTGGCCATCTCAAAGAGCTTTGTTGAGGTTCAGGAGACATGAACAGCAGCTTACCATCAATGAGGTCAACGGGATCGCAACGGTTCCTAAATGGATATTACCGCTGGTTTCCTCCCTGCTCTGACATCTGCAGAAGAGACAGCTGATGTCTCACTGTGAGTGCTGGTGGACTTTGTCCGGGCCAGAGAGCCAGCGGAGCTGAGGACTACCAGGTTAACTGTTAACCCATGTAAGGATGCGGCACCAACATGGGGGGGGGGGGGTTAAGAAACTGCTTAGAGGAGCTGGAACTTTATGCAAGCATCAGCTGAAACAGCTTGCACTGAGGTAGCTCATAATATATATATATATATATATATTATATATATATATATATTTCAGACCAATGAAAACATTACAAAAGACTCCCGTTGAAAAAAACTCATTTTAATAAGCAACACAATCAAATCGATTTCAAAAATCAGATTGTTGATAATAAAAAAAAAAAGGGCCATTCATAATTTTTTGGACAAATCATTCATCATAAAACTTTTTGTACCATTTGAAATGTTCAAGCTGAATATACACCGATAGTCATTTCCAAAAACAGAGGAGGGACCATTAAGTTTGCATTGTCAATTATGTTTGTAAGTTAAATACGAGACCTTTCGTGTGTGTGTGAGCCAGAAATGACCGTAAGTGGAAAGTGGGTGAAGAAACTAACTTTTAAGGGAAAAGCCATGTTCAACACACACACACACTCAAGAAGCTGCCTGATGTCAAAACAGATCAATCTAACAGCAGAACCACAGAAAGAGCTTTCAAGTCAATTCTTCGACATCCTTCTCTCGATTGAATTGATGGTGATGACATGATCTTTAATGGATAAATAGCAATATAAATGACAATGGCTATAAAATAAAATATACACATTTGACCGTCCTCAAAACTACTTGGCTCCTCTTTGGTCAACACTGATAGAAGGAATCCGATAAATCATAATATGTACTTGAAAAAATACTAACACACAATCTCACACACACGCACACACACACGCGCACACACACACACCACAAACAAACCCTAAAATATATTTCTGAAATATAACACCATTAAGTTCTGCCATTTTACAAAGTCATTTTAGGCCCAGAATCTTTTTGACGACACTTACATTGCTTCAATTGTAGTCACTCTAAATAGTTCCGCAGTAACAAGATGTGCTGCACTTTTACGGGAGTGCAATGTTAAACGCAACAGAGATGTTTCAAACATTCATTTCCAATTTGCAAAAAAAAGGCATCTTGAAATTTCCAATGTGTATTTTTGTTTTTTTAAATGTACAATAAAGACCGGGGCTAGACATGATTGTCGCAAAAAACATAACCCATACAATGCCTTTCGGTAAAAAATACATTATCGTCAATGAACACGGAATTTGTTGAGCTGTACACTATTCTTTTGAGATCTCGGAAAGTCAGTGGGTGAATTCATTTGCTGGAACTATCATAATTATTATTTAAAAAGGATTAAAAGTCCTCTGAACACCTCAATCCATCGTGTCATGGGTCTGGACCGGACCGGTGGAGTGGAGGGCTCTTGGCAGTGGCCCCTTCACCAAACTATTGGGGGGTGAGGCTCTGGGTGGCACAGGTGACAAAAGGGTCTGGTGAGTGGAGAGAAGGGGACAGTTCTGGGGGTGGGGGGGGGGGGGGTTGGATGGGAGCCGGACCTGGGGGGGGGTTCTGTTACTTTGGCCGTGCGTGGGCGGGATATGGATCAACCCTAAACCAGTCTTCACAAAACCCTGCAAGAGAAGAAGAGCGAACAAGAAGAGCCAAGTCAGCCTCGTTTTTATTGCACAGCTCAGATAAGTGGAGATGGGAGCGGTTCCATGCAGGCTAATGGTAACACAAATCTACGAACCGTAACATTAAAGCAATGTTTATTTTAATAAAAATGGTGTAATACGTCAGGTCTTTAAACAAGTGTTTATTTCGATAGCATGTATTTCAGTCGGGGTTTGGAGGGCCCCTCTCTACAGCTCAGGGGCCCGCTCTGCTCTGTAGTCCTGGCCGCCTTACCTCGGCTATACGGCCTCCGTCTCCTCCCCGGCGCTGCCCTCCTCCTTGGGGGACTCCCCGTCGCTGCCCGCCTCCTCCACGTGGGCCAGCATGTCGGCCATGAGCGCCTCCTCCAGCCGCTTCCTCACGCTGTACACCAGCTCCTCCTGTTTCCTGCACACACAGACACGCACGGGGAACCGGGCGCCGTTAACGGCGGGCGCTCTCAACCTCGGCGGACCACGACCGGCTCAAAAAGGAGCAGGGCCTTTTGGAAAAACGTTTTGTCTGTAGTCACGGTTCATCGATAGTGGAATCCCATCCCATCTCGGGCTGTCTAGTGGCATCACACGGCCGTGTTCAGAGTGGACACTACGCTGTTGTTTAGGGGTTATAACCGAGGTCCCAGGTCCCTGTGGACCCCAGGGCCAAGTCCCCCTGTTGTCACTATGTTCCACTACTCTCGTGGTTATCTGACAGCATCAGCAGTGGGTGGGCTTCATGGAGCCAGGGGTCCCGCCCTCCCAGCCTCAGTAAAAGCCCCCCCCCCCCCCGCCCCCGGACCCACCTGATGTCCTCGTCCGTGACGATGAAGGCCTTGCAGAGGGGCTGGGAGGTGTTGAGCCACACCCCGGGGTTCTTCTCCACGGCCGCAGACAGCTGGCCCGTGATTGGCGCCGCGCTGGTGTGCAGCGCGCTGGCGATGGCGGACAGGAGGGTCTTGTCGGTGCAGCCGGGACCCACCCCTGGGGGACGGGCAGAGGGGGGAGATCGTTTGGGCAAAACGGAGAGAACGATGCTGCACTGCTAGATTATCGGGTAGCATTGTAATCATTCAAAGACAACCGACAACCCAAGATAATAAGGGTCAGTGAACCCTGACCCTTGACCTCTGAAAGGGGCTTTTTTAGCCCCGAATGCAGACTTCTTGTAGCTTCTTGTAACTTTAAGGCCTTCATAGTCACACAATCTGTAAATACCTTTAAAAGAAACCTTAAAACATACCCATTTAGTTCAGCATTCTCTTAATCCATTTTATTCAATAAACGCTGATATAAAAAGTCTGATTTGATTTGTATCCAACAGAAAATGTCCCCCTTTTAACAACTGTATACATCGGCATAAAAACAAACAAAATGTTGTTTGTGCGACGTAAACGGAACGTGTTCAACCAGGGGAAAATACAATGAGCCCCTGTGAACAGACCAATAAGCATGATGACGGTGGGCTATAGGGCTTTCACTCCGAACTTCGTTATTCGAATATCAAAAAATAAATCAAAATTCAAACGAATATTAGGCAGCCCATTATTTTCGAACCCGTTATGGGCAGGCCATGAGGGAGAGACGTCGGAGAACCCGACGCAGTCTATTCATAATATTGTAATGACCACGGAAGAGGCAGTGATTGAAGTATTGATTAGACAGCGATTTATTAGAAACCTAATAAACCGTTGGAACACGCAAGAACGGTAACCATGGCAACGCCGGTAACCAAACCTCGCGAAGCCCAATCCAGGTCATACTGAAGGCATTTAATGGTCTAAATATTATTAATAAATATTTGAATATTAATATTAATAAACAAACGAACTTCGAATATGATTTTTGGGCAAAAGTCAAAGCCCTAGTGGGCTACCTTGTAGGCCCTTAGGCAGCTCCATGGTCTTGACCAGCTCCTCCGCTACGTCGTATGCATTCAGCCCGCTCAGCTTCTTCTCCCAGAACAGCTGTGGGAAAAAACACACAAAACAAACAAACAAACAGGTGTTCCCCTGTTAGCTCTGGCCTGTTAACCCTTCAGCTAGCCAACGTTTTCCTTTGGCTTCAGTGGTGTGTGGGGGCGCGGCAGTGTGTGCGACCAATTAACCAATTAAGGTGGCAGGGTGTTCCACTGTTGGGGGGAGGCTCACAGTGGCTGCTTACCTGTCTGGGCTGGTCAACAGCCTTCTGCGGGTCTGTTTTGACTTTGTTGCTAGGGTGATTGGTAACCTTGGTAACCGGCTGCTTAAAGATGGACGCCGTCTGTCGGACTGGGAGCGACGTGTTCAAGTCAGGCTTGCCCTTCAAAATAGAGAACAGACATGAAGTGACAAGAGAGTTTAGGAGAGGAGAAAGGGAATACAAAACACAAAAAAAGCATAGGGTAAGGAAGTCCATTGAGAGACGTTCTGAAGTGCTGGATTATTCTTGAAAGTCTCAGCTTGAGTACATGGAGCTGTAAAGTCTGTAAACCCTAAAAGGTGCTGCTTTAAGAGTAGCTGGTAACTGAATCTGGCTGTACTCAAGTGTTCCCAGATGAAACGACCCAAATCCACAAAGCTGTTCCCCGTAGAATCTGTACTCCGATTGGCCAATGAGACTTGGAACAACTGAAGCCTGAGCCAGTGGCCCTAGGTTCAATGCCTTTGTACGTTCTTTGTCTCGCCATCGCCGGACACAGACGTTGCTCAGAAAGAATATGAGCATGTCTAGTATAAAGGCTGATTTGTGATTGACAGGGGTGCTCTGTGATTGACAGGGGGTGCTGTGGGATTGACAGGGGTGCTTTGTGTTCAGAAGCCCCTCACCTTATTCTGGCTGTTGTTGTCATAGCGTAGTCTCTGGCGGTTCTTGTTGAGCTTGCTCATTAGCATCTTCCCTGTGCGGAAGTCAAACGAGCTGAGGTCCATCTGGTTACCAAGGTAACGGGCCAGTTGAGGTTTACTCCGGAACTTCTTCCCGGAGGGACTAGTGAGCGGGAAGAGAGGGGACAGTGATTCAATCAGTTGCATAGGCTGTTAAAATATACAGAACAAACAACTCAACACAACGACACAGAGAACACACACACAATAACATACAGAACACTGATCATACAACAAAGAGTTATATAAAGAGAATGATTTAACGAAGACCACAACATGCAACAAGTGAACATTCATGTCAGCAATCAATGGCATCGTAGTCACGTTGACGGGTACGTGTCAGCGGCGAATGAATACAGTCTCAGATGAAAATCACTATAACCCATGATCAGTCCCACTATGTGTTTGAGCAGATTTAACATATTCACAAAGTTATGGAAAAACAACTAACGTGCACCAGTCGTACACTAACCCATTAGTAACAGTACTTAAGAGACTTGCATGGTATTACGGATGCTCAGGGGGAACATGTTTCCGTCTGGAAACATGGTACCGCCACTCGTTTGAGGAATGATCTCTAGGATGATTACAGAGTCACAGCTGAGTGGATACGTGCTGGAGGTGCATGCACATGTCACTTACATCACACCACAGTGACACCAGTATGATTGTACAGTAGCCTACCACAAACTATACAACCGACCCGCCTCCCCCCTCTCTCGCCTCTGTTCATCATCTTGCTCTTCTCCTCTGCTAAATAAAAACAAATCTGCCGTTGAGGATTCACTTTAATGGTAGAGGTAATATAAGCACAGAGGACAAGGGCGTACTTTTGAGCCGGCCAGGGCCTCCCCAGCCGAGGGCTAGGGCTAGGCTACAGGCCGGGTCGGAGGGCTGCTGTCCCGGCCACGGTGGAGCGGGTGTGCTTGGCCTAGATGCCTGCTGCAAAATAAAAACCGCCTCCAACTTCATACCGTTCACTTCACTCTCGTGTTTTTGAACTCTGCGCTCATGTATGAGTTGTGTGCACCTGTAATATATACACCACCCTAGTTAATTGTATACCTAAAATAATAGACATCGCTTTTTCCAGCTGACAAACCCGACTTTCTGGTCACTTCTTCCATTTTCCAGCCCTTGGGGAGAGCAGAGCAATCCCACCTTTTCTTCTCCATTTCCCACGCGAGTAGCCTAAAAAAATCCACTTATGTTCTAGCGGTTAAGCAACTCGTATTTTAAGAAATATGTATCTACGAAGTAATATTTCACTTCGCATGCCTTTGTCTAAACAATTACGACAGGCGCTTTCGGCAGCGGCTTCTCTACGACAATCCCGCATCTCTTTGTCGTAACGCAGATCGCTCCGCGGCGGACCTAAGCCACATCACTACCTGCCAGGCTCTCAGGGGCAACGAGCCCCCATCCGCCAGAAAAAACATAGGGCACTATTAGTTTTACATTAGCCGACGCAAATTACGGTTTATTGTATATATCGCAGATCCGATGAGAAAAGGGTGCATGGTTTTAAAAAATCCCGGATAAAATATGATAGATGCATGAGCAAAACGATATTCAGTTATTGCAAAGTTTGGTGCTTGTGAAATTGGAGAAATGCTTCATCACAATGTACCCTTGTCATTCCGACTCCGACCCGGCTTTTATGAATGAACAAAGTAGGCCTTGTCGAGAAAATACAGACGATCTCTCAATGTATGCTATATATAAACAATATGTTTTGATTGATAGCAGCTTGCACGCAATTAAAAAACGGCGTGTCGGTATTACATTTAAAACAAATGGAAGAAAACAGCCGACAAAGCATGAATAACCGACGTTCCTATTTAATCTTGTCTTTGGCGATAGCCAAATCCCATTATGCCCATATACCGTTAACTGAATATAAAATATAGTTAACGATCACCGCACAGCATTGCCATTTGCAAATCCGAATGCAAGCGCCTGTGTCCAATCGATGATAAACATATTTCCAAATGCAGCATAAAGACGACCGATTCCGCATCAAACGCACATCGTATCAAAACATGCACCTACATATGATATTCTCTGTTAGATCTATGTCTACTTACTCGTTTTTATCCATCTTGAAGACACTATCTCGTTTTCTCCCTTTCGCTGTGTTAAATCCCTTCTGCCCTCTCCTCTTTCAGTCCCCTCCCCCTTCGATGTGAAAAATGAAAGAAATTATACACGCCAAATTCGCAGTCTGGCAGATAATATTGGATATCTCTGCATTAACCTCGCCCCCAGTGCATTATTCCAACTTGATGACTGTTAATTCGAATAGGATTATTTTCCGCAATTTAAAGTAATCATAAAATCCAGCTGTTAAATAAAATGACACAGCAAAAATAACATTTTAGTCTATGAAAGTCTGATTTCTTGTAATAGTATATACACATTTGTGGACATTTAAAAAGAGAGCAAGCATGTTCACACCAAGTATTTTATTGCATAAGTTATATAATGGGAAATGCATCCCAAAAGCACCACGCAGAAACAAGTTAGTTTCATCGGTAGAATATTTATTAACATAAAATAACAATGGAGCCAAGTAGTCAAACAGATCACATCCTATAGTGCAAAGATCCGAAACCCAGCGGTGGGAGCCAGTTCTGTTCCACAGCCGCCAACTTTGTCCTTTCTCGGTTGAAGTCTTTCTCCATAATTTGATCCCACGGGTAAAAGCCCTTTAAGAGAGACAGCACAGAGACAACCTTATTTGGAGAAATCAACACTAGTTTGAAAAAGACATGAAATGTTGTAAAAACTATTATTTTTCCCCTTAAAAGCACAAGAATTTGATATAAATTATACAAAGAAGTTTCTCCCCCATTCTTTTCATAGCAAAACCCACGCAAACATTCATCACAACACCAACCTCGTACAACTGGCTCTCCAGATGAAGGTATATATAGATGTACATTACATGTGGCAACCAATATAGATACTAGTGTGAGGTGGACTGAAAGGTGCCATAGGTAAGATTGAAGAGCTATCATTAGTGTTTTTAGACCACTCCTGACTGGTTGGTTAGAGGATTGCTTGTCAATCCCATCCGTGCACACATCGTTGTCAACCCCCTACAGGGGTCTGATACAAACCATCTCAATGGAGGGATAGGTAGGGAGGCAGAAAGCACAGAGGGAGAGGCTGTTTGTTTGAATGGTTTATTTCACCCTTTTCCTAACAACCCTCAAATCTTAACTACCGCATCTCTTATGTTATATGGTGATCTTAAATGTTTTTATGCATAATTGTATTCAGTTTTTTATAAATCATAGTATTTCTGTGTTCACTTTGAGATACTCACAACGTAAATCTTGAGTTAACATCTTAATCTTTCTTGACAAACTTCCCATTGATGTAGGGGACGTAGTCGAGGATGAGCCGCCAGTCGGTGAAGTGGATCACCCCGATTCCACCGACGGTTCCCCAGCCTATCGCGTTGGGTACCCTGCACGAAACGGAGAGCAGAGGTTCACGTCAGAGCCAAGGTCATCTCTGAATACTAATTTGAGATGTAATACAATAACATTGATAATTATAATGATAGTTATTAGTTTCTATTGAAAACCCTTTGACTGTTACGAATGCTAAATTATTGGCAGTGGGAATTGGAAACTAATTAGAAGATACCGAAAGACTCCTACTCGTGGTTCGGTCTTGTTTTTTTTCTAGCCACATGGTTATGTTTTTGTCTCACTCTCTCACTCTTTAATGTTCATTCACTCTTTCACGTTCAGGTATTTCTTTGCCCAGTCGCAGTGAGGGAGCAATCTGTCAGTGTAAACAACCAAGGTTGTCAGAAGGTGTCTAACGCTAATGTTCTCAAATAACCGATTGCATGGTTGAGGTATATGAAAAAAACATTCTGCGATATATAGTTCTCAATTAATTTAAAGTATGGTTTCAGAAAAGGCATTTATAAACAAGACGATCAACACAACTGCGAGACACATTGATTTGCTTATACTGTCCGAATAGTCAAACCGTGATTTATGTGCGGATAATTGAAGAAATAAAAATAAACCTAATCTTAGAATGACATTCAGCGCTTCATTAAAATAAACTAAAATCTGAGCTTGGTAAGAGTAATCAGCCAGGAAGCTAACGTTAGCTCCACTAGCCTGAGTTGGGTCATGGAAGGACATACACAACTCGACAGCTCTCTATTAAGCCTCTCGAGAGCTAAAAACACAAGCCTTAATCATAGTTCAAAACGCAACCTATAATATATCTTACCACGTCCGCAGAATGGAGATATATTTGGCACCAACGATGGCATTTAGTATTTTCTGCACCATTCTGACCTTCTTGAGTCGCTTTTCGCGTTGCTGCTACTACTGATGACTCGGTAGGACCCTGGCGAGGTTTCCGTTCATGTGCCTGACGGAAATAACTAGCTGTGAACGGGAACCTATTAAACGCTCTAAATGTAACAAATAGTATATCCCGGAATGTCTTTGATTAATATTAGCTACATAATATTTGTACGTATCAAGAACCTAAAAATAAAAAGCTGAAAGTTCTTCACATTAAAGCTGGTGGTCATGATCCCAGTGTGCTTTTGTGTAATAGTTTGCATTTTGAAACAGAAAGAACTAAATACAATCACACGCACACACACGAGAGTGGGGTGTGGAAGACAAATTCATTTTTGAACTACAATAAACCCTTTATTACAATGTTTTCCTTTATTTTCTTTTTATGTATACAAGATTCAAAAGCCAGACATTGGAAAATGTATAGTTCTGTTATTAAAAATGGCACATTTATTGCTACATTACTGTTATATACAGGACAGTTCAACTACTTTATATATAATATATAAACAAAATAAGAAAAGGAGACTGGGATTGGAGGCACTCCGAGGACGCTGCAGCAGTCATGAAGTCGTCCTCACTCCGTTTAAGTAAGATGTCTGTTCCGTAGCTGTGGATCTACTTTTTCTCAACACTTATAAATCAATCAATCTCCCTCTCCCTTTTTAGTTCAACAAATACATGACAAAATAATAATGGGGAGGGCGGGGGGTTGAAATAAATTCATACTAACACCTTATTGTAGCAAAGTAAGGGCCTGTCAACAAAGCATTTTTCATCAGCACATGTCAAGACTTGGTATAAAACGGTAATACAACCCCTTGTATTTGGCCCCATCCGATGAGTGAGAATACAGCCCGAATGCTGAATGTCGTGGCCCTGGGGATGTTCACAGAATACTAAATGGCATGAGATCTTTTCCTCAGGAACAGAAATATAGTCATGTCTAAAACGCGTGTCTAAATCTTGTCAAATAACATCACCTCAAAAACAACCTTTTGAAAGAAGTCTCTGGCAAAAAGTCCTAAAAGAGTGGCGTCAGATTAAAGGTATGGTCAGTCAATATAATAATGCACATTACTGTGGTTTACTTGCCCCGTGATATTCAGGGAAAAATTGGTGAGAGTTACTAAAAACAAAAAGTATGCAATCCAGTTGGCCAAGGCTCGACGCAGAAGCCGCGCACACACCGACACGCCATTGTGCATGAAACAGAAGGAGTGCTTGACACCAGAGTCTCTGGAAACCAGTAGTGCTGAGTGGTTTGGCAATATGGTGCAGTCAGGGGGAAGAAAATATAAAATTAAAGTATAACCTGCATCCACAAACTTAACTCAAACAGCAGTTTGGACAATATGGTCGTAATCCAGTTGAATAATTAAGAGAGGAATAAAAACTAAACAAGCACTACACTTCATTTATTTGTTTAACTAGATACATTGAAGGAAATCGTCTGTATATAACATGTAGACTTCTTCCTGAAAGAAAAATAGGGGTGGGGGGGGGGGGGAATGGGGGGGTGGACGGACAGGTACCTCTCAGATCTCTCATGATAAATGAAATGATATGGTTTACAAAAAAAAAACGGTTTTAAATGAAAATACAAGTTCAGGCACTGATAAGGTATCACTCTCCCATCATGACATCTTAAGTCTCGAGAATGAAAAAGGCCACACTATTGATTTGTATAAGTCATTTTTTTTTTTTCATCCGTCTCCTTTTCTACAATTTTCAACTTAGAT
This sequence comes from Gadus chalcogrammus, assembly GCF_026213295.1. Lineage (NCBI taxonomy): Eukaryota > Metazoa > Chordata > Actinopteri > Gadiformes > Gadidae > Gadus > Gadus chalcogrammus. The sequence goes on from NC_079423.1 coordinate 30,554,913, forward strand.
CTTTCAACAATACTATGATAACTGGACACACAAGAAGGCTACTCCGCCTTCAGTCGGTATAAACATTTTCGTCGAGATCATTCACCACGTGAAATGGGGAAGGTATCACAATCAATAACACTGTTTTTGATCTCCATATCATCTTCTATCTTACACTCTCACACCGATGACTGCCTCCAAAAGAAACACACAGAATGCTGAAGCAAGCTGCACCACGGCGGCAACCAGAGTGTGAACACAAGAAAACTATTTAAATGATATGAAAATGATACTGGACTCACAAACCCCAAGGAATATGATGTGAAAATGGAGGCGACCCACATTTGAATGGCAGCTACATTCACAAACCAGTTGCATATTTACTGTGAGGAAGTGGGGGGGGGGGATGAAATAAAATAAAAATCCCTTCGCGCAAAAAGCCTCACGGTGCCTCCCTCCGAGATCACTGTGAGGACAGCGGCACGTAGCCTACTCCACCCGCACACTCCCAAAAAGGACAAGAAAGAAAATCATCTGAGTAACTTCGAATACATCTTCTTATAAATTCCCTTAACTCAAACCATGGAAAATATTTTTTTTCCCGGACCATTTCATCACTTTTAGAGGATCAATTCATGGCGGGAAAACGTTTATAAACGGATTATAGCGCTATATCTGACTTCCTTCCCAATGTGATCTGGGGGTCTCTGGCGTTTAGGCTGAGCTGAGAAAGACGGCTGAATTCACTTTCAAATTCAACTAAATCTCAAATATCCCCTCACCACTCAACTCTCCTACAGTACACTCTAAACCTCCGACTAATATTGCCATTTGATATTTAGAAATCTAAAGTGTATAGACTAACAAAAAAATATATATTCTTATATATATATATTTAATTTTGCCCGACGTGTAAGTGAAATATCCGATTCATGTATAGAGGAGGTGAATGAACACACCGATCTCGTCTCAGTCCGACGACGGAGCAACGTACTTAGGTCCAAGGGGGAGGGGCCAACTGGGAATGCTCTTTTTTTTATTCTTTTTTTTTAGAAAATAAAGTATCTAGTGTTATCTGCTACTACAACTGTAGGGCCGATTACATTTCTTAATCAAAGCAACCTAGATTGCTCTCAGGTTATTTAGAATGTCAATCAAGAGACACAAATTGTCTGCTGGCATCTTCTGGAAAACCACGTCACGATTAAGTAACAGCGACTGTGACTGATCACTCGGTGAGGCGCGGGTCTCTCGCGTATGGTTTACACCAGCATCGCAGGAACGGAAATGCACTGCACGTGTACACCCATAATCTTAAGTCTAATATTTACAACTGTGCTTCGTCTTTGTCCACCCATGCTTTAATAAATAAAGCAGCATTTCCTCCTGCGCCAACGAAGGAGAGCTGAAGTCACAATAGAGTTGATGTTCAATCGATGAGAACGGGCTTGGTGGGCAACTGATTCGACCCACTATGGATGAGCTTGGAGAGTGATGCCCTCTCTTTCCAACGGTTTCATGGGACAGGTCAGGGTCTCGGGGCACACACGCACGCACACACACACACACACACACACTAATTGTATGGGTCAGTGTGTTCTCGCCGTCCACAAGAGTTTGTCTTTTTCTTTTCAATTGTCAAATCATTTGATCTTTCCCTTGCAACATTGGTGCACTGCTCCAAAACTCTTACAAGCAAGGAAATAGGAAAATAATATATATATATCAACAGAATGTATGACAATTCGACATCAGCCCTGGGCTTGGTTACATAACATATGTAAGACTGTACCATCACGCTGGGAAGGACATACCACATTAAAAATAATTGCTCATACACGCAAGCAATCCCTTACAACAAAGTTTCTCCACACGTAAAGCAATTTGCTTAAATGTCTTATAGAAAACATGTAACAATTAGGCACAAATCCATGATCAAATTTGTCTTTTGTCAGTTCTCTTTTTCCTTTACCAGAATACCTCTCGGCAGTGTATGAAGTCCCAGGTTTGTGGCAGGACATTAAGTACTCTGACACTCCATCAGGTTGTGGAAGAAAATCAAACAAAAGTCAAAACGAAAAGAAACAAAAACATATTCTTAACATGTATAAAAAAAAACAAATTAAAGGCTGAAAGTTCTTCACATTTAAGCTGGTGGTCATGATCGAGAGTGTGGCGACGAAATAGGCTGTCAGTTTTGGCAGTGTGCGTGTGTGTACTAGTGTGTGTGTGTGTGTGTGTGTGTGCATTTTGAAACCGAAAAATAACAAAACACAATCACATCCATATCTACACACACTGGAGGATGAGAAGAGTGGGGTGGAAGAATCAGTTAAGGCCACATCCTCTGAGAGCCAGGTGAGTCCCACCAGATCTGTGGAAACAAGAACAAAAACATACTTAAACCTCGGGTGAAGCCAACCACATCGGAGGAAATAGAAAAAATAAGGGTTGCAGAGTCGGGGCATAATTCCATCTGATAATTTTTTAGTGGTCTGGTACGTCACTAAACTTCGATAGCTTCATGTAAAACGAAGTTCGATGCACTAAATTAATGAATGAAGACTCGCCTGTACTATTAAGCAAAATTGAAGTTTCGAAGTTTCGAATGTCGGGTAAAATCCCAGATGATCAAGGTGATAAGTGTGTTCCATAACGTCCGCCCTGTGGGTCGTCCACGGGGAACGGGTCCAGGTCTTAAGGACTCACTTCAAGGCTCTCGTTCAGAGTTAATCTAGACTCTAAATAGGAGGAATAGCCACCCTCCCATCCCCCTCATTGTATGTTGTGCGTCCTGGCACTTAGAAATAGACTCAGCATTGTGTAGTATTTGTGTATCGTTTGTCTTGTCCTATCCTTTGTTGTGTACGGGGAATGGGTTAGCCTAGCGATTGTTAGTGTTTGGCACTTGGTTCTATCAACATCCTTACTGTACTGACAGCGATATATTGTTTCTCCTTCTTCCGAAGAATGTACTAAATGCATGTGGCTTTTGAAAAAGCGTCTGCTAAACGCCCTGAATGTAAGGAGCTAGGGCTGAGCGATCAATTTAATTTCGATCTCAATTTTTTTTAATGTTTTATAGAAAGTGCAGATCAGTTTGATAGATATCTGAACATTATTTTAGATTAAAACATTTTTATTTTTACCATTTTGTGTATTTTTTTTAAGGCGAAAAAAGTGTTTTTGAGAGAGACATGCTGAATAAATATATCATGTTTTCAAACAAAAAAAAGTATACGGTAGTTTGAATACCGTATAATGCTGCCTGGCCCTGCACCCACCTGGTGTTACATGTGGCTGACGGGGTTGTGGCCGTCCCCCCCCAGGCCGGGGTGGCCCGAGAGCTGCATGCCCCCCTCCCCGACCACGCCGGAGACCTTCTCCTCCTCGCGCCGCTTCAGACACGCCGCCTTCGGGTTGAGGTTGCGTTCTGGGGAACAACGAGTCCGATTAGTACAAGGAATGACAGCAACACCTCCTGCACTTGTATGAACGACTCATGTTTCAGGGGTAGGATATGTCGGGGAAAAAGGTTACTTTCACTTTCCTTATTTAATTATTATATTTATTTTTTTATTTCTCATGTTTCAGGTGTAGGATATGTCGGGGAAAAAGGTTACTTTCACTTTTCTTATTCAATTATATTTATTTTTTTATTTAACTTTTCGTTTACGAATGCGTGTATATGAATACTTGAATATGTACATGCGTCCTTTTGTTAATCACACACACACAATTTTTACTGAATACATTTCCTTTATCATTCTTATCCTTTAGACAAACAACACGATTGGTCGCCCACCCTCCCCCACTGACCTCGGACCTGCTGCTCCAGGTTGAGTATCACGTTGACCGCCTGGTGTAGTATCAGCAGCTTAGTCTGAGGTTTGTCGTTGCTGAGGTGCAGCTGGCACATGCGGCCCAGCTCCTTGAACGCCTCGTTGATGTCCCGGACCCGCAAGCGCTCCCGGGCGTTGTTGGCCACCCGTCGCTCCTTCTCCCGCTCCATCTTCACCTCCGGGGGGAGGTCTTCGTCGTCCTCGTCCTCGAGACTGTCGGGGGAGGGGAGGAAGAGACAAGCACAGGATTAGGCAAACCTTTTCAAAAAGCCGTCTTGTATATTTTGGGTGTTGTTGCGGTTTGCTCTTGTAACCGGATGATACGAATGTACCATCCCCCCGCCAGGTCAGAGTTAGTCTGACGCTCTGTCCATCGCAGGAGATTGAAAACCAACAGGTGAACTCGGTGCTGGAGGATCCATGGTTTCCTCACCATAGGCACCGAGAGCATGTTCCACCCGACATGAAGAATGAAAGACATCCGAGGGCCCTGGGCACTACTGTGTTGCTAAATGGCCTAACAGCAGCAGTTGACTAGATTATTTTTCTTTTACTTCTGTATCTCCCATTAGAAAGGGGAACATTAGTTCCTCCAGGTAAACCACACAATCTAGGAAGCGCCACATGTTTTTGAAAACAGCAAGTCTAAGATTTGGTTGCGTCGATTTCTAAAATCGTCCCGTTTTTTTTCCCTAGAGACTCTGCAGGGCAATGCTGTCCCCTGGCACCTGCACCTTTTAAACATGTGCTCTTATCATTTACAGTCTGAAACACATGAAGCACATGAACTGGATGTTCTCCTAGAGCGACTTACTCATCATCATGATCATTCTGGTCTGAAAGGCCAGAGAGGATCTGGAGGGCCAACACCTCCTTTCTGAAAACGGGACAAGGGGAAGGGGGTGGTGACAGGGTTAAAATACCTAGCATAGCCTGAGCTACCACCGGGAAATTAGAGAGGAGAACACAGATGCACACATAGACCACAGATCTGAACGCTGTCCCAAAGCCGACGGCATCTTCCTGCCTCCATCCCCTCATGCAGGGAAGACTTCTTTTGAGAGATACTTACAGAATAATACAGGTAATAAAACGTTTACTTTGTTAAATATCGTCTAACATCGATTCACAAGTAATACCAGTGCTCCCGCATGCGTGTCTGATATTGTACTGTATACACGCGTGGTTTTGCGATGCGCTTCATGATCGGCTCCATTGTGTTATTGTTTTCCGACGTTACCCAGAATTGCTTTCCCTCCTGACTCTTTCTTGAACTGCAAAGTCTAGGTGAGGCATTCTGAATGCAAAAGGGCAGATAGAAGGGCTATAATTGTGTGTCCCCTCGCTAAATTATTGATTCATCCCTCCAGGAATATTGCGAAAAGTCGTTTAGCAGTGATTCTACAACAGAACCCCTGAATAGCTGCTCCCAGGGGGGGGGGGGGGGGAACTAATATGCAATACTTATGGTTGATCTTACAGCAATTCGAAGAAGACAAATACTCATTTTAAAAACTATACAGTGCCTGCGGTGGCACTTCAGAAAGGTCACAGAGAGTAAATAAATTGAGTTTAGCCTCTGCAAAGCGAGAGGCTGAACAGAACAATGAATGAGGACCGCATCCCAGGTCATTATATTGTACATTATATAGGCCCCTCAAACAACGTCAGAAGCCTCGGAGCCTGTATTGCCTTTTTCAAAGTTCCGCCGCATGCGTGCGGTTCGGAAGGCGGCCTTCCTACCTCCTGGTGTGAGCCAACTTCTGGGCCTCCTTCTTCTCCTCCTCCGACTTGTCCGCGTTGGACGAGTTGTCGTCGTCCTCCTTGTTGTTGTCCTCGCGTTTGATGTCGCCGCTGCTGGAGGAGTGTGTGGAGCGGGCCACCGAGCCAGGGAGAGCTGAGTGGGGGTGAAGGGGGGGGGGGGGGGGGGACAGTCAGGGTTCAGGACACAGAGGAGTCAGGCTTCCAGGGGAGGGACAGCACTGCTCCCGGGCGTCTCTCCAGACACGACCCCAGCTTGGTCACCATTGTTGTTCTTGAGACGTTGGCGTACGAATAACATGATTCAAATGTCGTAATTATTATTACTGAGGACCATACAACAGAACGCAATGTTACATATTGAGGCATTTCTGTGAACGGCACGTCACGCCCTGGCGGTGGACGCTAGGACGGTTCGCAAGGACGCAACGGGTCCGTAACCCCCCCTTGTGTTGCGTCAACATGAAACCACGACTGAGCCTCAACCGCAGTACGACGGGACGCGAGTCTGGAACGACCAGAGAAGCGACCGGCTTGAATTGGGGGGGGGGGGGGGGGGGGGGGGGCAGGCTGTGCGGGGGGACTCACAGGAGAAGGCCTCTGGGGGGCCGGCCGTCTGCGGGGCTCCGGAGGCGTGGTGGCTGTGCAGCAGTGCGCTGCTGGGGGGCAGGCCGCTGGGCTCCTCGTGGTGATTCGCCCCCTGGGGAGGAGGAGAGAGAGAGAGACGGGCGAGGGGTCAGTCCCACCATGCGTCACATCGACACGTCGTCTCCCTCAGTGGCTCTACCCGCTCAGCCTCAGGACCAACATGTGTTATTACTATTCATTACAGTTATAACAATAGTTATTACTATGAATGCCCTACATGTAATTAGTCATTACGTCACAGGCAACCAAATAAACTATAACATCAATAAACATTTACCAATATTGCCTGTGACATGTACCGTCAAAAACATAAAGCAAAACGTGAAGCTGCACTCGATCCAACAGAAAGCCGTTGAAACACGGACCCAGACGGAAACAAATCAATTCAAGGGGTTCATCCTCTTGCTCAAGATTGCGGGACACTGGGGATTGAACCCAGAACTGGAGCCTGGCCCTCAGTGCTAGGGGGTCCGGGTCGGGCGGGGGGGGGGGGGGGGGGGGGGGGGGGGGGGGGGGACTGACCATGGCGGGGTGTCTGCTGCCCAGGGGCAGGCCGGCATTGGAGAAGGCCGGAGACAGGCCCCCCAGGCCGTTGTGTACGGAAGACACGGCGTTCAACAGGTTGTGCATGTCAGACGCCCCCACCGCGTGGCTGCGCAGGACGTGGATGGCCTCCTCCAAGCGGTCTTCGATTTTGTTCTGCTTCCGTGGACAGGAAACACAAAAATCAGATACAATCACAATGTATATCCAGGTTGTTGTTTTTTAACCATCGTGCCACATGGAGACGGAGGAGGAGAGTGTGGGCGTACCATTGAATGCGGCTGCCCCTCATAATTGGGTGTGGACGGCCTCTGCCATTGGGACTGAGCTCCTGAAACAACAACAGAGGAAGGAGGTGAATTCACAACCGCCGTGCTCGAGTCCAACAGCAGGTGGCGCTAGTGAACTTCCTGAGAAAGTGCCACTGCTCCTTTGTCAAGGATGTATACTAAATCACCTTAAACAAAGGGACCAAAACATAAAGAGGACATTTGTAGACGTATCAATTCGTCAAACAAAGCTTTAAATGATCAGCTAATTTACACGATTTTATCCCATGGCCGAATTGACAGATAAATGATAATCCATCCATTGGTTGATACAGTCCAAATGTTTAAAGAGCAGTGTACGGGGCGCATGCTTATTCAACGTGACTGTACCTGTGATGCCCTGAGGAGAACCAGGAGTGGAAGGAGCAGAGGAGAAGTTGTTACTGTGTTGGTCCGAAGGGTAGATCTGAACATTGAAGGAATCCAATAAAACACAATGAAAAATAAATCGGGTTTCACAAAACCAATGGGATAGGAGGAGACGCTGGGGGGGGGGGGGGGGGGGGGGGGGGGTATTTCGAGGCTGCTTAAACGTACAGAGGCAAGAGCCTTCCCGATCTCATCGCCCGAACTGTTGACCGGTTGTCTGGGTGCTACGGGGAAAAAACAAAGATCACACGCGTTAACGCACAATACAAAGAGATAACCTCCCAACGCAACAATAACGCAGACCAGACAAATGATACAAATATCTAAAATCACACTTTTTTGATCGAGAAGTGTTCCGAGGACATTTCGATGGCGAGACTGCACTTTAAAATAATAATAAATCGATTGATTGAAGGTTGACAAAGATGAACAATCCAAATAACGAATCATCATCAGTATGATGGTTCCTTCCGAGTGATGGAACCACGGTGGCGCCCTCACCCATGATGCCGTCCCCGTTGAGGGTGGCGGTGTGGCTGTAGGTGGTGGGGACTGGATGAAAGCCGTTGACCTCGCTGCCATGCAGGGGATAGTTCTGTGGGGACAGAGGCAGGGGGTGACGCTTCTGGAGAAGGATACAAGCAGCTGCGTTGGGCAAAAGCGCTCACAGAAGATTAAACATTGTGACCTACATCCATCTCGATGAGGGATGGCCCTGATGCTAACAGACCAATGCTAAACTTGATTTACCGAGCGTTTTCGGGAAAAGAGCTTGCAGAGGAGGTACATGAGAAAACAAACCGCTTAAGTAGCACAATTCCTAGAAAGAAACGCTGATAAAAGTACAATTAAAAATAAAACAAAATAAAAAAAAAACACCATCAAATGTATAACCCAAAAATGTCAAAATTAAAAGGGTAAAATGTCTCGCAAAAACATGGCTACTATTACTTAACCAAAAAAACAGCAGATACCGTTACCGGGTAGATTTCATTAGTTTCTGCTGTACAGCAGAACCCTTGGGGTGCATTGACCTGGCGCCTGGCAGGACATAGGAAGACACTGGGGTCAGACCGGGACTGAGAGCCAGGTGTGCCACTCACCATCCTGTCCTGGGGATTGATGGACGAGAAGGAGCCCGGCTGTCCGATGTGAGGAGAGTTCCCCAGCATCGCTGAGTAGCCGGAAGATGACCAGTCTTCTGGAGGAGGAACAATAGCCGAGATTAAAAAAAAAAAAGACAGAAAGAACCACGTCTGCACCCAAACGTCACGGAGGACCTCCGGCGTTCCTGTACATTATCCGGGCTACGTTACCTTGCATGTAAAAGGATCCAGGATAGACGGATCCAGGCTTCGCTCCGTGGTATTCATTGTCCCTGGAATACTCCTCGCCAGATGTGGAAGCGTATACCTGCACATCAAACATCGTCGTTCAATTTTCCATCCCCGACACATTGCATGACTCCAAACCCAACCTGAAACATGTCTCCCGCAGAATCCGAGAGCTTTGACGAAGGGGGAAACACAAAAGTAGTGAAACGGTTCGTCAACAACACCGAAAAAGCAATCCGTCTGCAGTGGCTCCGAGTGGTCACTAGGTGGCGAGGGGGAGTCTGCCAGCGCGGCAGGCAGGTCGGCTGCTTGCCTGTGAAGGGGAGCACCGTGGCCATTGCATGCTGGGCACAGCCACGGCTCAAATCCCAAAACACAGTGAGAGCTTCCTCCTGCTCCCAGGGGCCCAGTGGCATTGCACTCGCACTGCCCGCTACACACCTCCTCCCTATAGACACCCTGCTAGAGCGACACACACACACACACACACACACACACACACACACACACACACACACACACACACACACACACACACACACACACACACACACACACACACACACACACACACACACACACACACACACACACACACCTCCAGGCTCGCTGTTCATACGGCATCAACCGCACCTTTGCAGGGTTCCTTTGTTTTTAATGTGCGCGCACAGTGTGGATGCACAATCTGCTTTTAATGAAATGGAGCATTTTATATTTGCCTCTCATGGCGTCCATTAAGCCGACCGTATGCAATTCTATAGAGAGAGGGCTGATGCTGTGCTTGAAGTGACAATACACTTGATGTGCTCCCTCCATCCATCCATCCATCCAGGCAGACGCACCAAAGCCTGCGCCATCACTTCCTCTCCCAAGCACCAGAAAAGGGAGAGAAGGAGCAGAAGAGAGCGACAGAGAGGAGGACGAGAGAAACGAAGGCTATGCTGCAAAGAATGCTAATCCAGAAAAGGGATTTTTTTTTCTGTAATTTGATTTAACAGGGAGAAGTGGAAAGGGAATGGAGAGATGCACTTCTAATTACAGAGCCATCTGCCTGTTCCTGGACCACGTCCAACTCCACAGGCAGCTGGGCTAAGGAAGGGAGAGGAGAGAGAGAGGGAGGGAGAGCGAGAGAGAGGGAGAGAGAGACAGAGACAGAGACAGAGAGAGAGAGAGAGAGAGAGGGAGTAGGAAGGGGAGAGGAGGAGATGGTGGAGAGAGGAGTGAGAGGAGGAGGGCGGGGAAGAGATGGGGAGGAGAGAGGAGATAGGGAGGGATAGGGCGGGAGAGCGATGAGAGCGATTTGATATAATAGCGATTGGAGAGGGGAGAGGAGGGAGCGGGAGGAGAGCGATAGAGAGGGAGAGCGGGAGACAGAGACAGAGAGAAGGGGGAGGGAGAGAGAGAGAGAGGTGAGGAGACAGAGACGAGACAGAGACAGAGCCAGAGACAGGAGAGAGAGATGAGTGAGGAGATGAGAGAGAGAGGAGAGAGAGAGAGAGGAGAGAGAGGGAGGGAGAGCGATAGAGAGGGAGAGAGAGAGACAGAGAGAGAGAGATGGGGGCTGGGATCCAGTCACAGAGAGAGAGGGGGAGAGAGAGAAAGATAAATGAAAGAGGCAAAGAGAGAGAGAGAGAGGGGGAGAGGGAGAGAGAAACGAGCTTGCAGTGGTTTGGGGATGGCACGAAAGCTGTGCGTGTTCGAGTGTGTGTGCGTGTGCGTGTGCGTGTAAGCCCTGATGATTTATGAAATGCTCGGTGAGATACAGGGTGGTGTTGTGGGGGACAGATGAAGGTATTCCAAAATGTCTTAAACAAAGCTCGATACGGCCAGGGGGGTGTGAAGGAAACGGGGGATTTAAGAAAATAATGGTGGTTAATTCAGGACAAAACATGATGGAGACGGCTTCATTCAACAAAAGGCTTTGCGTTGCTCTGCTCGTAGAGAACAATACAGCCGGCTCCTATACCGCCGCAGACCAGAGCGTAGGACCTGGCAGTCACTGCTGCTGCCGGATAATTGTATTCGCAGGAAGAGAGGGGATTTCTAGGGTAAAATCCTCTGCTAATAGGGGGTTAATGCAATTCGGGTTATGACCGCGCAAAGATCCCAACAGTTGGCAATAAACATGGGTTATGAAGACAGGGACGGAGACTCAGAGGGGACTAGCGTCGGCGGAAAGGGAAGATTTGAAAATGGGTTTTTGTACACAATAGGCAACAAGTGGTCAGGAGATTAGTTTCTTTAGCTGTTTGTTTGTGGCTTTGGGAGTTGAGAGAGGGGGTGATCTGGTGGACAGGTATTAGTGGATTAGAGAGGTCAGGCAGTTTCTGAGAGGATAGGAAAGGAGCTTTAACATGGAGGGACAAACAGTTCATTACCATGGCGGAAGCCAAGTTTATACCGGACCAGAGCGGGGAAACTGTGCGTTTGTTTAAGCAAGACATCTCGCCACTCAATTAATACGGGTATTTCCCAAGTCTTTTGGCAAGCATTCCGGCTATAGTTCTCAATTCAATGGTTTCAGACTAGTAAACAGGAAACATAAAACAGTCACACACACAGTGTGTGTGTGTGTGTGTGTGTGTGTGTGTGTGTGTGTGTGTGTGTGTGTGTGTGTGTGTGTGTGTGTGTGTGTGTGTGTGTGTGTGTGTGTGTGTGTGTGTGTGTGTGTGTGTGTGTGTGTGTGTGTGTGTGTGTGTGTGGAGGATATAGTGAGGCAGCGGGGGGGGGAGGGGAGACCACACGATCATCATCATCAGCAGTCATTAATCTGAGCTCAGACGCTGCCTTCACAGGCCTCATGAGCCTGCGCCCCACAACTGGGTCAGTCCCAGGGGGAGCCCACCCGGCCCACCCGGACTATCATGTGGTGAGGCGTGGGGTGAAAGGGAAGGGGGATGGCAATGTGCTTGAGTGTCGGAGGAGGAGGGGGGGGGGGGGGAGAGATGAAGAGTAGTGGTAAGGGTTCATGCATAATCATAAACACTGCGGGGAAATGTTGCACAGTGTGGGTGTCCATGTTAAAAAAAAAAAAGCATTAAAGAGAAAGGAGCGTCACTTTGTACCACATCACAAGCGCCACAGAGACACACACACACACACACACACACAAAGAACCAACAGTGTGCTGGGTGCTGGGTTTATGGGGGACTTTAAACCCGAGCGTCGGTGACTTGGGCCCAAAACTTGGTCTGGGCGACAGAAGATGCACGTGTGACGCCTGTATTTGTTATTGACGATTCCCTGAAAGCTAAGGCAGTGGTTGTGGCGTACCGCGCCCATCTATAGCCATGTTGCTACTGCACTGGCACCTGACACTCTGGAGATAAATAAGGTTTCGTGAGAAGAACGAGTACATGTCAGCAGCTCAAGGGATTTCAAACATAGTTCTTAAAGAATCAACATTATCACACATTTCTGCTGTGCTTGTTAGTCGGTTTCTATGGCAATCGAGAGAAGATTGACTGAAAACGACGTGCATTTGCAAAACATTAGATTGCATGCCTTGCATTCCCTTGGCTGTATTTCAATACAGCAAATAAAGAGAAACAATTCAGGAAAGGGTTATTATAATAATTAATAACAATAGCTCGATAACAATAACAAATGAACCATTATTGTTATCTAAATAGCCTTGGAAAATCGAATAAAAATCAATCACATGGGCTATTAATCTGGAAGCGCTTCCTCCATTTGCTGCTCGTATTCCATCATAATCTCCAGTGAGCTGGTAGGAATTCTGCTGTCCCCGAGAGAGAGACGGCACGTTGAGCAATGCTAAACCGACAGATTACAAGATCCCCCGTTTCGCCGACTCCTGGAGTTACCCCCCCCCCCCCCCCCCGCCCCCCTGTGGTCTGAACCCCCCCCCCCCCATCCCGACCGCAGCACCTCCGGTCACACCGTTCGTACGCTAACTTCTTCTCTTCTCCACACCTGACTCGAGTCCTTCACGGGCTCCCCCTCCCGTCAACGAGAGACCCCCGCGTAACCCCGGCCTCACTTCACACGGAGCGCCGACGTGGAAACGGTGGCAGAGTTTCAGCTCGCTGAGAGCCGACCGGGAGCCGACGGCTAGCCGTGTTCGTCTGACTGAGTCCGACGATGCAGACGGGGCCCTCAAACCCGACTGTCGTGCGACACGCTCAGGCAGACGGCGCCGGAGTGCAGCGTCTCGCGGCGAGAGGACACGGAGAAGAGAAACAGAAAAGGGGCGAGACGGCGGAGGGTGAACAGGTTCTTACCGAGGATGGCAGGCCAGGGGGTTTCCGGATCTTCTTCGGCTGGGTGTCTGCGTGTGAAACAGAGGCACAGAGACTAGGGTTCAGACCACAGACATCAGCTTCAGACCAAGTCTTGTAATGTCACCACAGTGACTTCATAAAGTGCCCGCTTTCAAATGTGACACCTGGGTTACTTGGTTGGCTGCAGTGCCTCTGAATACAAGCTAATGAATCTACATTTCCGCTTGGTTTTTCAGCTCTCTATGCAAGGCCGTTGTGCGTTGTACTGGGCAGGAGTGGGAAGCTGCCTCTCACCTATGCTGCCATCTGGGGGTCTTCGTCTGGGGTTGGTGGGGTACGAGGGGTAGAACTTGAGGCCAGAGGGGGACATTGCCTCTGGGTTGGGCATGGCGATGTCACTGGGGAGGAAGCCAGGCTGGAAGGGAACAGGGAGGAGGGGGTGAGAATACGGTCATGGGTATGGGAAGCAACGCTCAAAACTAAAAAAGAGAAAAAAATACTGAAACAAGAGACCACACATTCAAATTGTTTCACATGAAAGGAGAAGTGAGAAACCACTTTTTTTTTTTTTTCTTTTTTTTTTACTCCTAACGAATGTTCAGAATGACAGGTTTTGAGCAGCAGGGAGGACTGGGACTCACCGGGCCGCCGAAGGAGCTGTATGGAGGCCTCTCATTTTTACCTGCGAGAGGGAGAACCACGATAGTCTGAATGAATACCCCACTAAGACACTGGGCCGTGCAGACACGCGGGATGCAATGGTGTGTGACGGAACAAATTAAAAGTAGGTTTTCGAAAGTACAAAAAGTCCAGATATATAGCCCCCCCCCCCCTCCCCCATCTAGTTTTTTTTTCTCGTACGCTCAGCTGCATGAGGCCGCCTGCCAGACTAAACCCTGGGGAGTCTTTCTGCTCCAGTAGCCTAACATCTCCAACGAATCAACACACACACACACACACACACACACACACACACACACACACACACACACACACACACACACACACACACACACACACACACACACACACACACACACACACACACACACACACTTCGCTGCCCAGATAACAATTTAGCGGTCATAACGAAAATGCGAAAAAACAGCCAGCACCACTGCAGAATAATAGTATGCAACTATTTTAATAGAACTTGGATTAGTTAAAAAAATAAAAATGAACCACTAGAAATAAATAACTAATTTTCACATTTGGATGACATTACTGTAACATTATGATGGCGGCAGCTATTCGCTTGCTAGTGTAGGAAATAGATTTCAATGATAATATTGGCCACTTTGGAGTGAGTTTGGCTCATACCTGCGATTCCTGCACTGAGGAAGGGGGAGGACAGGCTGTCATGCTCACTGTAGTGGGGTCCTTCTCCATAGCTCTGTAGGAACCATCACAAAAAAATACACCTTTGGTTTAAATAAAAACACATGCGCACACAAACAAAAACACACCTGAACAAAACCCAAAACACATCAAACCCAGCCTGCCGCCTTTTGGTTTTTCTACTGTTTAACTCTGCAGAACAGCCCCCTCCCAACACACACACACACACACTTATTCACACAGCAACCAAGGGCATCCATGCCAACAAGATATCTGCTTCAACTCGGGGGATTCAAACGCAGACATTCTTAATTATCAACTTGTGGTAATCAAAGTCTGCTGCATTTATTCCCCCCCCCCCCCCCCCCCCTGGTTCTTGTATTTACACAGAGTTGTGCCAAGACAGTTCGGCGGATGTGAGGCTGCAATTATCGATGGGCTTCCATTGCGGTACTGGGGCTAGCAAACCGTGTGCCAATACACAGAGCCGACGCCAAAGCCATTATAGATGGAGGTAGATCTGCCGCTCCAAATTATAACTGGCACGCGGCACGCCAAAATACTAAGCTGTTGTGATGGTTGACACACACACACACACACACACAGAGACGGAGAGAGAGAGACACACAGAGACGGGGAGAGAGAGAGAGAGACGGGGAGAGAGAGAGAGAGCGAGCTCTGGCCAAGTGATCCCTCCGTCAGATGACACATTTGTGAAATATGACAGAGATGGCGAGCGAGCGAGAGTGAGAGAGCGAGAGAGAGATTTCACCGTGACATCAGGTATTGATGATCGGATAAAAATAGCAACTGCCACCAGGATCCTGTGCATGCGTGTGTACGCCTGTGTGAGTATGCGCTCGTGCTTGTATGAGCATATACATACGCGTGTGTGAGACTGTGTGTATGCGTGCGCACGCATGTATGTGTGCATAGCGCTTACCCGTCCCTGGTTGAAGGAGGGGCTGTTCTGTTCTGCCGAGGCCCAGGACCCAGAGCTGCTGCGCTCATCGAGAGCTGAGGGAGAGATGGAATACAAGGCGTTAGAGGCAGGAGAACCAGGGGTACAACCAGGGGCAGCAATGAACCCCTCTTTGGATCATATGGTGGAGGCACGGCGTTAGCACTGAGAGGCAGGAGAACCAGGTAGCAAGGAAGCCTTCTCTTGATCACAGGCTTAATAATGCATAATAAAACAGGTTATACCCAGCGCGACAACGTCGTGCTTAAAACAACACAGAATGAAATGGGAAGAAAATCCACAGATTATATCAACATTTAATTTGTTAATTATGATTTAAATTAATTATTATGTTATAAATTGGTAGAGAGATCGCAAGACCTAGGTTGGGTGAGCATGTAAAAGGCAACAGATAAGACGATATAATTATTATAAATAGTACTCATTATGATAAAAATAATAATTGTAATACATTTAATTGTTATCTTTTGTAAGCATTTGCCCGTTCTGAATAGTTTATAAACGCATTAAACGCATAAAAAATATATATATAATTAAGGGAGAGATAAATCCAGAAATGTGAGTTTTTACTGAATGCTGCCTTCCCAGTGGGCGCTTACGTCAGAGCAGAAGATGTCCTTTTATCTTCTTCAAAATGAAACATAATCACATATAATGTGTCCTCACCTGAACTGCAATTTTATCTCATTCATCCAGCCAACCCGCAGCTCAATTAAAGACAAAGGCGCACATAAATATGTTTAGAATCTAAATTAGGCTTTAAGAACTACCAGGTACTGATATGTTTAAAGTAAACAAAGGACCAATGTGAAGTGGCGGAAAAAAAATAAAAACCTCCAAAAGATTGGTGGAGCAGAAAACTCCAAAATACCCCCATCATCCCCTCTCCCAGTCTTATGCGCTAATGCCATCCAGGCTCTCTGGAGACACAAGGCTTAATTGCATACTGATTTGCATAATTGTGCATATTAATGTGGTTTCCTTATGAATATTCATATTTTGCCTTTGATTTTTGCCTAATTAAAAAAATGTGTGAGAGCGTGAGAGCGAGAGGGAGGGAGGGAGGGAGGGGGAGAGGGAGAGAGCGCGAGAGAGAGAGGATGGAACGAGAGAGAAGACTCAAGAGTGAGGGAAACGAGGAGAAAGGAGAAGGGGGAGGGAGAGAGAGAGAGAGAGGGGGGGGGAGGGTGGGCGAGGGAGTGCAAGAGAGGTCTGGGCGAGATCAGCAGCCTGGCTGACGAGTGCGAATGAGTGATGAGACTAACAGAGCGGTGCAAGCACCTACACATGCTGCGACAGCCGTGATCTATGGAGCTGATGCCAATGGCGTGGAGAATCGGGGGGGGGGGGGCGGAGCGAGGGAGGGGGGGGGACCTCAGAAGATCAGCCCCGCTCACTCACTGTCAGCGCGCGGCTGCCGTGTGGCCGCGTCGCCTCCAACGCGACGGGACGCGCGTGACGGACACACCTCTGCATAAAGGTGACGGCCACTCGGCCGCGCAGACGCCGCCGCGGACAGAGATGTGATCCGTTGGCGTGAGGAAGGATGGGCGGTCTCCCTCAAGGAGATCCCAACCCACACAAAGCCATCTCAACGTTTGATGATAAGCCCTCTGATGTCACCGTCACGTTTTCCTCTGTCACCAGTAGGACCAGTAGAACCAGAACCATTTCCTGGTTGGTAGCCGTTAACCTACAGTGCGTACCACGAGTAAAAAAAACCTTCTGGACGTACAAAAATCTTTTCGGGAACGAGAAACATTCCGATCAATCGCGACCGAGGACATTTTTGCGTTTGATACGACGGTTTCGTACATCTCCGGTTACCCGTTATTGCGTCTATAAGCTCTGCTCATGTGCAATGTTGTTTTCCACACACAACCCAGCACCTCCTCCAGAACCCCCCCCCCCCCCCCACGGGCCAGCAGGGGAGCAGAAACAAAGGGGAAGGAGTCGCGAGCGGGGGAGAACCAGAGCGCATGCGAGAGAGGGAGCAGTAGTGCAGCAGAAGTCTGACAACATAGTTTCACACTTAGTGGAGTAATTAACTCGAGGCAATTAAAACAAGGTGGAGAACTGTGGAGCAGACACTGAAGCCGAGCCAGCCAATGGCAGGCCAGCACCCTGCAACGACAAGAGAGAGGACAGCGGCGAGCAGACAACCTCAGAGCATCTCCTCGTTTATTAGATCTCTCTGCTGGTCCGGTTCTGGTCCGTCGTCATGTGACTTAGCACCGGTGTCATCGGAAAGGAACACGGCAATTAATTCTGTTTATTACTAAAAATAAAGCGTTGTTACACAAAAAAAAAACCGCCACCGCCCGACAGACGCAGGTGTGGCCAAATGGGTTTTCTCAGGCTATTGCATTTTTCTACATTCTCGATTAAACCGCACCTCTGACACATGGCGCAATTAGCGAGAGACGTTATCAACGTGAACGGCTAAATGCCTATAAGAGGATCTCTGGATGTATGAATGTATGCATGGCATGCATTTCTGTCTGCATCCATGTATTAAGACTGAGAAACCAGCCGAGGAGGTGTGACTGTGAGTAAGCCTGCAGTGATGCTACAAAGCGAGGCAAATACTATTGAGTGTAAGCCCAGAAGAATATTCTTATTCTAAGCCACAAAAGCCTCCACAAGTTACAAGCACTGGAAACATCTAATTTACTTTAAGAGCAAAGCCAAAAATCCTTCTTGTGTCTTCAATCTCGGGGCTTAGGCTGTTACAGCTGCTATACACTAATGCACAGTGTAATTCCTGGGGAACAATACACTGTGTGTGCTAGTGTGTGTGCGTGTCCGTGCTATTGTGCGCGTGTGTGTGCTCTATTGTGCATGTGTATGCGTGTGTGTATACGTGTGTAAGGGGAGAGGGCGAAGGAGAGAGAAAGAATGTGCGAGAGTTCAAAAGAGAAGCCGGAGGGTGAGAGAGGCCACATGTGTAAACTCACAATGTTGTTTACTGTGGTTGTGCGGACGCAGGCCCGTTGTCGTACATTTTCAAGACAGCCCAAATTAAGCCCACTTTTTTTTTTTATGCACATATTCTTTTAAACAAAAACCGCAAAATCATGTTTACACCTTAAAAAAAATATATAGATATGTATCCCTAGCCCGGGTTCTCGCTTGCAAACCCCTGGATTCTTCTTCAATGCTAATGCTTTCAAAGTGCACCATTGAAGATTGAAGTGTTGCCACCAGTGAAGTCGGTGTCCCCCCTCCCCCAACCAGTTTCCTAAAGTCTGGTGGAAAACACATGTGTGTCTGTGTGTGTGTGTGTGTGTGTGTGTGTGTGTGTGTATTTGGTGGTAGTGGCGGGCGGGGGAGGGGGGGGTCTGGTCAGCAGCTGCAGAGGTGACAGAGAAAACGCCTGCTCCAAGGCTTGTGGGTTCTGGTTCTTTCAGCTTCCACCTCTCTCCCCCTCTCTCCCCCTCACTCTCCGTCCCTCCCTCTCACACACACAAACTACCTTTGCTATGGATCGCACAGCCGCCCCTTCCTCCTCTGCCTCCCTCCCCTCTCCCCCTGCCCTCCCCCCCTGCCTCACCCACAACACCCAGCTCCGTCTCCCGCCCCCTACCAACGCTCTGGCTGGGGGAAGAAGCACGACTAATGCAATTAGCCCCCCTCCGAGCACTTTTGTGTTGGTGAATAGAGGGGGTCCGGTGGACCGCTGGGCCGCGGGCCGCCCGTTCCCGCGCTGCCGGATGCCGCGGTAAACAAGCCGCCACCGCCGCCGTGACATCACCCAAAGAGGGGAGGGGGAGCGCCGGCCTTTACATTCGCTCGCCTCGTGTGTGTGTAGGGGTTCCTACAGCTACAGCTGGGAGGGTGTGTGTGTGTGTGTGTGTGTGTGTGTGTGTGTGTGTGTGTGTGTGTGTGTGTGTGTGTGTGTGTGTGTGTGTGTGTGTGTGTGTGTGTGTGTGTGTGTGTGTGTGTGTGTGTGTGTGTGTGTGTGTGTGTGTGTGTGTGATATAAACACACGCACACACACACATAACTCCACACTGTACGGTCCAAAGATGCGGTCACTCGGAATACCGGACACACTTCCTGGTAACCCAAACAGCTCAACACACCGGTGGCCAGACTTCCACCCTCTACGCGGGCGGTGTACAGTGTCATGATACCCGGCATCTACAGGACTTTCCAGGCGCGGAGTTGTGTAGATGTTTGCACTTTTACTCTCAAGTGCTATTAAGGGATACCTGGAGTTCCCTGTAGTTAAATGTGACAGCCTCAAGTATCGCATTCAAATGGGTGTCAATGACCAAGGGGCACACTTTAGGACTTTTGGGGAAGGGGGGGGGGGGGGGGTGGCACAGGAATTAACTCCTTGCTGCTAAGTAATTGCCCGCTGTAATAGAAACAAACCGAATCCGGCCTTCCAGGGCTTATCCCCCCCATTCAGCCGCCCTGTGCCTCTCTCCGGACACTCGCCGCATGCTGGGCTGGTTTAGAGGCTGGGGGGGCGGGGGGCATTGTCTCAGACTAGAGCCATTTCCTGCAGATCAGTGGGGGGAGAGCCCTGTGCCGTGCTGGGGGGGGGGGGGGGGGTGTTTTACACTTCAGGCCGAGGAGGAGGAGGTGGTGGTGGTGGGGGCGGGAGCGAAGGGGGGGGGGGGGGGGGTCGTTTCAAGTCCACAAGCCACCCCCTCCCTCCTCATTTTTGCCTTTGTTCCTCAGTGGCTGAGTTCGCACTCTGGGGAGTGTGACTCTCTTTCACGCGGCAGGTTGGCAGGGTGACAGGGGAACGGCGCAACCCCGACTTACTAATAACATTCAGCAGAGAGCGAGGGCTCACTCGCAGGTTTCAGGTGTTGTGAAGGAGGAAACTGGCAGCCATTTTACACTTTGAAATGGCTCAGTGGAAAAAAGAAAAAAAAAAAAAAAAGGGAAAAAAAAGAAAGAAAGAAAAATCTATTGGGACAAAAGTGAGTTTTAATTGAAAAATGTGTAAACCCCCGCAACACCTGAAATATTTATATGAGAAAACAACTCCAACAGCCCCCCTATTATTTTAGCATCCTATTTTATTTTAATAAACATTTTCTTACTTCTAACGGAGTTTGGAAGACATTGTATCCCAAAGCGTCCATCCGGTTTGCCATGACCAAATAACGTAAATGATCACGCTCTTTATAACATATAGAGCAGGCTGTTGCACGCTAACAGAGAAGTGAAATGTCCAATTAAACTGCCCACAATGTCCAAACCACAAAGGATATCCCAAAGGTAAAATAAAGGCTTAGACTTCGCAAATATATTTATCCTAAAATACGTTTGAAAACGCTTATCCAGCATAAAGTAGACATCATTTTAAGGATGGACGACAAGAACCGTGCATTCACACTATAATAAACGTACCTTGATTGTGAAGTATATCAGCGTGTACACACATAGAATGAACATTTACATTTAGGGCATTTAGCAGACGCTTTTATCCAAAGGACTTAGAATAAGAAGAAAGAAACAATCAATCGCTGGCGAAGGCGATACAGTAAGGATGTTCGGTTACAATGTAGCATGTAGAACTGCTCATCTGAAGTTTGCAGAGAGGCAAGGTTAAGAGAAAAGCATGATTTGTATGAGCTCACCTGATCCGCCAAACTGACTGCTTGCGAGGGTGATGGGGCGGTTCTTGCCATTGGCCACAGGAGGAGCAAACATCTACGAGAGAAGGAGAGCCACGCTGAGTAACAAAGCACAGCTAGACACCCTTCACAGTTCACACATCCTATTTTTACTAGTATGCAAGATCACATTCTTTTGTGGTTATTTCTATGTGACGTCAATACAAGTCACATGGAAATAACCAGTGATGGCTTTCTCTCCTATGATGAAACATTACAGACTTATAGAGATTTATAATAACACAACAGACAATGACTACTTCATATTGAATATTCTTCAAAAGTACATGCATTGATCAATGAACATCAGGTTACAATTTCACACATAATGCTTCTTTTTTTTTAAACAGCATATTAATTAGCCCATATATCGTTTACAATCTACTTCTAAATGCTTGCAGGGATAACTCAAATATTGCCACAAACTGCAAGGTTTAAGTCTTATTATGTATACCACAAACCAATGCACCAAAACAGGAACAATATTACAGACACCAGTGTGAGATTATTAAAATAGTAAAGTCTGCCTCGCTAAACCCAACACTAATTTATGTTTATTGTTATCATTTTTTGAAACCCTTCAACAAATAATTTTGGAAGTATCCCACTCATTTTGGTTTTGCCCATTATGTGCCAAGTAATAAAAAATATGATAATAATAATGCTACTAATAATAATAGGCCTCTCCGACTAGCTACCATTTCAGTACTCAAAGAAAAGACCATTTGTTGGAGCAGTGCTACCTTTCTCACTCATTTATCAATGTCACGTTTAAACTTCACAGCTGCTGATACAAATTGGCAGCTGATCAATCTAAGGACCCCCCCCCCCACACACACACACACACACACACACACACACACCATTCCCTGCTCCAAAGGAACTAAAAACGAGCACCTCCTGCAAACTGTTTTCCGCGGGCCCTGGTTTTGGATGGAGAATTGTGACGCTTAGTTTAAGTGTGGCCAAAACGACTAGCAGGTTTCCTTAACCAGTATAAAAAGAACTACGGTGACAACAGCCATAGCCTGAACACTAGATTAAAATGTTGACGAGTGGCGGAGTGTCCCCAGCCACACACACACACACACACACACACACCATCAGGCTTAGATGTATTGCATTTAAGACTTTTGTAACAACACTAAAGTCTCGGAGGCCTTCGACTCTGCTGACAAACAATTCCTTCATTGGGATTCATGGCTTAGAATTAGACATCGGTTCCACGTATGCAATAATTATCCATAAAGGACTATTTTGTCTTGCCAAGCCATTCAATTTATTCAAAACACACCATTAGAGAGAAAACCCTGACTAGGCTCCTTCGGGCCTGGGAGACGTGGATGTCAATGAGCTCAACAAAGGCTTTAGAAACAAATGAAAACAGAGGTAAATAAAAAGACAGACAGTGAATGCAACCCAGGACTGCTCTGGAGAGGATATCTGGAGAGTACAACGAAGGGCATCTCAGAGATAATCATCCACCATCAAACTGGGTTTAGCAGGGGAGAATAAGCCAAAGAAAAACATAGAAAGAAAAACAAAAAGAAACAAAATAAATTTATCTCCTATGGGTAGATCACATTTACACGCTTTTCAGTATTTTTTTTTACGAGTTGTTCCGCCTCAATTGAACCGAGCCACCCTCTGAAAAAAGGACCAAAAAAACAAACAAACGGACCAACGTAAAAAAAAGGAATGAACAAAAGCAACACAGAAAACGAGTTCTAGCGTCCTGTGTTTTCCACTTGCT
Organism: Gadus chalcogrammus; assembly: GCF_026213295.1. NCBI lineage: Eukaryota > Metazoa > Chordata > Actinopteri > Gadiformes > Gadidae > Gadus > Gadus chalcogrammus. Next base: position 30,577,674 of record NC_079423.1, read on the forward strand.
CTTTTGTTTGTTTATATTCTTATCGACGGGCTAACTGTACTAAATATGGACCGAGATTAGAAGGCCTATATTTGCATTGAGTCAATAATAAAGTTCCATTTCTCTACAATCTTTGCGAACACGCATGCATTTCTCTATAATCTCATGCACTATCCGACGATCAGCGGGAGATCAAGAGTTGGTCTATATGAATTAAATATTGATGATTTGGATTAGAGAGATAGTTAAGTATTGGGAGTTTGATCCTTCTCATGCTGAGCTGTATAGATTGTTTGTTCCTTAAAGGCTGAGCAAGGATTCTGAATGAGATGAAACCTATAAAAAATAAAGTCTACCTAATGGGTGATGATATCAAAATCACCAATGATACATTCTCAAATAGTTCTAGTGATAACATACTGCCGAATATACTACAACATGAATTCCATGTCATTCTGATCGATAGGCGCAAAATGATAATGGTATATCATTTTGTTCATCACCCCAAGCTTGAGTGGGCACTATATATTGCCAAATGTAAGGGATTTTGTTCGAGCCAAATATCATCAATTTAACCAATACACCTAAAATACAGATTTTTCTGTCCATAAATGTACTATGATCAGCCAGCAAGATTAAACCATTATCCATGCTTCATATCATTATACAACCAAATTGATGGCATTACTCATTGCCAAGCTTGTGTAATTATCTGTTGTTAAAATTGATCAATTAAACTGAGTGGAAATGTGTCCCGTTATTTTAAGGTTTCTTTGACCGCCAGCAATGTCCCAACAATGACTAGACCATTGGCTGTGCCCTCCTCTGCCTCTACCCTATAGCCTATAGCCTCATCCCCCCCCCCCCCCCCCACCACCCAATGCCACCCAGAGCACCCAGGCCAGTCTCAGCCCGCTCTCTTACCGCACTGAAATCCAGGAGGTCGTTGAGTTCCTTGTCTGTCCCAACTGCAGCCATTCTGTGCTGCTGCTTCTCGGTCATGCCCTTTAGTCTCTAATAAACCCTACGAGAGAGATTTGCAGATACCGTTTTTTTAATGGAACTAGCGACAAAAAATAGATAAATTAAATAAAAAACACACAAGTTAATGTGTCTTGAAAGGAAAAAAAAAAAAAATGAGTAGCACAATACTGCAGATATCAAGCATCATGAGCATGTCCTAGAAAAAAAAAAAAAGGTTTTGACTGAGATTGGCCATGTAGAAGATCTGTTTTTGTATGCCATTAGTTTATGCCATTACAGAATTATGGCCGTGGTTAAAAGCTACTAGATCCCAGATTTGTTTCCAAAATTTACAAATGCTCTTTAAACCGTAACATTTTAAACCAGCATTATCAACACCATGCCTACACAAATGAAATTCATTTTTGAGACCATGCACTATAAAATAATTATGAATCACTGCATAACAAACTTCGTCTAATACAAGGCCTGAATCAGTATTGCTTGGACAACAGAACAGCACTGGAAAATAGACATTTGAGCATTAACATTTATTTTTGCATGTCTACCCAACATGCTGATCCCACTAAAACATAGCCTTTCAAAAAGGTTGTGTGGAAAACAAACTGACAAGAAGAGATTAATACACTGCCTGTAGTCAAAACACTAGGCAATCACTTAAAAAGGTGTCTTAATGTTTGCGTTCCAGGCAAATAACACAACTTAACGTCAGTCATAATCTACGAGACAAAAAAAAAGAAGGCAATACATTCACAATTACATACATAATTGGAACTATTGTTAGCCCAAGGAAATGGGGTGATGAGAGGCAGAAAGGATGACTGTATGCAAACACTTTATTCCTAAATTACCATATGTCAACTCTGACGGAATCTTGTCAAATGACACAGGAAGCGTGAACACTGGATTTACCCTGTGTTTTGCATTCCAAACGAGCCCGGGGCAGCTCTCTGATGCTGAGCAGTGTGGCTCTGCCTGCCTCTCACTGAATGGAAGTGAACGGAGGCATAAAGGCCCTCGGACACCAACAGGTGGTGTGCTTTTACAGTCTCTCTCTGTGTGCTAGCATTACCACAAACGATCGTTGGTAAAAAAAAATGTTCACGTAAATAAATAAAACCCTCTCAATTTTCGAGTTTAGCTGTAATGTTGTTTGTGACTCTTGTGTTTTTTTTTAATAAAATGTAATTCTCCATAAACGAAGCACACGAAAATACATGCGTTTCTTAGGCCCTTAGTGCAGGTCAGTCTAGCTTGGGCATGGTGCTCTGGGAATTTATCTAACCTTGAGACAGGGCATGAAGTGGGCAAACAAAACGTATAGCCCCAAGTGTATAAATAGTCTAGGAGTGGGACTTAAATTGCATTTCCACACTTAAGTGTAAAGTAGACGATAGAGGACACACAATTAGGCCAAAGCCTCAATCTCAAAAAAATCGGGAAGGATCTATCAGTTAAAATATCATGTTTGAAATATCGTGTGAATGAACAAACGTCATGTGTGGACGTTTAGAGGGATATCGAAGAAGGTAGCCCATGTCACTCCTTTAAAACATAAAGGGCAACGCACCTTCCACAAAGGAAGCTGTGCCTCCAATAAGACACACAGAAGTGACTTTATTATCTCATCTTGGGAATTTGGGGCAAATCTTATCACTGGCCTAATCGGTGAATTTGCTGCAAGTTTGTAAATTGAAAAGCGAATGGAGCATGGGTTTGGCTGATAGTTCTCCTCTGCCCAGTCAAATAAGATAAATAAAATAAATACAAATAAGCGGGGACAATGAATGGACAGTGTGTTAAAAAGTGTCTGAGGTGTTATTACAGTTGTAACAATGGCAGCAGGCTGTCCATGCCCTCCTCAGCGGTACATGGGCTAATCAACAGTTGCTAAAAGAAAAAAATCGAGCTAGCACAAAGACATTGATGTAAAATCACCCGAAGCTCCGTTTCTAAACGTGTCCCTCCATCACTGACCACATGTTTAGCAGTCCATTTAAATGTAAATATTGGGACATGAGAAGTGGATTAGTCCAGCTTGATGTCCAGATAGTGATGCTTACTGCACTATCCCCCATTTATGTGTCATGGTGACACTATCAAACGGTGCCCACATCACTTTAAACAAATGTGTAAAACCCAGAGGTGTGGCAGGGTATAAGTGCAGGTTTTTAAACGATGCTGCATGTCGTGGGGCTGTCTCTGTTCGGGGTCTAAGTTGTGCATTAAGAGAGTTCAGTGGAGATGGTGGGGGTGGGGGCATGAGGAATTTCCTGCCAAATGTGCAATAAAATAAAAGTCTAGCCAGTGACCAGACACTTCCATAGAGGACTGTTTTAAAAGGCCATGTTACGCGTTAAAGAACCCGTTGGTTTGCAGTCACATCTTAAAACAAGTGCATATTTTAAAGTTTTTTTATGAAAAAATAACGGACTAATGGTTAATCTAACGCAACGTTGGGCTTGTTTCTATACATTGTGTAGCAAGCTAGGCTAGTGCGGGAGACGCACGGCCAGCAGCGGAGCGGGGCTCGGTTTGGACCGGTGTTAGAGGAGTCTTTAGCAGGACAAAGGAGTGATTTGCTCCGGGTCCGCGGTCGATGGAGACCACCACACACTGGGGCTCCTCGAACGAGACACTAACTTACATCCCCCGCTTTAAAACACACATTCCCAAAAGTTTTCTCGCAGGCGTCAAAATAAATGGCAACGAAACACTCAAAAAAATCAATGGCTACTTCACACGTAAAGGGTTGCAAAATGATTGTTTTACCTTTTCTCTTTAGATGTGTGATATCCAACAGAAAAAGAAAAGCAGACTCGCAGGGGGAAAAAACATAAAACTTCAAGAGAATTTCGACCTCAGTGCATGAAACACCTCGGATCACAGTAATGTCTTCTTGATGCCCCCGACAGCCCGCTTCTCGTCCCACTGCCACGTGTTGGACACAACGGAACAAGTCTGTGTGCAAACAAATCTATTATATTTACTAATCTCGCGTCTTCCTTTTTGTTGTTACAATTGAGATGATTTCATTCTTCTCGCAGACATCTTCACCACCTCCGTCCACATTGTCAGACGCAACCACGTATCCTTCCGCACCAGAGCGAGGGCCTCAAAGCCAGCGGTGTCCAATTTCAAATGCCGTTCACTAGACACGCTATAACATACGGAAAATGTGTATTCGGGTACTTCCAGGAGAAAAATAGATATAATATTCCTACGTTTAAGATAGGAATTCTTAACTCGCACGGCACACCTCAAAATAGAAACGCGCTTGGGCACTAAGTCAACCAGCGGAAGGTTATAGCAAGAAAGTTAGCCGTAGCCTGGTGAGATGGAACGATATATGCAAAGAGCTTCAGCCAATGAAAAAACGAGAACACCTAACTGACAATTCAGCCAGCAAATAGCCGCAAAGGCATCTTTGACCCGCCCCTAGCTTGACGCTCACTTTCCCTGTGTGCTTGGGAGGGGGGCTGCTAGGGGCTTCAATGTGCCCGCTGACATCATTTTAATTATTTGGTTTGTGGGACTTCCTGTAACGTTTTTTTAAGCGTACGTAAGATTGCTTATAATGTGAGTTATTGGCAAATAACCGAATTAAAATGAAACTCTAAATAGGATAGCGATTTGTATTTCTGAGATGTCAGCGTATTCAATACTGGATTTGGATTGTCTTTCCTTAGAAATGTTTCTAGCCCTATTTACATGACCCTGTAAAACCCTCTATTTTTTTTTATTATGGATGCCTACAGCATATGACTGTTGTAAGTAATGGATATGTCTGAAACAATTTACACATTGTAAATAGATAGTACATAATACTATGTTTAATCGTGTTTCATTGCTTTTTTTATGCAGTCCAATTTCAACATTGAAGAACTAAGGTAACATCTTAAAGAGTTTTGCCAATTAGAATTAAAGGCCAACACATTTCAATTGGTCAGTAATCAATCCCGCAATAACTAAAGAAAAACTGACTTTATCCTGAGAAAATGCATGCTGTTTTGAGTGTTTTCCACGAATAGTTGTAGCGTTCAAAATATGTTTATGTCTGAGAAACTACAAACCAACGCAGCCTTGGTAACTGTTCTTGCTCCAGAAGTGAGCGTATGGGGAGGGAAACCAAAGACTATAGGATCACACAGAGTAGAGGATCATAACATAGGCAATGTGGGGGGAGGGGAGATGAGGAGGTGATAGAGTGAGGGAGAGAGAGAAAATAGTTGGAAGACACCGGAAATGCTGGATCATCATCCAAAATATGTCTTTAATACTTACCGGCTGTGTTCATAAAGCTTTCCAGATAGGAAGATAAGCTTTACATTTCAAGTGTGTGGCGATGCAAAATATACGGTCGAATAAAAATACAAATAGAAAGTGATTCATGTTCTTGTTTCTAATGGCCAAACTATATCTATGATGTGGTTCACATCAAAATAAAACATGATGTGTACATAGAATATTTGTATAATAATATATTTATTCCATAATTATTAAAAATATAATTTAAGCATTTAAATGATCCTACTCCATGTTGTATGAGGTCCACAAGCCTTCTAAAACAGCTGTTCTATAACAAGGTATCTCAAACCAATGAAGTACACAATATATTTTTATAACCACCATTATAATGTCGATATGACGGCCACATCCACGACAGAACATGAGACATCACTCGACCCCATCGTGTAGAGTCAAAAACATGGCGCTGAATTAAAGCGATCTTATCAAAGTGAGTACACGAAAAGGGCTGCTAAGGCGATGTCTACATAACTATTTTTCAAATTAAAACATCACACCACGCTCTAATGCGCCAATCTGTCTATTTGCACTGGGGACACCAGGGGAGAGAGGATTAGCTGTCGATAGGACATATAGGTAAATAATCTGAAGGCGGTCCCCCGGGCGAGGAAAGAAGCTCAGCCTCAGAACATTAATTAGTTTCATGGACTGTCTTTGGAATGTAATGGGGTGAGTACTTGGAACAAATGCACATATGGGCAATAAATACCTTTACAAGCTCACCACACACATGCACCACAACAACAACAACACAGGAACAGACACACACACACACACACACACACACACACACACACACACACACACACACACACACACACACACACACACACACACACACACACACACACACACACACACACAGACAGACACACGCATACACACACACACACACACACACACACACACACACACACACACACACACACACACACACACGCACGCATAAACACACACACACACACACACACACACACACACACACACACACAGACACATGCATACACACACACACACACACACACACACACACACACACTTACACATGCACAGACACAGACACACACACTTATACAAGCACACACACACACACACACACACACACACACACACACACACACACACACACACACACACACACACACACACACACACACACACACACACACACACACACAGGATACTCCAAAAAAAAAAAGGAATCGAAAGACAGCCTCAGAATAATCTAACAAATCAAAGAAAGGCCTTCGCCATCGCTTTCATCTGACGTCCTTCTGAAGTCCTTTCATTAATACACGTGCTCATCAAAAGATCAAATGTAAACGGATAAAATAGCATCTGTTTCTGGAAATTAACTTAAGCCTAAAATCAGACGAAAGAAAGCAAAATGGTATTTTGTGCGACTCTGTGTTTTCCAGTCGACGCTGGGCTTTGGGTAAGAATAGTGCTGTTGTCAGTATTAGAAATGAGGCTTGTAAGCTCTCCAAGTAGTTTGTAGTAACAGCTGGGCCTGACATGGAGAGCATGTACGAGGGCAGGCTGCAGAGAGGGCGGGGGGGTGGCTGGAGAAGGAGACCGAGAAGGTAAAACAATACCGAGCCTCAAACCCAATGCACACCAAATGCGTTCAGACAATCGAACGCCGTCGATGAGACGAAAGTCTGCCACAAAGCAAGCAGCCCTTGAGGAAGAAAAACCGAAGATTCCAAAAAAAAAAATGTGGGCCATTTTTCTAAAGCTGCTGAGATTTGTTTTGTTTAAGAACATATGGTCACACATGTCTACGGAGGCATTGCTCTCAGTTCCTTGTGTATCATTGAATGAGCTATTTTTAAACAGCATTCCTCCTTGTGACGCGTTGGTTCAGGTTTTTGGTGGCTCAATAAAATAAATAGTGGTTGAGCATCAAAATGAAAAGCTTAATTTTTTATGTTTCTATCATTTTGGCCCAACGAGGCAGAAATGTGTAATGAAATGTACAGTGGGAGACATCGATATATATCAAGATATAAAGATATCGGTATATTAAGACATCGAATCATCACTGAACCCCAATGAACGGTCCGGGAAATCTCCGGGCTCGCGGTCGACACACGGCAACCATGTGGAGGCGCGACCACATGCTACCTCAGAGCTAGCAGCAGCCGCCTCATCCACAACATGGCAGCGATCACAACACAAAACACCAACACGTCAGCCATAACCTCTGAGCACATCCCCGGCACGACGGGCAGCCCTACAAAGGACAGGGGAATGGATCCTGCCACATATGCCCTCGCCCGTTCCTACAAGCCGTCCCATGCTTCATATCTGTAATTAATGACAGATGCACATGGAAAAATTAGCATATGTTTGGCACATTGGTGCTAATCGGTCATACATTTGTGCATATTAATGAAATATTTATCTATGTACATATCTTTAGGAACACATCAATTCACACGAGAAACAACAGCATGTGCTTAAGTGCGTGGTAATTGTATAATCCTGTTCAGGATTTTGGTTCATAATGAATTTGTTTCTTTGAACTCGATACAAAGAGCTTTGTCTCACATCTTTAATCCTACTTAGGGGTTTGAACGCGAGCTACCTGTCTCAGATCACACCTTTCAAGCCGGGTGATTGTAACAGTGTTCTCAGTGTTAAAGGAATCTATATATAAAACAGTAATTCAGTCACACACGCTAAACTTCACCATTCACAGATATAAATAATCAATTATGCACAAACGCTCCAACACGCAAACGCACATACGCGCACGCACACACACACACACACACACACACACCCACAAGCACACACACACACACACACACACATATGGGGCAGGCTGCCCACCTCCCTGCACGCTGAGCCCCCCTCACAGTCAATTGCCTGTAATGGTGGAGGCTTAGGTCTGGTTGGGGGATGGGCAGAGAGGTACGTAGGTTTCTGATCAGACCAGAAGAAAACTAGGCCAAGACCGACAATCCCCTTTCCTCCACCCTCCTCCACCAGCCCCCTACCCGGGCGCTGCAACTTGTTACGGGGGGGCTACCGCCGTCGCCATAGCGCCCACGTCCTGATCAAGGGGTGGGGGGGTGGGGGTGGGGGTGGGGGCGGACGGACGGCGGCGACCGAAAAGCTCCATTTTTTGACCCGCAGCGCGTGTGTGTATATAAAGCCATAAAAGCTTCACGTCGCCCGGCCGTGATTCACACACACAGCGGCTTCCCCTCTGGAGGCGAGCGGCCAATGGGAGCCCAGCCTTGGGGGAGCAGGAGCGGACGGATTGATAGTGTTGGCTGACTGCCCGCGCTCTGGGTCTATCTGTGTTGAAAAGGGAGGAGACAGGGTGGGGGTGTGGGTGGGGGGGGATCTATCTGTTGTGGTCTCTGTGCTCATGATAAACTCACTCCTTATTACAGCCCGGCACTGTGGAGCAAACAGGCTCAGACCAACACCCCCAGCTTGTTAGGCGACGGCAGAACGTGCAGAGGGAGTATGGCGGGGGTTGATTTAAACAAGGCAGTAATCCACAAGGTTAGGCGGGAAAGAAGGAGAAAAGACATCTCCCCGAGCCAGAGCGTTGGAAAACACCAAACACAGGGCAATTGTTTTCAGAGTGCAGAAAGTCAACAGGCCTTTACTACAATAAGAACTCAAACACGTCTCGAAAACATCGCTATCTGGAAGGACAGAGCGAACCCAGAGGTCCACATAATCTCAGCCAAACTAAGTCCACAAGCTGTGTTCCCCCTCGCCCCGGATCCTAATTCCCACAGTCCTATGGAGGCTAAAGTTGAGTTTAAAGGGATTGACCATGGCTCTTTTCCACCCATGAATATGGAAACAGTCACAAAGAAGAGCACACATGTTGCAGGCACATTCGGACGCTTGCATTTGCACGCACACACACACACACACACACACGCACACACATACACACACGCGCACACACACACACACACGCGCGCGCACGCGCACTCGCAAACACACACACACACACACACACACACACACACACACACACACACACACACACACACACACACACACACACACACACACACACACACACACACACAAACACACACAAACACACACATGATCAATATCATTCAGCCACACTATTTGAACCACAAAGAACAACAACCGTAGTCTAATTTAGGGCGGACCTTTCCCCAGACACCGCTGGCCTCGGGTCCGTCTGGTGAGTTTTATGGGATTCCTCTCTGCCATCTTGAGATCCCATCATTGTACGGTTTCTTGTCAGGCGGTTTGCCCCCGTCTCTGCCAGCCAGGCCGCCGCTCCGAGGGGCAGCGACCAGAGACGCAGACTTCCTGTTCTTCAGACAACCTCAGAAACAGACGAGAGAGAGGAAGAGGGGGAGAGGGGGAGAGAAAGAGAGAGAGAGAGAGAGAGAGAGAGAGAGAGAGAGAGAGAGAGGGAGAGGAGAGGAGAGGGAGAGGGAGGGAGAGGGATAAGGGAGAGGGAGAGGGAGAGAGAGAAGAGAGAGAGAGAGAGAG
>NC_079423.1:30593080-30630580 GCF_026213295.1 Gadus chalcogrammus
CTCCTCCATCTGACCCTCTCCCTATATCTATCTCCCTCGCTGCCATCTCTTTCCCTCCCTCCCTCCCTCCCTCCCTCCCTCCTCCCTCTCAATGAACCATGACTCCCTCTCTCGCTCACGCATCTTTCTGAGCTCCCTCTCTCTGCTTCCCTCTCTCTCGCCGTTAAACCCCACTTAGACCCCAATCAAGACCCACACACACTTATGTCACTCTGCTGTCATCGCTCCATCTCTGGTTGGGAGGCACAGAGGGTAGAGCACCAGTCAGACCGAGTGTCCCACTTCCCCTTTTTCCCCCTCCGAGGAAACGGAGGAACAAACGGCCCGGAGCCACACTGTATCGCCTTCCTTAATTGCAACCAAACACCTCCTCTTCTTCTCCTCATCTCCTCCTCCGTTTCCTCCGCCACCTTCCACGTCTGAATCACCGCATCGATGCACAGGCTGGACATGTGGAGTGTGGTGTTGGAAAGCCCACAAAGTATTTTATCATCGGTGTGTTAAACAACAGCACACTGCAGCCCAAGATAGATGGCAACGGCCTTCAAACAAACTCCTCGCCTGCAGGAGAGCGTCTGATAAAACCCGGCGGAGACTTGAGGAACACAAACAAGGCCACCGCCGTCAACTTTGAGAAACAAGCATCAGAAGTCAAAGTCCAACTTTACCCACATGCCAAACCGCAGCCCGTGGATCTTCCCTTCCTCTACCAACCCCCCCCCCCCCGCCCCCCTCTCTCTCTCTTTCTCTCTCGTTCCTTAATTTGATCAGGTTGTGTGTCCTCTCCATAATAAATGTACTGGAACAGGACATGCCCCCTCACCCCACCCGCCCGCCCCCACTACCTCACCCTCACCCTCAGCACTCTCAAGACTCCAGCACAACAACGGGAGAACAACAGAGAAGAGTCTGTCCCCTCGGCCCGCCTCAGCTCCTACCAGGCTGCTGCTGCTATACATTAGACAGGCTGCCATTTTAGAGGCTTGGGCTGGCAGTTTAACGATTTTAGAAACCGTCCACGATAAACTGAAGATACTTAGGTTTGAACACTTAAAAAAAAAAAAAAAGGTAGGGGTAGGCAATTTGGAGAAACCAGCCAGACTGGGCCACATTTTGAAAGGATCCAACTGAAGAAAAAATAAAACACACACCCCTCCCTTCAGGCTTCAGAGCAACTCCCCCAAAACACGTGACTAGCAGGCTAGCTTTAGCACCAGGGCTGCCTAGCTTTGTGGAAGACTCCGGTCATGCTCACTGAGTGCACCCAGGTAGTAGTGTGTAGGTAGGCAGACAGACAGGTGAACCCTCCAATCACTTCATCCGAGCCCGCTATTTACAGGTCTGCCTCGGCCACAGCTGGGGAGAAATGGAAAGAATGTTTCTAACCTAGGTGGCCTACCCTACCTTTAAAAACAGGTTGATTTTAATATACACACAGACACACGCACCAGACACATGTGACAATACGGCAAGTGTCATCATGCCTAATTGTTTGGACAAGCTTAGCACGTGTTAAATTCTACGCATCGTGCACAACCGAGGACTTGCCCTACTGTGGAAGGCAGCAACATCGCACAACCTGTCTCTCTCACTCATTCTGGACCCGCTCGTTTTGGGCCATAGTGGTATAGGACCAAACATACAGGAATATCAAACTGTATTCAACTACACCGCCAAATTGATGGGTGGTGTCTTGGACCTGCCCACAGGCACCCAAGTCCCCTGCAATTCCCCTGGAGTCTATTGTTGGTAACAAACACACGCGCGTACACCCGGCACGTGCACGTACGCACACACGTATGCAAGTACACTTGGCGCAAGCACGCGCAAGCACACACACACACACACACACACACACACACACACACACACACACACACACACACACACACACACACACACACACACACACACACACACACACACACACACACACACACACACACACACACACACACACACAGAGTCAAAGAGCGTCCTTGTTTAACCTCTTGCTGGAATTATCATGGATTCAAAGTGTAGAGTGTCTTTTTCCTCTCTCCACACGGTTGTTAGCCAGGAAGTGGCATCGAGGGCAGCAGCAGCCCGACATAAACATCTTACAATTCTGTCACAAAGTAAAAGAGAGACACGCTTTTGGACATTATTCCGGAGAGGCATTGCGAACCCTTCCCCGGCGTCTGGGCGTGTTCCCCGTGATGCCGCGGCCTCGGCTCGGCTCGTCCTGAGCTCACGCTCTCCAGAACAGGTCGGGCCAGAGAGGGCTGCCAAGGAATCTGCGTCCATGTGTCAAGAGACGCAGTCGAGTCTCCACGCTCCACGCTAACTGCCACGCTACCTAGCTTACCGGCCCCCCATTAACCAGCATCACCCTAACTAGCATCACCCTATCTAGCAGCACCCTAACTAGCAACACCCTAACTAGCATCACTCTAACTAGCATTCCCCTAACTAGCAGGTTGACGTCTACCTACCACTGGGGAGATGGACGGGGATGAGCACGACCCCGCGAGCCCTCCGGAGATCCATTTAACAACACGTCGAGAGACCAAGAGAGCCGAGGACAGATCGGCCCGAACCACAGTTCAACTCGTTGTTGTTGTGGTGTTTTGTGAAGAGCCCCGGTTACGTTCTGATGGCCGATTCCCCCCAACAAGGTCAACTTTCCACGCCGGTCCGCCAAACGTCCTCCCCTTCTGCGAGAGCCACGGATTTAACTCAACGACCTCTGTCCCGTGAACTCTGACCAGACAGCTCACCGCCATCCCGAGACCCTACCCCAAGACCCTCAGATGTCTCATACATGAGATATATATAGATATATGACACATCTCTCTAGATTGATTTTAACATACGAAGCTTTACTCCACCAAGAAATAAGGGATGCCTCTCTCTCTCTCTCTCTCTCTCTCTCCATCTTCCCATAATAGTCTTGAACAGCACTAGATATTAACGACAGCATTAAGACATGATCTGACATCCAGGTGGCTGACGAGGAACTCATCTCAGCCATGACATGAGGGAGTGTTTATTTACCCTATGCAAATGTGAACCACGACCCACCTCTCCGAGCGTACACATGCCAGACCCCGGTCACAATACTGACCTATTTGTCACCCCTCTTTATCTGCAAGTGGGTCAAAAACTCAGCAACTCCAAACAAGTACCACCTCTTCATTTCACTCACAAAACAGATAACGTGCACAGTACACACACACACACACACGCACACACACACTCTACCCCAGCACCCCACTGCGTGCAAACACGCATGAACCAATTGTTATCTGTTTACACACTTGAGCGTGACAGCAGAAACACACAGCGGCAGAGTGCCTTCTCCCTGTTGAGCACTTACCCCCAGACAGTAATGTTCCCCGGCCCTTTTGCTCTCCTGTGTCTGCCTGCCAGCCCGTCCGTGTGCCTTGTGTCTCTGGGCAGGGCTCGAGCTCCAAACAGGAAACTTGCGAGTGGCCCTAGTCATACAGGCAAGCCCTTGCCTGATCCCACACAAGCAGACACCTAAACACCCACCCCCCTTTATTTTCAGCCCACAACTCGGCTTTGCTGCCTCTGCTCCCATTGGCTGGCCAGCTCCTCAGTCACCACACCTCTTTCGTGGGATAGGCTCGGGCTGTTCTCTTTCCTGTATTGCTGAGGGCAAGGCACTGTGGGATATGGAGTCTGCTGATCGCACTAGACCTGCTGTGCAGCTCTGGCTTTGAAACTACAAATCCCAGATCCGCCCGGTGCCAGCCACTCCCACTATCACCGAGCCTGTTCTAACGTAAGCACTCCGGGCTGAATTATACACCACAGTGTGTTGCTAGCGCTCTGCCAGGTATTAAAGTACAGAGCAGCCCTCAAACTGGGCTGTGCTTCGTATGAAAAGGATACTTGCATGCAGCGTTGTGAGAGACGTATACAAACATGAACGTCTGCCATCACACAATACAACCCGGGACACATTTGATAGACACTTTAGGACTTCCAACCAACACAGATACTTTGTCTCGTGAAATTCCAAACTAGAGAGACTGACCAAGACAGCTCAAATATTCCCTCATCCGTCCTGTTATCTGAGCATTTGTGAACTGACAGCCCACTGGAGAGTTCGAAGCGCACACAACTCGTCCGATGCAATTATTTTGGTTCCGCTTTCCCCTTATTCAACGCCCCCCCCACCCCCTCTCTTGAGATACCTCCACCACCTCCACCACCACCTCCTCCTCCTCCTCCACTAACTGCTTCCACCTGCCCCAAAAGTGAATGCCTTGAACACATCCAGTAAACTTTAGCTCAGGAATCCCCACAGGTAAGAAGCAGACCGGAGGAAGTACTTCAGCAGGAAGGATTATAAATAAATAAAGAACATATCGAGGGACTAAGACGGCTATCCACCTCACCTTCTGGCCGACCCCATCCCCCCCCCCCCCCCCCACCTCCCCCCCTGCTCTCCTCCTCTGCCCCCCCTCCCTCACTCTTTCCTCTGCTCTCTCTCCTGCTCTGCGTTCACCCCCCTCCCTGGTGGACCTGCCCCGGTGGGAGAGGGAGGGGAGGGGGGTGCCGGGCGGCAGCAGCCTTTAGCTCACCTGCGATGGCCGTGGTGGTGCTTGTTATGGCTTAGCTCTCTCTCTCTCTCTCTCTCTCCTCTCCTCCTCGCCGGAGCTCGCTCTCTCCCTCTAACTGTCGTGCAGCTCAGAGCCCTGTCTGCGCTAAGCAAGCAGCAGACCAACTCAATTCCCTTCCTGGTTTCTGGAGGGCAAAGAGGTCCCTCCCTTTCTCTCTCTCTCTCCCTCCCTCCCTCCCTCTCTCTCTTTCTCACACACACGCTCTCTCTGGCTCTCTTAAAGAAACAGCATTCATCCTCTATCTTCTCCTCTTCATTCCTCACTCTGTGGGGGAGAAGTTAAGTTTTTTGTTTTGCGTGTTGATTTTTGCATTTAATAAAGTGGTAATAAGAACGGTCTCATCAGTTACATTATTAATATCGACCCCTATATTCCAGTTTTGTGTTTGGCAGGGACTTTCTCTGCACTAAATATTTTGAGCATGTGTGTAGATGAACCATTTTAATTATCACTCTTTTCTTTTCTAAACGGCCACATGTTTCACTCTCAAATGGGTTTTGTGTGGAGCAGCACCCACTCATCATATTGCCTTAGGTTGTTACGTCCCACCCCAAAAACAAGCCTTGGCACATTCCGAAAGTCAGGCTCCAGTAGGGGCTGCCAGGTAGGCTACCCTGCTCTCTGGCGGAGCTCTATCCTGAACTCAACTCTACAGGTGAGGAGTTATAAAACCGTGAAGTAATAAAGTATAAATCTTATCAACCAGAAGTGCACTTGGTGTTGGGCAATCTAAGCCCCCGACAACCACACCTCCTCAGTTCTGAGTTAAGTCAGTCATCGTGCTGTGGTGTGGGTTGGAGCATGATAGAAACTACCTACCACTCGTGTACAGCCATCGCCCCCGTGTAGCAGAGGGAGCCCACCTGAAAGAACAGAAAAACACACTTCATAACACATGTCAACGCATGAGCAGGACGAGAAGCGCCGCAGAAATGCTTACCTTGCTCGTCAGAAGAGATTCCGGTTGGCTCTGCGATAAGTGGAGTTGCCCGACGTGCAGATCCTTCTAAACTGACTGGAGAGCGATATCGAAGAGAGCGGCAGTGACACCGAGCCTGCCTAGAGGGCACTGTCAAACCCGCAACTGAAAGACCCCGCCACTGTCAAACCACGCAGGTGCTCATGCGGTTCCTGCGGCCGCTTTTCAACGCCATCAGAACTTAAATAAGAGCGTTAAATGTCTTTGGTATAAAGCCTACCGTCTCATACACAGCCGAGAACTATATGTGTCCACCAACTCATTTGGCCCGTCGGGAATTTCACTTTAAATGAACAAATAATTCATTCATTCTTGTCTGGCAGTATTGCCCGCCCTCAAAATTAGTTGTTTTGTGCCCGTAGCAGTCTGGGATGATGTCAGTCACTTTTATGAGCACGTATGAGTCTTTTTTTTTATTCCAGTATAAACCACTTAGCTCCCATCCCAGACACCCCGCATGAGAACTGGGAATGCCATTAAGAGTGGGAGTGATGGTTTTGAGTAGGGATATAAAGAGTAATGTTAACTAATGGCACATGGGCTACATTTAGCATTTAAACAAAGCCTGACACAAGCCTGTGGAATTAGTCATATTTCGAGAAGGGGATTTTATCCATTCCATTTAATCTCTTTCACTCGTTGTGACAGGGTCAGTACAGATTCCTCTCTATAAACATATCCAACATATTACATATTTGACACAGAATGTTTAGCACAAAGTTCAGTTCAGTAGTTCAGCTTTTGTATTTTGCAGGTAATGCACACTGAAGAAACAAGTGACAAGACATTCACAAATAATGTTTATTTAAGTGTTTTTATACGTTTGAAACGATACTCAACACATTTTTATATTATAATAAAATGACTCTCCCTTGTGATTTACATAAATCAAAAATGTGTATATTAAGACTGCAAAATAGTACTCTTGTACTTTTTAATATAGCTTTGTACACTTACAAGTGACAGTACATCCATTCCCTTGTGAATGGTTGCAGAGTCCTTTTGCATTTAAGAAAGTTCAGCCATAAGCAGAGAATACATGGGTTCTTGGCAAGACGGTGTGCGAACACAGTAACATCAGCGAGACCTGGATGAAACATACGAATCCATTCAGTGATCTAAAGTCTCTCCTTTAGCAGAAGAGTGAAGCCCAAAGCCAACTTGATCTCGCTTTGGAATTGTACAGCAATTTTGCGCGTTAAATTGCAACACTTATGAAAAGGAAAGAGGAAAAAAAACAAAAACACTGAGACGTGTAAACCCAGGGTCCCGGGGGAGATTATCCACGCACACACTGACAAAACAGGATTGCATTCCCATTGATAGTCCAAATTCAAGCATTTGATTAAAAAATAGTAATAACTGAACCACCTCTTGCACCACCATGACTTAAGGAACTCAAACACACACAGACGGTATAAGAAAGATAATAAGCCATGCTATATCGGCCGTCGAGTATCTCGTCGACCGCGGTGCGTTCGCTGGAGTCAGAGAGACGTCGGCGCCACACGGTCCCACTTGGAAGCGTGCTGCGTGAGATCGTGTTGTGGGAACCAGTGCCGTCATCCCATGAGTGACTGACCCCCGCCAACCCACTGAGACTTTTAACGTGTCTACAATCAAATACGTATCAAAGCAAAAATAGGACAAATAAAAGGGGGTCGAGGCTGGCGTCCTGAACTCTTGTGGTCGCGAGCGTTCTCTTTGGTCGGGGACGTCATGATTTCTAACGACGCTCGTTTACCAACCTCCCATCCAAACCAACACCGAGCCCAGAAGAGACAGCGGTACTGACCGTACTCCTACCCTAGGACGCCACTCATTCAAATGTCAACTTGCCGGCCGTTCCACCCGCCTCTCCCCCAGGCTCGGCGATGCCTCTCCCCCAGGCTCGGCGATGCCTCAGACAAATACAGATCCATGAAATAGAAAAAGAAAACGGACCATCAAAAAACAACTATTTACCTTTACATTAAAAGCCATAATTGTACTTCACACGCAGAGGAGTGTACATGTTTTTGGGGCAGTTTCCTCTGGGCCACAAACCCGCCGTTAAACGACCGCTTAAGTGCAGCCATCAAACCTCCGCCAACAAAAAGAAAATACAATAATACAAAACGTGGTGACGCGCGATAACACTAATAACAACATGGCGGTTTGGGGGGGGACAAGAGGACAGGGGGGCTGCTTTGGCACGACCCGGCCAAGGCTGCCATCT
Source organism: Gadus chalcogrammus (assembly GCF_026213295.1). Taxonomy (NCBI): domain Eukaryota; kingdom Metazoa; phylum Chordata; class Actinopteri; order Gadiformes; family Gadidae; genus Gadus; species Gadus chalcogrammus. The sequence goes on from NC_079423.1 coordinate 30,600,909, forward strand.
TTGTTTACGGTACATACCACCCCCCCCCCCCCCCCCCCCCCCCCCCGTCGCTGCTGTTGGAGGAGGAGTCAATGAAGGGGGGAGGCGGAGCAAACAGAAACCGTATTCGCTGGGCAGTGTGTGTGTGTGTGTGTGTGTGTGTGTGTGTGTGTGTGTGTGTGTGTGTGTGTGTGTGTGTGTGTGTGTGTGTGTGTGTGTGTGTGTGTGTGTGTGTGTGTGTGTGTGTGTGTGTGTGTTTCAGTCGGTGGCGCGGGTGGGGGTGCTTGGTTGGTTCAGCCCCATGGTTCTGCATAACCAGCCGGCGAAATCCACCTCCTCCACCTCCGCTCTCTTGATGAAGGTGTGGTTCTGGACAGACAGAGAGAGGGGGGGGTTACATTATTGCCTAACATTCACCCGACCATGCACCCATTTCCATGCCAACGGCCGAGTCAGCCGTGCAAGGCGACAAACCAGCTCGTCGGGAGCAGTTAGGCTGAGGTGCCTTGCTCTCTGGCACCTCGACACTCTAGCTAGGGGTTGCTTGGGATCGAACGTCCGGTTAGCAGCCAACCCGCTCGGCCTCCTGAGCTGGCGAGCCCCGGGAAAATAAGAAAATCTTTAGACAGTTCTATTACCTGTACGGAATGAAACTGGGATTTTCAAGGTATCCATCCATGGCATCAACAGACCTAATGACTCATGACATTTGAACGTTGTTTCATGCGTGTTTGGGTTTCGTACCTTCAGCATCTTCAGGTCGGCTCTCTCGGCTGGGTTCTTGATCAAACTGCGGGAGACAGAGAAGCGTGTGATTGGGCGAGTCGTCTTTGGTGTGGTTCGAATACTTCTCCAAAACAACCTTCTGTCTAAACATGGCTGTCTCAAAGCTTTTTGTGCCCAGACACTAAATGATGCCTTGCTCAGTAAAGAAATATGAAAACAACAGTATCAAACCTTTCCTTCTTATTTCTGTAATTTATGAATGAAGGCAAAGCCTCTGCGCAATACTTTGAGATTAAAAATCATATCCCCAAATTACGTTATTCTTTAACCATGTTGTTTTCTATGCAGTATTTGATGACGTATGCATATATCTGTGCTTTCTCTTTTTCAAGCATTTTTGAACATTGGTTTAAAAAAATTATAAACAGTTTTACCGACTAAATTAACCAACAAATATAATCCAAACTAAAAATGTAGATGAAAGGCCGTGCGATATTGTGATTTTTTAGGTAATCTTTCCTCAGCCTCTCGGCCGTTGTGGCAGCAGATCGATGCAGAGCGCGAACCCCCCCCCCTGCTCACCACTTAGTGACGAACTCCTGGAAGTCGGCGGTGAAGACGTTTGGCAGCTTGGGGGGAGGCTGCAGGAGAGGAGCAGAAGAAGAGAGGTTCAGTTCCCGTCCCAAAGATCAGGAGGCAGTATAAACAGCGTTCAGAGCCGAGACGATACGAAGGCGTCGTGGTCACGTCCCGCCCGCTCTGACCTCGTTCACGATGTAGTCCAGGAGCTCGAAGATGGCCATGGCGGGCCGGCTGTCCACCCCGTGTCCTGTGACCCGGGCACAAGCAGCGCGGTTAAAACACAGCAGGCACCCGCCCGGGACACCTGCTCATCAGCGTAGCATTTACCCGTAGCGCCTACTTCGGTTTGTATCCGTACTTATTCTTATTGTATTTTATTTTATTTTAATCCTGTGTTTTTTTTCCACTTGCTGCTGGGGCTATTGTAACAATCTAATTTCTCCTACGGGGGATTAATAAAGTCGTATCATATCGCATCAGGCGCCCACAGCCTCACAAACGCCTGAATCGACGGCACTCTGGCCCCGGCCAATACGCCCGACGACCTCGCAACCCTGAGTGCCCGCGGGCCGCGCCTTACCGCTGACGGGACGTCCCGGCGGCCGGGGCCTCTGGGTGGTGGCGTGCGGCTCTCCCTCGGCGCCGTCCGGTATGGGCCGCCCGAACACGGCCTCCAGCTCCTTGGCGTCGGGCGGCGGGATGGGGTAGCGGCCCACGGCCAGCTCCACCAGGGACAGGCCCATGCTCCACACGTCCGACTGCACCGAGTAGTGGGTGCCCTGCAGTCTCTCCGGCTGTCGAGGGGCACAGAGCGTACGTCAGCGAGGGGCGGGGGGGCCGGGGCCGCTGCCAGGGGCCCGGGCGGGGGGGGAGGGAAGGGGAGGGAGGCGCCCCTCCCCTCGCCCCGTGTTAGGAGAATGCAGGGGGGGGGGGAGAGCGGGGAGACAGGGCAAACGGACGGCGAAGGGGCCGGCTTGGCTACAGACCGACTTGGCTCTGGATGGGGAACAGGAGGAAGAGGAGGATGAGGAAGAGAAGAGGGGGAGGGGGAGAGGGGGGGGGGGGGTGGGTGAGAGAGAGAAAGGAGGGAGGGCACGGTGGAAAGGGACAGGGGACCTGAACCATCCAGGCGTTTGTGTGAATAGGAGAGAGAAGGCGAGAACCAAACGGCAACATCAATCTTTGGTGCGGTTATTTTCGAGTGCGGGCCTAACCTACGGCCTTGGCGGAGGCCGCGTGGGAGTACGGACAATGAGGGGAGGGGCCAGGGCGAGCCGGGAAGATGGCAGAGGAGCCGAGAAAACATGGCAGGGCCGAGGGGGGGGCCGGGGCCGGGGCCAGGGGAGGGGGAGGGGGCGGGGGCCGCGGGCTGACTCACCGACATGTAGGAGCGCGTTCCAACGAAGGAGTTGGCCATGGAGTCTATGAGCTGGCCGCTCACGCCAAAGTCACAGAGCTTGATCTCCCCGCGACAGTTCACCAGGATGTTGGAGGGCTTGACGTCTGCACAGGGAGGACAGACGTACAGACACGCATGAGGTGCGTTTCCACACGCGCACACGCACGTGCACACACACACGCACATACACACACCGTAGGAGACGGGTTCCAGTTTATTTGAAAGCAAGTGAGAACGATCCCGCGAGGGGATTAGTTTGGGGTGTCAGGATGAGGTGCACATGCACCACCGGAGCGTCCAACAATAGCCCGGTCGTGTCCGTGTCTGGCTGCCTCTCGCGACGAAAAACAATCCTTGTTGACATAAATATTTAGACCGGGATCCGTGAACCCCTCCTCTGGCACACACCAAATATAGCCGGCACAGCATCCCCGGGCCGGCTCGGTGACAAACAGGAGACGTCGCACCGCATTCCCACTCCTGACTGGAGCAAAACATCCTGGAAAATAATGGGGTAGGGCCAGCGACTCTGCAGTCCCTCTCCGCTGTGGTCTGTGTGTGTGTGACCCTCCCCAACACACACACACGACGTGGAGGGACTGGGAGAGAGAAGTAGCATGAAAGAGCGGGGCCAGACGTAGGGAGGGGTCGGTCGGGCGTGGCTGCCATATAATCATATCTAAGAGGCTGTAATTACTGCCCTGGCTCAGAGACCACTCGTTTTTTTTTTTCTCCCCCTCACGGAGACCTGAAATAACACAGCTAAAGCTACGAGCTACGCTGGCGAGAGGCGGGTCGGCCGAAGCTTCCTCCTCTCAGGGCCACGCTGACCACGGGCAGACGTATATGAATGTGGGGGGGGGAAACCGAAACACAAAACCCCAGTGAAGGCGCGCGTACCATTAAGGCCCAGTCCTGACCACGGCGACCCGAGTTCCATTCCTGCCCGTGGTCCCATGCTGCATGTCTTCCCCTACCATCTCCCATACCTTCCGGTCTATCTCACTTTATAACAAAGCATAAAAAATGCTAAAAATTAATCTTTAAAACCCCCAGTGAAGCACCTGCGAGAGGCCGGACGACTTCCGGGGACGAACGCGGATGGTTGGAACCAGAACGAAGGAGACACATGGAGGAGCCCCGGAGACAGAACCCCGAGAGTGTGTTTATGCTTGACCCACCTGGAGAGAGGAGCGCACACGGGCACGAAGGAGCGAGTGGAAGAGAGAGAGCCCTAGTGCTGACTCCGGCGTTGCCCCCCTTTTACAGCATCCAGTTCTTCGAATGCAGTTTCTAAAAATACCGCTTCGAACCGTGCCCATCGCCCGGCAACCAAAACACGTTATACAGTAAGGACCGCTTCCTTAAAATGTACGTTACGCAACCGTGGCGACGCGGCATCACCGTACCCGGGCGGCACCAACAGTCTACTATTGACACCTGGCTGAGGTCACTCACTGCCCCCCCCCCCCCCCCTCACCACCTTACTGTCCTTACTTTGGTCAGACGGTTCAAGCCTTGACTTACTAATGCTCAGGCCATTTAATGACACGGACATAAAGGCCTTATAAGAAAGTCGAATGCGTTTCGAGTCGAGCCACACATCAGTTCAAGTCACACATCAGTTAAATTCTTAAGACCGCTACGGTCATACAGTGAGATGGGTTGGGGGGGTGCTGCTTGATGATTTAAACTGTTTTTCGGGACAGTGACACTCATGTAGATCATATGCAGAGGGGAGAAATAACAGGCATTAGCTTTAAGTAGTAGGCTTGCGCGCACGCGCACACACACACACACACACACACACACACACACACACACACACACACACACACACACACACACACACACACACACACACACACACACACACACACACACACACACACACACACACACACACACACACACACACACACACACACGTTAGCTGATGCAAGGTGCTGCATCAGTCCTACAAGAAATGAACGGTTTCCCAACTAGACATAACTAGTGTTCATAAACACACACAAACACACATTGCTCAACATGGGGACTTACGAGTCACTCTAGAACCAACTCATCCTGACTCGGCAGAAAGGAAGTCTGCTCTTCTCGTTCACCATAACCACTTCTGAGTATCCTTGTGTCTAAATGTTTTGTCAAACACATCCTTGTGTTTATTTAAAGAGGGTGCCCCAAAACAGTTCCTGTTTCTACCTTCTTGGCTGTGCGAGTCTTGACAACCAACTCAACCGCTCAAGAGGAGCAGGAAGTAGAATGAGCAAAGAAGGCAGGAAATGGTTGTGTTTAAAAAAATTTAGAATATCTTCACAAATGTGTAATATGTGTGATATCTGATGCAATAGGGTTAGTAGCGTAGATTCCCTTCTTACCACCTGGTTGTCGCAAAAATGAACACTTAAAACTAGACATTGTTGACTTGATATATCATCACCGTTTAGACACGACTACAGTCGTGTAAAAATCGGAAATCAGTAAAAATCGAGATTCTTATAAAAATCAAATATGTGGACGTGACTAAGCAGAGCCTTTCATCGTTTGTTTTTCCACTCAGCTAAAACACTTTAATTAGATCAGAAGATTTAATTACGTTGGTTTAATTATATCAAGTGCTACTCCAGGTGCTTTTTGTTGGCCTATGATTAATTTACAATGTGCAAATGATCACCACCACTGCTGGATGAAGGCACAATTAGGACACATCCAAGGTTCTAGTGGGTAAAGCGTTACCACATATATACAGTTTTCCACCAACTGTTTAACCATTCAAAAATCCATTAATGTATAACAGAAATACCTGCTAAATTTTAAACGGGGAGAGACTCAGGAAGTGCACATGAATAAAATGTAACAAACATGGTAGGTGCCCAAGGAAAGCATTTCCCATATCCTCCAAGTGCAGAGATAATGCTAAGATAATGCCTGATGCTGGGTGCTATCCTGTAGGGTTTTAGGCTGTACCTCTGTGCATGATCTGGTGCTTCTCCCTCAGATAGGCCAGCCCTCTCAATACCTGGAAGAAAGGAGGGGATTCTGTTCACTACAAGTCTCTTCATTTGAGACATCTGAACATATATTTCCCCAGGGTGTTTTGCACTTCTTGGAAAGAGTACAAATATGCAAAGATTGTGTGATTCATGGTGTTCAAAATACAGTATGCATACAACAATATACATGAAACTAATGCATCAGAACTAATTTATACAATGCCTATATATAAATATTTGATCTAAACGAATTGAACTGACGGTCAAAATGAGTAACATGACAATGCCAGGTATGACACGGTACAAAAAATCTAGTTTTTGGGTTTGCCCAAAACCTTTGGTCCGAAATAGCACTTTGTTACGATAACATCTACTGGTCGGTAATCACCATTGCTCAAAACACAGACATAAACAAAAAAGGTACCCACAGCTATGCTGACTTTGCCCAGGATATCTTCAGGGAATCCTCCTGGCTTCCTTCAGCACCTGGTCTAAGGATCCGCCGTCCTACAGACCCACGGAGAGGTTAACAAACGGAGGGTTTCCATTCCAAGAAAGAAAGAACACGCCAAAAGGACAGCGGCTCTGAGCTTGTGGCTCGGTCAACCAAACAGAGCATTTACATTCACATTTACATTCAGCAGACGCTTTTATCCAAAGCGACTTACATCGGTTGATACACACATTGACACACCGACGGCAGAGTCAACCATGCAAGGCGACAGCCAGCTCGTCAGGAGCAGTTAGGGTTAAGGCCCAATCCCATTTCTACCCCTTACCCCTCCCCCTTGCCCCTTCAAAACAAGGAGGAGGGGTAAGGGTAGGGGGTAAGGGGTAGAAATGTGATTGGGATATAAGTGTCTTGCTCAGGGACACAACAACACTCAGCTAGCATTAACTGGGGATCTACTAGCAACCTTTCGGTTACAAGACAACTGCTCTACCTCCTGAGCTAAGCCGACCCCAAAGAAGGGGCTCGACCCCAAAGAAGTAGATTGAAGCTTCGAAATGTGTGCCGATCCACGACGCGACTCACCATATGTTCCATGCAGATACTGATCTCTCCATCGCTGTAGAAGGCCCCGTAGAAGCCCACGATGTACGGGGAGTTACACTCGTGAAGCACCTGCAGCTCTCGGATGATCTGGTTCCTGATGGCAGGTTTGATCTCCAGGTGGATTAACTGTGGCAAAGATCAAATATATAACAGGTTACCTTTTTCTCAAAGACTCAAGACATTTGTGGAGCTTGAGCACAAACGAAAAACACGATTGGCACCACACCAAGACTCAACAAGATATGACTGTAAAAACACAAAAAATTGACAAACAAATATCTTAATGTTTTTTTTTCAGTAGCAGACAGTTTTAATAAGTAACCTCAAAAGCACCTTACCTTCCGAGCCATGACCAAACTCGAGGGCCTGTGGCGGACTTTGTTTACCACTCCTCCATTTCCTGCACCCAGCTCACAGATAGGGTGAAAGTCATCATCTTTCAGCTCTCCAACCTGAGCCTTCTGCGTCAGGAAGGCCTCCAGACGTTTCCTCTGCTGTTCATCCAGGTCCAACTCGCCTAGTTTCTTCTGCAGGGCTTCAAAGTTTGCCCTATAAGACGCATGGGAAACAACACATTACACCCAGCAGCCACATAGAGCCACTCTCACGCCTGACTTGCACTGGTCTTGTGTAAACCTTGGTGTGTGTTACAGTGGGTTTGGTCAATTATAACTACAGCTTTAGGATTTCTGATTACTTCCCCATCATTCCACATACAAACAAACAATGTTTGATCATATACTCCACCACTTTACTATACTGTACTCACTCGGATGCAGCATCGATGGTCGTGGAGATGGCCTGTCCCTCTCCGATGGGCGTAATGTTCAGGGGAACCGGTCTTCTCTTGGGAGCCATTTCAATAAGAGCAAGACTCAGTCCAAACACTTACTACTCTTAACTATCTGGGTCTAATTGGTTATAGCGTTGATCAAAAACTATGCAGGAAGCAAAAGGGCAAATACGAGAACCCGGCTAGTAAATCAGCTCCAGTTAGCTCCACTAGTTTACTTTACGGCGCATGTCAAGTCCGCTATTCCGGTAAATCAGATCGGACGTTGTGTCGCATGTCAGGTCGCTTTTCGGTGCTACGTTGGAATTTGAAGGCGACACCTTAGACACTACTGCTCATCAAAACTATATCCCTGCAGCCACCGATCACTAGCCTCCTAGCTACTACTAGCTAACGCCGAGCTACAGGAAAACCTCCTCTTCCTTCTCCTCCTCCTCCGCTCAGTAGCGCGGTAGTAACAGCGCTGCCCGCCGGGCGGACACGAACCAGAGGCCGCCGAGATGACGGGCAGCTAACCCCTCCAGCCGGCCGTCGGATCACACCAACGTACAGCGAGGAGTCCCTCCGTGGTGCGGTTCTGGGGTTGAGAGAAGAGAGTTCTGGTGTGTGCGGTGCTTCAGGAAAACAGCAGCTGCAGCATCAAACTCGGAGAATGCTTCACGCGAGACTGGACTGGACTGACTGACAGCAGGTCGATCACACGATTAACGCGTCTTGTTGGTCCTATGGCTTGTAGAAACTCTAACATTAATATAAATGTATTGGGAGATTCACCTAGGCGCAATTGTATTATCGAGACAGCCAGCCTGCTAGACAGTAGAGACTGTTATCGATCTCAAATTTACTGGAGATTGTCAGGCATACGAATGCTGGATTCCACATGTCCAGCACGACAATGAACCCACTTTCTATAGAAGATCATCCCAACATGTAGATCTTGCATGCACATTGAATACATGCTATGGTACAAGCACTTTTCCAATTAAATTATATTAGTTGCCCATTGCACAATTTATTTCACGGAATGCAGTGCATTTTATGTGCAATTGTATATGCAAACATGAATTATCACGATTTATAATGCTTTCCCATTGGCATATTATAGAGAAATACAGAGCGAACAAGTTAGGCTACCACCAAGTATGGGTTGACATTCACCTATATTCTGCCAAATAACGTCATGATCGAAGCCTTGAGTTTTCTTAACCTCGCATCATGCACCGGGTCATGATTTAACCTCGTACATTTGAGCATGTTCAGTCAAAGTGCATAGCAAGTTGTTGGCGCCATTTACCTACTTTTCGACGCGCCTGGTGAATTGGGGACCTCTACTGGGGCATAGTATGCATTACACAACAATAGTCTCCTTGGATGTAATGTGGAAAAAATAACCGCATGGAAGGTCAAGTTTTTAAAAATTGTTTTTAATTAATTCCACGCGTCAATAACAGGTGTTAGAATACGATCATTTCAAATTGTACAGTTTTTTCCCCCTTCATCAAGACACACGCGTCCCTAAGATCCAAGCATTTGGTACAGGATATAAACAATCTACACCGTGAGCACAATCGCTCCTCAGAGACCTAGTGGCTCGACTCCAACACTGGTACCAACGACATCCTCTTTAATTACCGTTTGTCTTTCGGAACAACTGGAGGCGATTCCAAGCTTAATAAAATATTATTTAGATTTCGTCTTAATATGAACATATAAAAAGACAAACTGAAAAGAACATTTACATCATGGATTGTAAGCCTTTGCCCATGCTACGTTATGCATTTTGTATAATAAGAACTGATTTCATGAAAACAAAAGACCTGATTCTTCTGCCCTACCACACCACTCTCCGTCAGTGACAATCTGCAGATGACCCCGGCTCAGAAGCAATCCACTCCACATCTTACCTTCAACCATGAGAAAACAAAAGGTTTACAGGACCATTTCAATCCAATGGTATTCTATACCTAATTTAAAATAAAAAGCAGAACCAGCTGGGTATGGCGAGATTTAAGTTTTAACCCTTGTGTGGTCCACCTGTTTACATCGGATAAGCCTTTGAGAGACAGGTGAAGTGCAGCCAAAGGGGTCAGCGAGCGTGTGTGTGTGCGTGTGTGGGGCTTAACAAATAATATCACTATCATCAGTGCTGCAGTGATTTCTAATCCGAGTCAAACCAAGAAACAAGAGAAATGGAAGACTGGCTTGACTTCACGTGCCGTTAATGGCACGGACCACGTTGATGCAAGTGTAACAGAGGCCCAATGCGGGAAGAGGGGTGAAAAATAAAATAAAGACTTCTGAGCAGGGGAGTGGTGCGCCACGCACTTGTCTCGTCTGTCCGAGTGTCCGGAGTCAAAGTGCAGTGGTAGCGCTGCGTGGAGAACTTGCGGTGTTTTCTGAACAAACACCAGCGACCTGTGAAGCCTTACGCAGCCATGAGCGGGCTAGGAGAACGAGAAGAACATCTCTCACGAGGGTTCACTGTCGAGGGGGGAGGACGACGGTTAGCCTGGCTCCTGCTCGAATCCGTTTCCCCCGATTCACACTCACATCATCGCATCAGCAGTGTACGGATTTCTTCGGCTCTGATGGATGCTGCTGTTGCTGGTGGTTATTTCTGCCGTTGATGAGTATGTACAATTACTCGAACCGCAATGGATCTCAAAAGTTAAATGGTGAAGAAATTAAATAAATACAATACTTTTGAACGAAATCAGAAAATTTGAAAGGGTGCCAGCACTTGTAAATACTTCTCTGCAGCCACCGTCGCCTTTGGAGCTCGCATTATATAAAACTAAAATGAACTCAAATAGAGAAAGCACAGGTAAAGCAAATTTTCCAGAGTCCAGCGCAATCTGCTGGCCAGCTCCACCAGCCTCAAAACGGTAGCCTCCAATCCACCTCACAAACTTCAACCTCCATTCAAAGACTCAACGAAAAAGGCACCAAAAATTCTAACTCGGTCCATTTAAATGTCCATCCACACGCAACGAAACATACCTGCTTTGGCTCCACCGTCGCTCAAGTTTTGTGGACAGTAGCTTAGCCAAGTCGCTTGACCAAGTAGCTTAGCCAAGTAGCCAACTACGAAAATCCCAACCGACGTTCTGCTGTTTCGACCCTACTCACAAACCCTTGAAACTCAAACCTGCCGTGGCCGTCTGGCCATGAGCCTGACCAACTTAACCTTCACAGCAGTGGTCGCCGCCGTGGGAAAGAGCTGAATGGGACATCAAGAGAATTAAATAAACAAAATAAAAAGATCTCCAGTGTTAAATTGGCTTCACCCGTCGTCTCCTCTGTACTCTTGCTTCTAAGCTAGTCTATGGTCAGTCTGCTAAGTTCTTAATGACTGAGGTAGGTGCTCTGAATCTACGGACAATGGAACTATGAAAAGCGTCACACGGAAGGAGGGGGGGGGGGGGGGGGGAGGTTTTTCTTGTGCCCATGTTATTAAAAAGGGACAGGTTCCGGAAAAAAAAACCTCTCAAGAATTGAATCCGCTGCCAACACTACACACACACCCGAACACCGCGCTTGGGAGAGAGGGTTAGCCTGGCCTCAAACCGCCGGCCCGCCTGCCCGCCCGCCTGCCCCCCCCCCCCCCCCCTCAGTCTCGCGAACCCTGGACGCTCTGGGCCTCCGGAGCCGCCGTCGAGTGGTTAAGCCCCGCCCGAGTGGTTAAGCCCCGCTCCCTGGTGTACTCTCTTCCACTTGCCCGTTTGTCATAAATGTGAAAAAGCAGAGACGCAGACGTTGAAAACACACACGGCTAAAAGAGCCCGTAAGTCCAAGTCGAATACAAAGTAGTGGAGGCGGAGGAGGAGGAGGACGGGTGGTGGTAGGGGGAGGCGGGCAGGGAGGACCAATCGGGTTTGGAGAGAGAGAGGAGGGAGAGGCTGTGGCTGGGGTTACTCTACTCGGTGAGTCTTAAGGGGAGACGGTGGTCACGGCGAAGGACGAGGGCGGAGGAGGAGGAGGTTACCGCCAGGATGAGACCAGGAGAGCCGTTGAATCCAGCGATAGTGGATGGCTCTCCGCTCTAGACTGGAGGTCGACCGGACCGTCGGCGAGTTTGTGTTTTGTCGGGGAATACGCAAGAGGCTCTGACGTTTGGGCATGAGGGAATGGATCTAGGAGACTACTGTATACCCCACCCCACCCCACCAACGTGTCCCCACCCCCCCCCTCCCACCCCCCTTACTCTGCACATCAGTCTATGGAGGGGGAGGAAGGCCGGCGCGCTCCGCCCGTCAGTAGGCCGTGACCAGGTCCTTGTCGTAGTTGTATCGGCCGCGTTTGGGGGCGGGGCTGTCGGCGCTGTCCTCAGTGTCCTCGCTGTCCCCCGCAGCCACGCCCCCTTCCTCCTCTTCAGAGGAGGAGTCCAGAGTCAGGTCCACCACGGCCCCGCCCCCGGGCGCCGCCGCCGCCGCAGTCCCCACCGACCCGTTGGTGGACTTCCCCGTCAGGCTGGTGCTGCTGTGGGCCGGGGAGTGGCCGTTGGCCTCCGGCGCGCCTAGGCCCAACAACACAACAACAGAACAACGGCGTCAGTCTGGGGCGGCGAGTGCTGTGGGAGGAGCCCGGGTTTATATGCAAGGGCTCTGGTGGGAGGCACTGGCTGGGACCCGGTTTGACCAGGTCTGATAAACTAACCTTTTCTGGGTGGTTCAACCCACTAGCCCCACTAGGGGTGGGAATCTTATCCCACCGATAAGATGCCATAAAGTTAAAAAGTGACAGGCAGCAGTGCCAGCAGAGGTGAAGTCTTGAGCGCGTCCATAGGTTGAAGTATAATGCTAAACAAACTTAAACGGACCAGAAGTTTGAATGAAAAGAAGCTTGATTTGGTCCTTTGTCAACTCTTGTTTACACAGTTCTGCCTGGTTTCAAAGTATAGCCCTCATTATATCTGACTGAATTATGGTGCACCATATTGATGCTGTAATGACCTGATCCTGAGGAGACAGACGAAGTGCGATCCTCTAACGAGAGAGCAGACTAAAGAGAGAGCAGGCTAAAGAGAGAGCAGACTAAAGAGAAAGCAGGCTAAGAGCAGACTAAAGAGAGGGCAGACTAAAGAGAGAGCAGACTAAAGAGAGACCAGACTAACGAGAGACCAGACTAACGAGAGACCAGACTAACGAGAGACCAGACTAACGAGAGACCAGACTAAAGAGAGACCAGACTAAAGAGAGACCAGACTAAAGAGAGACCAGACTCACAGATATCCACCACGGGGTAGTCCGGTGTGTCGCTGCGTTCTCGCTCTCGGTCCCTCTCCTTCTCGTCTCTGATTGGTCGCCAGGAGCCGTCGGTGAGGTACTCTATTTCCTCAATGTCTTCATGTGTCTCCTTCAGGATCTCGGACAGCAACCTGAAACAGAAGGGATGATACGACCTTCAACCAGGACTGCGCCGGCCACTCAGTTTGATTGATTTTTGATCTTCGTATGATTTTCCCCAAATTATACATGACACTGCTTTGGTGAATGAAAGTAACTGAAATGAGAGCCTATGATCAGCAACTACTATTACACAAAGGAATAGTGATCAAATCAGACAAAACGTATACAGCATGGGATATACCTACAGAGCATCAGGATCAAGAAGATGCTTAACACACCAAGTTAGACTGCTCGATGAAATACAGCTTCAAAATAAATAAAACAGAAATATGCCAAAATGTACAACCCCCTGAGCCAACCATTTCCAAATAATTGCTTGTCAAGGGCGACCTTAAAACCTTAAAATTATCTAAAAGCTGTAAAGCAGTGCATGTCCTAACCATGTCCATGTTTGCGTTGCAACACGTTACACCAGTTTGTACATCGAGTGGCTCTAAATCACCCGGACCTATTTAGCAAAAACTCATTCAGGAATCACCTTAACAGAACGTGCGTGAGAAGAAAAAAAAGAAAGCGAAAAGAGTAAAGGTTGCTGCTCAGGTCTGAGCCTCGAAGCTGGGCCTCAAGTCTGGGCCTAAGGTCTGGGCCTCAGGTCTGAGCCTAAGGTCTGGGCCTCAGGTCCGAGCCTAAGGCCCGGGCCTCAGGATTTAGCCTAAGGTCTGAGCCTCAGGTCTGGGCCTGTCCGGCCTCCTTACCCGTCGATGGTGAGCAGCTCGAAGGGGGCGGGCTTGTCACAGACGGGGCAGGTCCATGTTGGCTTCTTCTCGTTCATCTGCAGGAAGAAGACGGCGTCGAAGCACTGGAGGTGGGCGCAGGTCAGCACCCGGCACGGAACGCCTAGCCTCATCTTCACCAGCTGGGGGAGGAACGGACGGACGCAGAGAGAGAGAACGGTTAGTACCGCAAGGGGGTAAAGGGTGTGGACCCCACTAGGGATGAAGCAGCCACCCGTTTCAAGATGAACCAAGTTAAAATTAACGCAAGTTAAAAACGTGTTTGTTAACTTCATTTGGAAAATAAAATAGAGATAATACTGTCCAGCAACAATCAATGACACAGGTCAATGCAATCGAGTCAAAAAAAACATCTGTAAAGTAGAAACAGCACTCAAGAGAATCTGTAGCCTTCTAAGAGGAGTAGTCTAGTATATATTCCATTATATTATAAGATTGCTGAGGGAAACACTTAATGCTGCTAATTTGTCGTCAGGACATTTTAACAATGCTGCAATAGATCTGATAACCATGAACATTTTTGTTACTATAATCGGGATAAGATATTTAATACAGTTTCCAGATATTTCCAGCCAAAATGTTTTGGTTGAAACGCCAATGACTGCAGGACCTGTGGGCCTCGTTGGGCAAGATCAAGAGAACTCCTACCTGCTCCTTTAATGGCGTGCATCTTGGCTTTTGACGCGTGAGCTTAAGGACTAAACATTGAATACCAGTTGAACTAAAGTTGGCTGAAATGTGTGTAGAACCGTTCAAGGTCATGAGGTGCAGCGGAATGAGGTCACTCGTTCTCATTTTCTCACTCGTGTTTTTATGTTCTGTGCCCTTTTATCTGTTTACAAAATGTACATTTGTCTACACATGCTTTTATATAAATGTGTTTTACATAGCTACAGTTTTGCACTTCCTTTCATGCTTTCATCTATCAATTTTATTTGTGTCTTTTCTTAAGCACACCGAGTGGCCGTTTTGTGGATGAAATGGGCTGTACAAAATAAACTGCACTTGACTTGGGTCAAATATTTGACCCTTTAAGAGAAACAAACAGAGAAAGTACTTACTGGACAGATGAGAGAAACCCGTAGTCCCGTGGTCGCAATCTCGCTCTCTGGGTCGTACCGTAGTTTGTCTTGGACTAGACGGGGTCAACCGATGAAATATTGTAAAATGGGTCAAACCTCAACTATACATGGAACAACAACTATAAACATATCACTTCCTCGATATTTTTTGCGAGTGGTAAGTAAAGTGGGCCAGAGCAGTTTCGACATATTGATTTCACGTTTTGAACCAGTGGGAAAATGGAACTGATTGGAAACTAGCAGAACACTATGCCTTGAGAACTAGTTTTGGGAAAAACATTTTTCAAAAAAGTCTTCATTCATGCCTATCGTCCCCAAAGTCCAGGGACTTCCTGACACACCAAGCAAGCATCCATGAGTTCCCTGCATGTACACTACGTTCTGCCACTGGTGGGAACAGAACTAGACAACGTTTTAAGTACCCATAAAAACAATGACGCTGGGAAATATTCTTAATGACCAATAAACTGAGAAGAGCGGACGTGAGGTAGACTTACTGCGCTCCCGACATCGCTCGGCGCTCTCCACAGAACAGAGCTTCAGCTGGCTGAAGAGGTCTGCTGAGGTGAACACCCTGACCAGGTACACCGCCACCGAGTAACGCTGGGGGGGGGGGGGAGAACCATGAGACCTGGGTGGAACTTATCACCTTGTGGTGGCAATAGTGTGGAGCCCAAATAAATTAAAATACATTTATACATTTAACATTAGGGCTGGGTATGGCCAGGTACCTCACAATTCAATTCAATTCGATTCTTTAGGTCTTGATTTGATATTGATCCAATTGCTTCGATATCGATTCAATAATACATGCAGATGACAAAAATACCTAAATATTATTTAGAATGAACCATTTCAAAATGAATCAACCATTTAATTGTGCTTTAACTAGCAAAAAGGGAATGCACCATTGTATAGTATTGTTCCTGAGCTAAACTTGCAGCATAAAGTAATAATAATATGGACAAATGTAAAAGGGCATGTACAATGTACATTTAGGCATACTCGCTTCTAGATTACAATGCCTGAGTATGCTTATTCTATTTTATTTTAATGGTAATAATCGATTTAAAAAAAAATCTTTATCAAAATTGAATCGAGAACAAATAAATGGCAGTGCATTGATGAATCGATTCTTTTACCCAGCCCTATTTAACATCTATGTGTATTTGCGAACTGCAGGAAGAAGATTTGGTTACATTTCATCCAAGTTATTCCAAGGATAGAAAAACAATAAAAAATGTACAATAAGGGCGCGAGACATCGCTCAGTTCTAGAAGACTCCATGTCAGCGTTTCAGTCGAGGTGAGGGGTGAATCATCAACATGGCCTGGCCCAAGATACGATGACCGTGTTATCCTTTGTAGGATGGAGACATCGAGGACGGTTCGGATCAAACCCAAAGCTGTGTAACCCTGGTAACTGTGACAACACTGATTCATATGTTGACTGTTCAAATTGTGTTTCCATAAACAATGGAAATATGATGACTAAAGACTCAAGACTAATTTGTGATAGCCCTTCTGCTCTACCCCTCATAGCCTGATGTTAACCCTTGTAGGTAAAATGATAAAGTGGCCGCTTTGTTAGAAAATTTGCTGCGTGTTTATTTTGTAGAACATTTACTTAATGTGCTTTGTAAACCAGAGTAGATGAATATCACGGCTTGTACATCCAAGTCTAGCTTCTTTTACATGCTGATAGGCCCAAGTACTGTATTGCAGTATGGCTTAGAGAAGCCAGCTGAGAGAAGCTTCCTTAACTCAACCGATGAAAATTTAGGACAAGATCATTCCAACAAATCCAAAACACAAACAACACTGTTCAAGTGAAAAGAAAACACGTGATTAGTCTTTCAAAACCGTACATCTTACAGAGAGAAGAATCTGCCCCGAGGCCACATAGCTCGGATAAAAGTTGTGGTTCAACATGGAGTACATACATAGTGCTGTTAGAGAGGCTCACCTTGCCAAAGTTGCCCCAAGTGACGGTGACTCTGTTGCTGACTGTGGAGAGGTGTAGCCAGGGGGTGATGTTAACAGGTCGGCAGGGCCGTCGTGGCTCCACCCCAGGCTTGTTTGACGGGTAATAGCCCTGGACACACAGGAGAACACGCCAGCCTGTCATCAGCCATCCTACAACACTCGCTCAGCAGAATTTAAAGTTACGATTCTTCAGATTATGGTTCTACATAATAATAAAAAATTACCTAAAATTAAAATCGAGACAAATCCCTTAGTTAAAAGATTCTGCTACTTTTTAAATGTCTTCATTCAAGACATCTCAAAGTGAGGCTAGATATCAGAGGGAAGATTACTCACTGGTACGTGACAGTAGGACTGGTTGACTTTGACTGCGATATTAGGGGGATATTGATCCTCCTGGACACCAATAGAGTCTGTGTAGCAGATTCTGAAGAATATAAATAAATTAGGAAAAAGGAGGGAGGAGGAGGAAAGAGTTAGTGAGACATAGAAATGTTTGGTTGCCAAGACAGCTACAAGTACACTTTGCCCAACAGACATGCTTTCTCTTTGTAACTGAACATCAAAATATTGCTATGCAAAAAAAAAAAAAAAACACAAAACAGGAAGACTGCTTGTAAACACCCCACCATGGATGCTTCCTGTTGTCCCTATCCCTGTCTATTCAACTGGAAAGCTCAGGATGTTGAAATGGAAACCTCTTGTTATTATTGACGTAGTAAGCCATTAGTCAGTTCAAACTGAAACCGTCCCAGCATGCACTGGGTTGCCAGACTCCATGTTGAAATCGGAGGATACTAATGGAGTAACCGAGAACTTACTTAACCGACGAGAGAGGATCTGTTTAATAGTTTGCGTGGCATTTATTATTATTTATGTTTTTAATAAGGCTTACCTAAGCACGACTTGGATTGATTTTATTCCTGCACGGAGCTCACTGCGGAAGAAATGAAAAGGTTAATATGTTACAGTGACAAAAATGTAGTGAATAGCAGAGAATTTAGGGAAACTGTTAAGACCGTATTTATCATACCTGGCATTCCTGATCTGGTCTGCTTGGCTCTGTGTTAACTCAAATATGCACTGACTATCCTGCAACTTCTCGTTGTTCTGGGCAACTGAAAAGAAGGAAGATGTCAAAACAAAGCCATTCTCATTAGTACAATAAAAATATGAGCAGAAAATTTTGTATTTCGTGGCTTCATCAATAATCTATACGATATTCATCACAGAGCCAGCCCTGGAGATGTTAGCCGCCATTCACTGAACCCATGGCCACACCATACATTTTACAATTAACAAACAAACAGACGGTGCTAATACACCAGGATGTCTATTAACTTGTCCGTAACTCTGTCTGAAAGGACATTGCTCCTAATGGAGGTGAAGGGTACAGCTTATGCAAAGGGCTGGTGAAACTAGGCCGGAGAAGACATTGAAACCGGCTGGATGACGAAGTCGCCCACTACCCCCCAGTGTAAACCACCAGGAGGATGGATCCATAAGACAGCAGGCCACCGTCTGGTTTCAAAAGGACCCCTTACTCAGTTCTGTGGGTGGCAGCAGTGTTTCCAAGTTTTGGTAGAAGGGCAGGGGCACCGGCTTGACCTCGGCCACAGGTGCTGCGATAGGTTTGGAGATGCCATTGAGGTAGTCTGCGCCCTGAGAGGTGGCTGTAGGAGAGGAGCTGAGCGAGGAGGAGTAGGCGACCGGGAGGCCCTCTGGACGCCGCGCTGCCAGCCAGCCGGAGGTCTTGGGGAAGCGCGACTCGTACAGCTGCCTGACGTTCTTCAGCAGCTCCGGACTGTACTCGGTCTGCACCAGCCTGAGCGCCCGACCCACCAGGTCCTGCTTCAGCCCGCTCTTGCTGCGGCCCATCGAGGCCAGCAGCGTCTGCAGGTCCGAGACCCGGAAACTTTTGACCATGTTCTGGAAGGGGAGACAAGAGCGCCGGAGGAACAAATTAGTCACTATGAGGTTGTTTATCAAAAGAGGGGAGGGGTGATCTGTGGGATCTTAGAGCAACATGTGCTTATTGCAAGCAATGAATTGAGAATGAGGATCACAACAGTGATTTTCTTATATTAAACATCCATTCACATTTCCACCTTCATTGTCATGTGCAGAACATCATTCAGTGCACTGTTTTATGTACAAAAATAGAAAAACATAGCATACTAACACTAACTCTATAAAACACACATACATGCCAAATGATTAACCATATTGATTTTTTGCGTTTCATTCATTCACTATCAGCATAACCAAACATAAAATCGCAAACTGAAACGCAAGACAAGCATGTTCTGCTTGACCATCCAAGTTTAACAGTACAGCAATTGTTGGGATTTTGCCTCAACACAAATGCAATCAGACATAAATCAAAGCTTGTTCTAGGACATACAGGGTCTTAATCAAAACATACAATGGTCAGTCACAAAACACGACCCGTGTATGATACTGGGGACATAAGCATATTTGAAGTGCGTGCTGAACAATAATAGTAAGCGGTGGGAGGTGGTGACACTTTGCACAACAACATGAGCGGTCCTACAATAGAAAGAACCACTTTACTGAGATCATCCATGAGACATGTCCAGCATAGCCTCTGCTAACACGCTAGCAAGTTATATTAAAGGCTGGGGTGAGATTCGGACGGATGGTAATAATTGACTTGACAGGTGCACACACTTAAATAAACTAATCGAGTAGTTCATCGATATCCATTCAGCTATATCCGAACTGTCTGGTGCCATACAGCGAGCTGATAGCATGCTAGGCACAAGCTACCGAATGTTTTTATGGTCTCATCATTCATTTCGACTGTCTCTCCCCTATAGCCAGCTCGATGCTAGCCCAGCCAGTGTACAGGGCTAGCTAACCAGGCTAGCTGCTGAGGCTACTTCGTATTTTCAGACACCAAATATTCAACAATTGTCATAGTAATAACTCCTGGCCCCATTTATCCTGAACCCATATGCCTTAATGCCTTTACGGGGTCTGCTTGGACAGCCCCGGAGCCCCTCTCCCACCCACCCAGGCGAGCCCAGCTCTACTTGCCATCGCTTCCACCAGTTCGGCCGCCATCTTCGTGCAGCAGTACCGCGAGAGTCCTGGAGGATGGATGTTCTCTCACCAATGAGGCGCTGCGGTGTCTCTGGTCGACGCTCGGCTTCGGCCAATCACAGGCCATCCCTTCCACATGCCCGGAGCAGAGCAGGGAAAGTAGGCGTTCCGATCCCGATTTAAAGTTACAGTACAACTTTTAAAAAATCACTAAGAGTCAGGTCTTTTTTCCATAACAGGCCTCTGTGTCCGCACATATACAGGTGATAACAAATATGGAGAACTTATGAGAGACTTAGTTTGATATCCTCGAGTTATTTTGATCGTGCGGTTTACATTTCTTTTAAATCCAACACCCTTCTTAATTATGGTGTGCCAACTGGCCTGGTTCACGTGGGCTCTCGGCTCCCGTCTGCACGATATAATCCTCTCCGTGTTTTGCGTTCAACCACACATTCTCGACTGAATTCTTTGTCTCCCTTAATTATTGAATCAAACTCGTATACTAATTCATTAGTATCTATGGGAATCGTATCACATCACTGCATCGAGCAACGATGATGGATTTCGAAGATATGTCAGGGGCTCTTACTGCCCCCCTGGATAAAGAGGGAAATGGAGGGAAACTTATATCTCCGATCCATAAAAGTGAAATCTAGTCCAGATTTTCGGAGAGACTCTTCGTGTCTTCTGCTAGACAGACAAAAACACACAACACATATTAAACCCAACGTCATAATTGAACCATGACGATTTCACTTGCTCCTTTGTATGTAGAAGTCCTTAATGAATTGCATAGTGCAAGTGCATTGCACTTTGTTCCACTGAGTGGACTTTCTTTATGATCTTGATCTATGATCTTCATGATCTTCTTTTTTTATTTCTCTTTCCCTTTCTTTCTTTTACATAAACTTTACTATTTAAGACTTCTATCTGGTCCGAGACGGACACTATTTGTCTCTAGAGTTATATTCTATCGTACATATAAATATATTTCAAGAAGTGAAATACATTTTCGCTCTACCTTTGGATTGGGTCAAAACTAAAGACAAAGAGACTCTTTCAATTATCGTTCAAATATTTGCACGCAAATGCTTGTTTGTCATACAGCAGGACTGGGCACTGGGACTATTTAAGGGACGTGATTTAACCAGGAGGGGGCGACAGAGTCCTCTAGCTGTGGTCAAAGTGAATCCCTGTCAACACAAACAGCGTGGCGGATCTGTAGAATATAAACGGTTGGCCAATTTCTGGATAAGTAGGCTACAATGTCAATATTTTGTTGAAACGTGACTCCACCAGACGGTAGAAATGTGAAAAGAAAGAACCCAAATCAGCGGATCAGCCTGGAACCTTCTGACAGTTATCATTTGATATGAAGACATGGCTTGCAGACATGCAGTATAGGCCTATACGAATACATTGCAGACATCAAGAATGATTGAGAATACGGTCGATTAAACACATTTCTAAATATGATTTATAATACAGTAGCAAATTAGAATAAATAATTATGGAACGATAATAAATTAATGCTAAATCTAAACTTGTACGCAAACTGCACAAACCACATCTTATTTTTATTCAGTGGTAATTGCATGCAATACGGTACTACTGGTATAGGGAAGACTATATATCAACCCTTTCTTTGTTGTAAACAAGAATTACAGCCATCCGGGGTTTGACAGGACCACATCAAATCTGATTAATTACTGCTCTATTTTAATGAAGTCATTCCCTCCGTGGCATCCATGTGGTCAAAACCACTCTAACACAATAACGGTGTACTGTCTGAACAGCCTCTGCAACTGCAAGCAGCTGTTCCTACAGGAGCCTTTGTTTTATGCTTAATCTGGAGTGTTTAATCTCCCATAATTACAAAGATTTGCTTAGATTGATATCAATAATCCTCCTTCAACGAGACTCCCTGCATTAGCCTCTCTGTGGTACTCATGTGAGGGATGAACTCAAACTCCAAACAGCCACCTTCTTAACCATTACACACCTTCACTCTGTCGGGCAACGATAAGAGTTATTGCATCGTTATCCATTGAGTTAATTAGAGAAAGACATACGTTGCTATCATTGGATGGCTTACGAAAAAGACAGCATTTAGTACCCTGTATCTCCACGTCAGCTCCTCGCGGTAAACGACAATCGAGTATCTCATGATTGTCTGTAAACTTGATCTTGTCAATGAGGAGACACACAGGCCGTGAGAAGAAGCACACAGAGCCCTCTGTTCCAAGACGGATATTGCATGTTTCCTCTAATGATCTGAAATCCACACACATACGTCTTGGAAGTGTCTTGACGAAGACATCTCTTTTTTATTACTTGGTAGAATTTGACTATTATAATTGCTTTGCACCCGGTTCAAGGAACATCCGTACTGTACCCGCAGCGATATATTGTTTCACCTTCTTCTGACAAATGTACCCATTGTAAGTCGCTTTGGACAAAAGCGTCTGCTAAATGCCCTAAATGGAAATGGAAGAGGGGAAAATGGAGGACAGACTCAGCGGGAGTAAAGCAGACCTGGACTGAGTCTAGCTTCTCTACAACAAAGGAGCCCAACGTTCCAGAGAAGAACAGCTTGAGAACCCACAACAAAACAAAAGTAAACAAGCTTTTCGTCTTGACCATCGCAACGGGCCGTCTGAGAAGGTGGGTGTCAGCCCTGATAAGACAGAGCAGAGGCCAAAGGTCGCACGAGAAGAAAGGGCGGATGAAAGTCAAAGAAGATGAGGGGGACGTCGATCAAGGACATGAGGGGGAGGAGGTTAACACCACCTCAATCTGCAGCATCTTAGAGAGATCCCAGGACAAACCCGCCCGGTCCCGCATCGCTCACATCGCCGTGGCAACCCCAGCGTGGGAGGAGGAGAGGCGGCTGGCTGTGAGACATCTACTGGTGGATGGTGGCTGACTGTCCCCACCTCAGGAGAACGGTGTGTCTGGGACACGCTGCACGGTGAATGAGTGCAGCTCTGCATTTGTTGCTGTGGGGGTTGCAGAGTGAGTAGCACTACAGATTGTCCCTGCCCTCCTGGAGCCCCCCGCCCAGACACTGTCCAGTCACTGTCCTTCCTGGCTCCATGGCACTTCTGGGGGGGGGGGGGGGGGGGCCTCGGCACCATGATCTGCGGTAGATATGAAGTTGATGATGCCTGAAGTTGATATTGGACAGACATACAATGGAGCATACAGCTAACACGCGCGCGCGCACACACACACACACACACGCACACACACAGTCAGCCAAATCCAGTGTTCTTGTATCAGGTTCCAAAGACAACATCTATTAACTTGGTGAGATTAGATTAGAAATAATGGAATCATATCTATCACAAATGTAATATATTTGTTCAATAACAAACTATTTTAACATTGGTATTGATGATAGTACATTTACTATTGTCCTTGGAATGTATTTCAAAACAGGAAACATTCGTTTTTTTATGAAATGAAAGGAAGATGGAGGGTGTCTGGGGAGAGATGGAGAGCAGGGTGAAAGAGGGGTGGCTGAAGAGGAGGGGTTAAGTTCTGGGTGGAAGTGTACTGAGACTGGCTGGACCGAACAGGTGTGAACACGCCTGTGCGGGGAGTAAGTCGATCAGGAGAGATAGCATGATTAATTTAGAGTTGATTAACAAACAGCAAAGGCTAGTATGTGCTGGGTTCAGTCCTACCTGTAGGCTTCTTGAGAGGAACGCCCAGACCCTATACCTGTAAAGAGCTGCAGCTGAAGTGACCATCAGTCACTTTGGATTAAATCCACATTAAATAGTATCATGTAAACAAATGACTCAAAAGCTAATTGTGTATGCATATTTACATCAATATTTAACCATGGATCTCGCTGAATACTCACTTACATTTCTATTAGTGCACAAAAATATGACGAAACTAATTGGCAAAGCGAAAAAACAACTGGCTGACGATGAGATGATGATTCAGAGAATCCCAGTGAAGACGTCAACTCAATTATCAGCCGCAGCTCTGCCGTCAATAGTGTAATTCCTCCTGGCTTACAACGGTTGGCATTTACACCAGTCCGCTGCAGTCGACCAGGATTAGGTCAGGCATTGACTTCGCTGGAATTTGTTTGTCTCAGCCCATGTGGGCTTTATATCCGGAAATGATTGAATATTAGCATGCAGCGGTATTTGACGCATAATTACATTTTGAATTGTCAAACAAGCTGTCAGAGGGCTGCAGGTTCAAAGCGGAGCAGAGGGTATATTAAAATGTTATCAGGGGTTATGCTTTTTAAAACAATAGCAAATCCATCTCATTACTCTTTGTCCACCAAATCTCCCAATTCCCTGTTCAGGGTCTAATTGGAGACCTAATTTGCTTAATTCCACCCGCATCAAATCCTCTTCAATTCAATAGCTTTAGGGCTTAATTTGGTTGAATGTTTCTGCTGGATATACACAAACACACACACACACACACACACAACAACATACACACAGATACACATTGCACACACATGTACACATACAAAAACACCCATGCACACACACACACACACACACATACACACACACACACACACACACACACACACACACACACACACACACACACACACACACACACACACACACACACACACACACACAAACACACACACACACACACACACATTAATTGGATAAAGCACTTTAGAACACATGAACATAATTATTTTAATATTACATGGGGCATGATACTAATCCTTTCACTATGCTAGATAATTATGCACTTGCTGATTGACTATGATGAATTTCAACGCATCACAGAGAGTGGACAAGAAATGGCATTACTTGAAAAGGACATCTTACAGACACATCACTTGCCATATGTTAAATGTAATTAAAGAATATCACTTGGGACATTCTGGGCCATTGATTTTGGGCCTGCATCTGTGACTAGCTTACTAGTGTGTGTGTGTGTGTGTGTGTGTGTGTGTGTGTGTGTGTGTGTGTGTGTGTGTGTGTGTGTGTGTGTATGGGTGGGTCTATGCGTGTGCGTGTATTTGTTGGCACCTGTGTACAAGCCATCATGTATCTTTGGGGATGTTAAAGTGATATTGAAATGTTACCATAGATAATCTGTTTGTATGCACATTTTGTAGGTGTGTTTGTGTGCATGGACGGGTGTATGTGTGTGTGTGTGCGTGTTTGTTTGCTATCAAAGTCAGTGTGTTTGCGTGTGTGTGTGTGTGTGTGTGTGTGTGTGTGTGTGTGTGTGTGTGTGTGTGTGTGTGTGTGTGTGTGTGTGTGTGTGTGTTTGTGTGTGTGTGTGTGCACGTGCGTGCGTGTGTGTGTATGTGTGTGTGTGTGTGTGTGTGTGTGTAAGTGCGTGCACGGAAGTGTGTGTTTGTCCATGTGGACTCCCCTGTGTGCGTGTGTGTGAGTGCATGTGCACTTCATTTTCCTAACCCATTAAAATGCACGGAGTGGGCTGCAGATTAAGGCCCAGAGACGTGTTCCTGACGCCCACAGAGGGAGGGGAGCAGAGCCTTCCTGCTCGGTCTCTGCTGGGACACAATGCTGAACTTCTAATGCAGTTATAGCAGCATTCCAAAGCTGATCTTACAGGCCCCTGCCAAATTGGACCACTGGCTCAAGGTACTTAATCCAAGCAGGTCGCCGTGTAGCTGAGAGTGTGTGGGTCACCCAATGGTAGTATCTGGTTGTTATCCAACTAAAGGTTATCCACATTTGGATTGATGTGATTGGCTAGTGACCCCCGGGCTTTGTCTTACTCCGAAGTTCCCGTATTGTTTGTTGAGAAGACACAAATGAGGCAGGGATAGATGGGATAACGTACATATCTGTGGATAGAGTGTGAAGTGTCCAACAGAGTGCAGAGGTGTGTCTCGACAAATGATATTGGTTTGTGTTACGTAAAGATTGAGAAACTTTATTCAGTTTTCACTAAACAATCAACGCCAATGTGGTCTTAGTTGTGTCTTTTTGATTAACAAATGATAATTAGTCCCTCATTAATTTCAAATAGGATGAATTCACTAATTCATAGCCTATTATGACTTTATTTACTGAAAGCAATAAGTGGCATGTAAATGTAATTTAATATTTATTCTTAATATTGATTTATATTGAACCTTCTCCTAAATTAATTAATTTATAGATACAAATGTCATATTAAACCATCTTTCACATCTAACTAGCCCATCAAAAACGAAGTCATGTCAAAATCACTGCACTTCATTCTTTCATCTTATTTTTTTTGTTTTTTCGTAACCCTATGTACACCACATCAACGCCACAGCTTTTTAAGGTGAATATTTAATTTTACAGAATTGTGATTTATTTTTCCTTTCAACATAGTAGTTTTAAAGTAATCATCACCGAGCCGAAAAGTTCTCCAGCTGGTTCTGAATAATACCGACGAAAATTGCAAACTATTAGAAAGCATGATTGCATAGAAGGTGGCTCGTATTTAGGGCATAAGTAGCACTGCGGAGAACCCAAAGCAGCTGCTTCTCTGGCGGTGTCCCATCACGAACAATAGCCCGCCGCTCCCGCGCTTCAAAGGGCCCATAATAGTCAATCGATCATCATGAATGCGAGGCGCTATTCTGCAGATTACTGTTAACAATAATTTGCCTCCTAGTGTACCGTTGCCATCTTTGAAGCAATGTTTTATTGCCTTTCTTTTTATCAGCATCTGTCATCCCCGAGGTCCGCTGTTTGATCTCTTCCCACCAGTCTCTCTCCCGGGGGTCGCGTTGACCTGTTGATTGGCAGCTGCGATCAGACATATGGTAGGACTAGACATCGACCGGGGCTCCCGGGAGACAAAGGCAGACCAAGTGATTTTTCTGCCCCATTTTCTTGCGGTAGGATGAAGACTGGGGAGAATTGGCAGAGGACCTCGGAGAGAGTCGGATCCCACCACTAGATGACGCGCGGTGTCTGGAAATGGGTTAGGACTCTTTTCACACTTTTGGCGTAAACAAGGGGACGGAGCAAATCTTTTTTAATTATTAAAAGGTTGGATGTGACGGAGAAGTATGTGCCCTCCGGTACTCATCAACGTGTCTCCGTCTCAAATAATTTGATGGAGGTAATCTACCGTAATGACAGTGTGAAATAAATCATTATTCACGTTTATCACAGCCGCGGACTAAACAAAATAAAAAAGTAGCTGTATTATTACAAAAAATAAAAGGTTAAGTATGCAGTAAGCATTGGTTTGATAAAAAATAATGGTAAGAGTATGCTAAAAGTAAGACGTTTGTTTTGCTGGCCCGTTGTTGCTTTACCACCGTGTGGATGAACGCAGCTGTCCAGCATCCCATGTCGGCTGACGCGTTCAGCCTCTCGTTGTAATCCAATAGGGCTGCTTTGCTCGCCTACCCGTAAAAACGCACAGATGTGACGCACACCCTAAGTTGTGGCGTGTGTGTGTGTGTGTGTGTGTGTGTGTGTGTGTGTGTGTGTGTGTGTGTGTGTGTGTGTGTGTGTGCGCACGCACGCATGTTCACGTGTATGTCCGAGCGCACGCTCTCATTTTAGTGAGGCCAAAGGAGGGCACAGGACACCCCAGCCTCTCCTTCCTGTGAGACCGGCGTTGCCATGGTGACGCTTCCTTGACCACAGCCTCCAGTGAACCCGGGCCGTCTTTTGCTTAGTGACCTCTGACCTATAGGCCACGGCCAGGGTCAAGAGGTCAACGATGACCGGAGGCGCAGCGAGAGAGCACTCCCGTGATTGGCACTCGGGCGTGCTGGTCCCGCCCCCCCCCCCCACACACCTCTAATTAGCATTAATTACCTGGCGGTGTCGTCATCTGGTGTGTGAGAGCCACCCCGCCGCCCGCCATCTTACCCCGGCCACCGCAAGGGTCGCCTGCTCCATACCAAGGCGATGCGATGGTCAATACCGTATCATTTGTATTCAGTGCTACATCCATACACTCCCCCACGCACGCCACGTACACCCGGTGCCGAGACGCACCTGTGCTGCGGGCCGGCCGCCACACACATGGTGCTAGGGCTGTTCTTTATTTATTTTCTGATGATCAGATTCCATCTGCAGCAGGCTCATTCCCTCCGTCATGATGGTTATGATAGCGGTAATGATCATCAATATTCCCAGGGCCCCAATAATCCACTGTATGGGGGGATATTTATAGTCCGATAGGCAGGCGTGTGTGTGTGTGTGTGGGGGGAGAAGAGAGAGAGAGAGAGAGAGACTGGTGAAGCGAGAGAGAGAGAGAGAGAGAGAGAGAGAGAGAGAGAGAGAGAGAGAGAGAGAGAGAGAGAGTGTGGTTAGAAATTTAACGAATACACACATTGAGATAGATACACAACACACACACACACACACACACACACACACACACACACACACACACACACACACACACACACACACACACACACACACACACACACACAAACAAACAAGCACCCACACACATGTGTGTGCATCTATCTATCCAAATGTGTGTATTCATTTCTGGGGGTGGGGGGGGTGGTAATGCACCACACTATGGTTGTTCTCAGGGGGAATAATTAGGGAATTGTGGGTACTAAAAGTCATGTGACCCCAGCCTCCTGCTCCCAAATAATTTATCCCCGGCTGATAGCTCGTCAATATCAATTTATTAATTTAACAGCTCTGGACTGATAAAAGGTACTGCACACAGTTAGCGCACTG
The DNA here is from genome assembly GCF_026213295.1 of Gadus chalcogrammus. Taxonomy (NCBI): domain Eukaryota; kingdom Metazoa; phylum Chordata; class Actinopteri; order Gadiformes; family Gadidae; genus Gadus; species Gadus chalcogrammus. Next base: position 30,629,394 of record NC_079423.1, read on the forward strand.
GAGCAGGGAATAAGGACAAATTTTACAGTGCGCGGTGTGAATAGAAAGGGGAGAACCTGTCAGAGAGAGAGAGAGAGAGAGAGAGAGAGAGAGAGAGAGAGAGAGAGAGAGAGAGAGAGAGAGAGAGAGAGAGAGAGAGAGAGAGAGAGAGAGAGAGAGAGAGGAGGGGGGGCGGGGGAGAGAGAGAGAGGGAGAGAGAGAGAGAGAGAGAGAGGGAGAGAGAGTCATAGACAGAGAGAGAGAGAGAGAGAGAAAGAGCGAGAGAGAGAGAGAGAGAGAGAGAGAGAGAGAGAGAGAGAGAGAGAGAGAGAGAGAGAGAGAGAGAAAGAGAGAGGGACAGAGCAAGAGAGAGAGAGTGAAAGAGAGGGGCTAATGGAGAGCGAGTAAGAGAGAGAGAGACCAAAGCAGAGAAAGTGAGAGAGACGGAGAGGGAGAGACAGAGGGAGAGAGTGCTGCTAGCATGACACTATTAAGTGATCAATGGGGAGTTGGAGGAGAGCGATGGATGTTTGCCATTCAGAAGTGAGGAGCCATCCCTCATATTACAAAGCTATTGAGTGAGACTTATAACAATTAATGTGCTTATTATCATCATATTAAGGATCAAGATTGAAGACATTGATATTTGATTTAATTCCCAATACATTGATCGGTGAGACCCAGTTCCATACTTTCTTCTCGTATGTGTACAATATTATTTTATAAAATAATATAAAACATCAACAATAACAACAATAATAATATGAGTATGTAATCATAAGCAAAATCACAATAATAATCGCAATAATAACAGCAATACTAATAATAATGTGATCATTTTTAATAATTTATTTCAGATATTGTCGGGGATGTAAACATTTGACATCTAAAGATCTCAGTGTGTTTGTGTACACTATATGTTACAAACTCTTTTGGCATGCATATGAATATATATTTAAAGATGAAAATATTTTCCTTCATCCTCATTGACTCCTCATACTCCACATAGTTAAAATATAAATGAACACGTGGCAACCAGTACAATATCTTGCAGTACTTCCGAGCCCACCTCTAACTTACCCTATTCCCTGAGCGGAAACCCCACGACCCTTAGGAAGGCTAAAAGGTAGTTTAACAAGACCCACTCCCTCGTGACCTTTAACCCCTCCTTGGCTGACCCTAAACCCCTGACCCCACTTACACTAGCG
>NC_079423.1:30635580-30658080 GCF_026213295.1 Gadus chalcogrammus
TGACCGTCGGGGTTGGTGGTGGCATTTCTCTCTGGTGTCGGAGGGTATGATCAAATAGAGAAGGAAGGGCTCAGGGACTACCCACTTGTGAGGTTTAGTGTGGGTCATACAGCACTGCAGTATTCTGCAATCAGCCTGAGTACAATAAAGGGAAAGAGGTGAGGGTATTTCCAGACAGAAGGTAATCCGTTTCCTGGTTGTTTCTGCCTCGTATCATTCCCCCTCCTCCTGTCTCCTCCTCTCTCGTACTATTTCTCTCCATAGACAATGCTACGGGCAAAATCAATACGCAGGGAAAAAAGAAGGCATATTTTTAGCCTGTTATTATTTGAGCCGTATGAAGGAAAACAATGTTTGTGGGAAAGACAGAAGCGCCAGGGCTGCTGATAAGAAAGAGGATGAGTCGGTGGAGGGATGGGCAGAGACAAAACGAGGGAAAGGAGCCTGGATGATAGCGGCGGGCTGTGAGGAGAGGCCTAATGGAGATGGATCCCACGGAGGAGGAGCTGGATGGAGCGACCTAGAGACAATGGCCAAAAGCTAACCTTGTGCCTCGGATTCCTAGAGCTGCCCTGAGCTCGGACCATTTGTTTTATTCACAAACTGGGACTTGTTTTTGCAGCTCTCATTTTGATTGTACGCCTTGATAGTTCTACGCCTGACTTGAAGGTCGAGTTGGATTAAAGTATGCAAAATCCGAAAATGTTTCTGCCAATCTAATGTCTAGGATATGGCAGAGTGTATACTAATATATCTGGCTGGGTATTTATAAATATATATATACGCGCATCATGTATACATGTGCAACATATTGATTGCCGTAATATAATAGAGAAAGAGCTAGTATGCATAAAGTATGTATATAGTTACCACATATAAATCAACAAATATTAAATAATATATATATGAACTGTTTCATATCAATAATTGACGCCACATTGAAATAAGGCTGTATTAATGAACCATTAATCATCATTATCATTATTATTATTGTTTAATAGTTACCCCAACCATAACCCGAACCTTAACCTTAATCATAACAGCTATTAACTAGTGTTAACTATGTGTTAATTGAAGTATAAAGTGTTACTTATTGCTGTGACATTTTACCGGTTCACCTATACATGACCGACCACTGTTTCAATGTTATTCTTGTCCGTGTTAAACCGAGCTGTAGAACCAGAGCTCTGGGTTGAGGACGTGATCCTGACCAGCGGCAGCCTGCGATTGGGCCTGGAGACCAGCGCTCTCCTCTGCTATACACTAGGAGCTCTCTGTGGATCCTCGGCAGCCCGGACTCCACGCCAAACCCCTCAGTAGTATAGCCTCGCTGCCAATGGCTTTCCAATGGACTCCCTCCCCCTCCCTCCCCCTCCGTCCTCCCCCCTCCCATCCCCCCTCCCTCTCTCTGCTCTAGGGCTCACCCCCCCCCAACGCCGCTGTCAGTCATCCGCTACGTCCCGTCCCATTGGCCGGCGGTGGCCTGTTGATCAGACGATGTGCCGTCCGATTGGCTGCAGACCCGAGCAGGGGGAAGTAAGGCATTGATTTATCTGTGGTATTAAGGGATCAATTAATCCCCATTGTGTGTGCCAGCACAGATAGTCCAACGTGTCTTATTTGGTATGGCTTGTTGCTGCGCGGCCCAGATAAGAGTAGCTGCCATCGTTTCTCTCCATGTGCCAGCGAGTCAAATCAAATCGTGAAGGATGGTAAAGGATAGCCGAACGCAGACCTGGGCCGGGCCCGGCCGATCACAACCGCACGAGACAGCATCAATAAATGAACGGGCGACGGGAGGAGGAGGCAGAAGTGTCTGCTCCGTCTTGACGCTAATCAAAGTCGGGATGATAGCCGACCAAGGGAGTTCTGGTCGGTAACGGGGAATGAGTGCAGGGGGAAACACCAGGGATGCATTTAAGGTTCCTCCACAGTATCCTCCTGGCGTAGAGGCGCGGCTGATAGAAGAACCACAACAACCACAACAACCACAACAACCACAACAACAACAGACAGACAGAAGGCGAAAGGCTGGAGTAGGACAAATCCCATACAACCATACACACACACTGTTTCTGAATGGGAGGAAGGAAATGTTGGTGTTTAGTCGGGCGAAGCGTTACTTACACTGAGATGAAAGTTAAAAAAGCAAATGTGGGAGAGGCTAGGATAGGAGTGAGTGCTAATTCTTACTTTTCAGTTTAAATAAAGATTGGAGCTGGATAAAAGCCATTAAGGGAGAAATCAGACAGGGCACGCTATGTAGGACAAGGGCTGACTGCGGGGAGGTGAGTGGTGAGATCGATACTCAGTCGATACGCTCAACACCCAGCCCGTACGCACACGTACACACACACACACACACACACACACACACACACACACACACACACACACACACACACACACACACACACACACACACACATGCTGGCATACACACACACACACAAACACACACACACACACACACAGGCAAACACATGCTGGCATACACACACACAAACACACACACACACACACACACACATCGGCAAACACATGCTTGCATACACACACACACACATGCTGGCATACACACACACATGCTGGCATAAACACACACATGCTGGCACACACACACAAACACACACATGATGGCATACACACAAAAACACACACTAATGCGCACACACACATGCAAGCATGCATGCACAAATAATCACACACACACATACACACGCAGAGCACACAATCACATGTTGGGTACTTCCTGGACATCTGTGTGTGGTGTGCGTGTGCGTGTGCGTGTGCGTGTGTGTGTGTGTGTGTGTGTGTGTGTGTACACATATGTAAGTGCGTAGGGCATGCAATGGAACAGTGAAAGAAAGAGCCAAAAAGAGGTATTAACGGTGACACACAATTAGGGCTCTTAAAGAGGGAATATCTAGTGTGTGATTGTTCGCTGATGAGAAAATTGCGGGGTAAGTGTATACACGTAAGCTAGTTGGAGAAAAGATTGAGAGGTGGAAAAATTCATAGATGGATTCATTATCAGCGGTGGCGTACAGTAAACAAAGACAGATGCCCCAAAAGATCCCCTCCAAGCCCAAATGAAACCTCAATAGAACTGCAATCATTCTGCATTCTGTCCCCCCCTCCCCTCTCCCCATCTCCCTTCTCTGTCTTTCTTCATTGCCTCCCTCCCTCACCCGCACTCTCCCTCTCTCCATCCCTCCCTCCTTTCTCTCTGTAGAATTGATCGACTGTGTCTCCTCAATCCATCTCTCCCTCTGTCGCCTAGCAACGGGAGCTCTACCGGGCGTGGAGGTTGAGAGTTTCACTTGGGGAAGGGTAGAGGCATGGGAGGCTATGCGTGTGCGTGTGTGTGTGTGTGTGTGTGTGTGTGTGTGTGTGTGTGTGTGTGTGTGGGGGGGGAGAGAGTGATGGGGTTGGGGGGTTTTGTGGGGAGCTGCAGCAGTCCATTGTACTTGATCCCGCTTCTGACTGTTGGGAAGAAATATGTTGAATTTTTGATAACCAATCATATGAGGCATTATTTCTAACCAATCACATGGAGCTTAATTCCTTGACCATGTATATTGTGTATATTAAAGCACAGAGTTCATAAAGGCAAACGCATAGGTTGATTACAAACACATGCATTAATTGCATTCAAAACAGTGCCATTTTGTATCATTTATGCTAAAAGTGCTCCTGCTTGCTATGGTTTTGTATGTCGAAAAAGCCATCACATATTGCAATTTGTGAACGATTATTTTTACGAAAAGCCAGATGCCGAAACATAATTGCACAGATATTTAATAAATAACTAATTATATTTTCACCAAAGATATTAGTTATTTTCCTTCAGTAAAATGTGATCAGAATTACTAACGTTGTAGAATGCTGAAATATTACATACAGTGAAATAAAATAATATTGTCAAAAATGGTTCATTACGTTGAGTTGTACCATTTGTTTCCGTAGAAGGAGGTGCCATGTAGAAATGTAAAAGACAAATTACAGGGGAGCGAGGCAAGATAGGGGGTCTATAAATAGGTGGTCCTATAGATCCCCTCATCATCAGAGCAGCGTTTGTAAGGGTTTAAGAAGAACCATAGTTTTGTTCTATTTTATACCCTCGTCCCTCTGATCTTCACTTAATGCCTGATCCCTTTGAGGAAGAGGCCTAGGCTATTTTTAATCCCGTAATAAATCCAGTATTAGTAGTGGAAGGTAATGAGGCAGAGGGTTCGGTAAACTCATAGCACCACCACGACGTAAGCGGGGGAGAAACGTGAACAGAAAAACACAACGAAACACACCATAACTAAAATAATGCTAAATACCATTCCCAATTTGATGGTGATTTTATAATCCAATGAATACCAGTTTAATTCTGTATCGCAAGTGTCCTATCTTTTTTTAAATTGATATAACCGCTCTTGTTCAGCCCTTTCAATAGAAAGAGGAAATTATGCAAAGTCAAGCATAAAATACTCAACATACTAATGTGAGTTAACTTAATTGTGCTATAGTGGGGCTTTATGGGTAGGGCAGGCCTATAGACAAATATAGGACATACAAACAACTCATAGACCCTACCCCATTAAACACACACACACACACACACACACACACACACACACACACACACACACACACACACACACACACACACACACACACACACACACACACACACACACACACACACACACACACACACACACACGCACACACACACACACACACTCACACACACACAACCGGAAAAACCAAGCCCTATATCGATGCTCGTTATAACAATCAATTCTAAATGATAAATGTGAACATTTTATTTTGCATTTTACTAGGATTTACAACCGACAATTTACGTTTGATAATCTCTGATCGCTATGCGGTTGAATCCTTCCTGTTATCTTCCGTTTATCAATGGGTTTGGAATGAGGCAAAACTGTTAAAACATGAACAATATAAAGATAATCAGATGTAAATATACTTCGGACGTACATCCCCATTAAGCTTCACACGCACACGCACGCGCGCACACACACACACACACACACACACACACACACACACACACACACACACACACACACACACACACACACACACACACACACACACACACACACACACACACTTGCATTTAGTTTACCCTTTATTGGACTTTACATTTGATCGGTCGAATAGTCTTCACTTGCATTTCCTTATTTTCTGATAAGAACGCCTGGAACCTATAAACCCTGTTTTTAAACGTAAAGCTGCTTGTTATGTCAGGCCTCGACTATAACGGGTAGATAAAACTCACTTTTTAGTTTTTGGTAGCCTAGATGTCAGAGTAACATCGAGGCAAGAGGCCTATAGGCCTACATAACGTTGTTTAACGTTATTTTAAACATCATTTTAATTACAACCAAAAATTGTTTGACAATTCTTCAGAGCACCGAGATAACAGCACTGGGCTTTGGTAATCTGACTCTATGGGATCGAAACACCATTGAATGTTTTTGTGATTAGTAGATCTATATTGATCTTGATGACAACATGTGAAGACACCTGACTAAAGTTCATTTTGATAATAGGATGTCAAAATAGAAAACACAGCAAACCCAAAACCAAGCAGTTAATAAAGTCCAATAATAGGCATTACAGCAGCCTTACTTCGATGACCACAACGTGTCGTGTAGGCCATAGACGAGATATAAATTAAACTAATACATTTCAACTAATTCCCAATTATTCATATTGTTACAAAAGACTATCATGCCAGATATTTTTTTATATATATTTATAGGCTAGGCCTATATAATATTTGATCTCAAATAATTATTCAACAAAAAAAATAGTAGGCTACCAGATATGAGATAGCTCAGGCCTTAATAACGAATAATAACAGAGAAAGATAGGCCTACATCTAATATAAAATCGGCAACGTCGTCTGTCCTAATTAATAGGGTAATTTTAAAGCTTTATGGCCGCCGTGATTTCAGCTTTATTGACAGATGAAGTAAAAGAGAATGGTGTTTTTCGTATTTTAGAGGCGGAAACCATTTCACCAGGCCTGGACGCCCGATCCATTTTTCCTGTGACATTTTGTTCTACAGCGGCGATCAAATTAATAAAAATACAAAAACAAGTCACCACGGTAGGCCTATATATATGTTATATATATTTAAGTGTTACCAAGCACACACGGACGGTGCAAACCATTTCTTTTTCAGCCGATCGATCTGAATGCGGATGGGTCGATATGCACCAGGGCTATTGATCACTATAGTCCTCAATTGCTGGATGCTTTCAAATGCAAATGTACCTAGATTATAATCTATGGCAACGCACTAATTCTTTAACAAACTGCAAGTGTGCAAGACGTTTCCTAAATAAAATCTGAATTTGTTTTACTTAACTTCCGTCTCTGAAGCATGCTTTCTATTTGAACAGCAGATCGGGCCTATAATATACATCCAATAAAGCACAACCAAAATTAAATCTATTCCTCGGGCGCATTAACTGCAACGCCGATGCAACGCCTTACGAAGAATCCCATTAACAATTTAAACCAAATAAAAAATAATAAAATTGCAATGCGAAAATAGTTGTTATTTCTCATACAATTGGTATCGGTTTTAATTGCGAAGACAGTGGGGCTACGGGGTTAGGCTCCTACTTAAAGTAGAGCCATAGGCAAACAAGGAGTGTTTTTCCCATCACCAAGGCCAGGGTGTGGGGCTGGACGAGAGTGCTCCTCCCGCTGACTTGCTCAGAAGCCTGATCAATGCCACATTACTAAACACTGCTACTTAACTTTTGCCAATAGCCAGATTCAAGTAAATATACTTTAGAATACATTAAGCATGATGCATCAGCCACAAACTCACTCAAGAATCCATGAAAAGATTAGTCTATCTCCATAGAGTGATTCCTAAGAAAATACAACTCAGGTAAAGGATTTGCCCTGATACAAATGTATGGTGTCTGTGTACATGTGGGGATGTGGATGTGTTTGTGAGTGTGTGTTCTTTTGTTGTTTATCAGATATTTCATTGTATTCATTTGTATTGTTTAGTATATTTACACTGTACTGGTATTTTTTGAATACATAATGCATTTATTTTGTAGCCTATTTATCATTGCACAGATTTACTAATAAAAACAAAAAAGCCTCGACCGATTGTTGCTATATTGGCTGATTTGTGTTGCTTTGTAATTGTTGTATTGACAAGGCAATTGTCCCTGCCAAGGACAGACGTAACAGAGCCGAATCAAACACAACCCACCCATTCCAACAGATAGCGTTCTTTAAAACAAACCGAAATGTCCCCTAGCATCACACAACCTGGTGCCTCCAATGTCAACGGGAATGAAACTTTTGACCTGATTATCTCATAACTAATTGTTTGCATTGCGTTGCGATGCCTGTTGAGACACGTCCAACAAACCCCACCCAACCGATGTTTGTGTGCATGCTTTTTTGACACTATTGATTGTGTAGGTGTATAGGCCTACACAGAGTGATATACAGAGTGATACATAGGGTTCACTATTGATTTGCTCATCAGAGGAGGTTGCTATGGCGCTGGACTACTCACAATCCTGCGGTGATCTATTGGGTAGAGCTTGAATAAAGAATAACCATTCAGAAGTTTTTAAAAACAAATTCAATTGCAATGAAAGAAAGAAAGAAACGCACACAACAAAAACAAAAGTAAATCCACTACATTGACCCGTGCATAATCATACAAGTATAGTGTGTGTGTGTGTGTGTGTGTGTGTGTGTGTGTGTGTGTGTGTGTGTGTGTGTGTGTGTGTGTGTGTGTGTGTGTGTGTGTGTGTGTGTGTGTGTGTGTGTGTGCTTGTGCACTCGATGTCAGTGTGGGGCTGGAGCCGCAGACTCAGCCGCCGTTATTAATATAATATAAATGTGTGTCTTCGCGGAATCGCCCCTTCACACCACACATATCGACATGGTTAATATTTCATATTGTATTTGCCATAGGATACGCTTATTCATGTATTCTAAAACAGTACATAAATACTAACTAAATATGGGCTCCAGGCTAATGAATGGATTTTCTGAAAATATCTGGGCGTTTTTTGCCTTCTTTTATTGGCAAAGAACAATTTAACACAAGTGTGTTTATGTGTGTGTGTGTGTGTGTGTGTGTGTGTGTGTGTGTGTGTGTGTGTGTGTGTGTGTGTGTGTGTGTGTGTGTGTGTGTGTGTGGGTGTGCGTTTGTGTGCATGTGTGTGTGCATGTGTGTGCGTGTGTGTGTGTGTGTGTTTGAGTCTGTGTGTCTGTGTGTGTGTGTGTGTGTGTGTGTGTGTGTGTGTGTGTGTGTGTGTTCGTGTGTGTGTGTGTGTGTGTGTGTGTGTGTTCGTGTGTGTGTGTGTGTGTGTGTGTGTGTGTGTGTGTGTTTGATTCTGTGTGTCTGTGTGTCTGTGTGTCTGTGTGTGAGTCTGTGTGTCTGTGTGTGTGTGTGTGTGTATGTTCGTGTGTGTGTGTGTGTGTGTGTGTGTGTGTGTGTGTGTGTGTGTGTGTGTGTGTGTGTGTGTGTGTGTGTGTGTGTGTTTGAGTCTGTGTGTCTGTGTGTGTGTGTGTGTTCGTGTGTGTGCGTGTGTCTGTGTGTACGTGTGTACTGCCCGCAAAACGCCAGAGAGCATCAGAAAGATGTTACGGGGCAAGCGGTTCGTTAATGCTAATCTAAACACACTCATACAGGTTCGCCCTACCCAAAACTTTGGCTCCACACTTTCCAGGCGTAGTTCACCCCTTGCGAATTAGCAAGAGAGAGCTCGGAGCGAAAGTTAACATCCATCACCAAGGCGACCGATAAGTTGCCCTGGCCGGCTGGCTGAGCAGAAATGACGGATCTGCTGCTGTGCGGAGTTTGGTAATTCATTTTCGATAGCGGCGGTGGCTGGGATCAATATGGGGACATTAACCCAAGCGGATACTGCTGTTCTCCTGATGCCACCGGCCAGGAGACCTCCCCCCCCACCCCCCCTGGCAATGAGCAGCACACACTTCCTCAGAACCATTACTTTGGCGGAGCTGTGTGCCAGGCCAGTGTATTATATTACCATTCATCAGCGGCGCGCGGCTGTAAGCGTTGGTCAGTAGGGTGTGGGATTAATTGTAATGCTGCGTGGGACTTTGGTTCGCGGCCCGAGGTCGAAGCCCTAATGGCCTCATTGTGGAGCATGGCGGTGTAGCGCTCATGACGGTCACGCCACGAGGAGAAGTGTGGAACTGACCGCATGGCGTTCCATTGATCAACCATGAACACACGCGCACACACACGCACACACACACGCACACACACGCGCACACACACGCACGCACACACACACATGCACGAACACATACACACACGCACAAACACATACACACGTAAAAATACAAACACACACACATGTAAACATACAAACACACATGTAAACATACACACACATACGCACACACACACACACACACTTACACACGCACACACACGTAAACACACACACATACATACACAGACACTTAAACATACACACACACACACACACACACACACACACACACACACACACACACACACACACACACCCGTAAACATACAAACACACACATGTAAACATACAAACACACATGTAAACATATACACACATATGCACACACACTAACACACGCACACACACGTAAACACACACAAATACACACACACAGACACTTAAACATACCACCACACACACACACACATACCCACACACTATTTGACCTCAGAACATAACGGTGGCACACAGCCGTTTCTAAACACATCCTCCTCTGAGCCAGCTCTCCGTTGCTCCAGAGCACCAGAACCCAGAGCGCGGCCTCTCCCTCCCCAGCACCACTGACATGTGTCCCAGCGAGCCTCCCACTCAGCCCCCCCTCCCATATCTCCATATGTGCCCGGCTCTGACGGCGTGGCCGACACAGCGGCCGCGGGGGTTATCGATGGGCCTGTGATCCATACACACGCTGACGTTGATGGATCGGCGACCCTATCGATGGCAGGCCGGCTCTTTCATAAGCAGGAGTTTGGAAGTCAAAATATCATATCAAACTTGAGCACCTCCAACCAGGCAACCCAGCGGGAAGCTGTGCCACCCCCGGTATACTGAGGTCTGTGCATAGATTGCTCGGGGTATGAAATGTTCCTATAGGTAGATAAGGCAGCATATAAAATGGCTGCGATGGGGCCAGTTTATTGGGTTTAAGATAAACCAACAACTTGAAATGTGCTGACAGTTTTGTTCATGGGTCGTAAACACGAGTAAATTATATAATAAAACAATAATCATAAATAAATGTAGATAAATATTTTTTTTTTTTACATCTGTCCAAAATATAAATGCTGTTGCAATAGTTGTTTGTGCTGTTGTTCTGTTGCAATTGAAAAAACAAACGTTTGGTCCACAAATATGAATTAATTAATAATTGTCCAATATTAATACCCCATGTACCCCAACACAGGAAAAAGACGACGTCTCGGGGAAACTTAAAGATTGGGTTCTCCTCAATGGTGGTGTGTGCCAAATGTAAAGCCTTTCCTTCAATATTTAACTTCTGACAGGACGATCACATGCCTCTGGCGCCGTCAGAAGCGCTTTTATCAAGAACAACAAGGAGCGAGTCTCCCTTATCCCGACCGGGCCATTGCTGGGTAAATGTTGCACACACACTCGGCCGGCCGAAGACAGGGAGCTGTATCTAATCACCACACTGCTCCTAATGCAATCTCTTTCGAGGGGGGAATGCGAGGTTCAATTCTCCACTGTGTGGCGGACGACCCGCTCACATGGTGCGCCCCCGTGACGTCACACCGGCCCTAGACAGAGAACGCTTGCATGCGCGCACATGTGCACACAGGCACAGTCCCATTCTGACATGCGCGGGCACGTGGATATACACACTCGGAGCAGAGCGCGCTCGCCTTCGGTAGTAGAAGCAGCTCTACGCTAGCGAATGAAAGCAAAGCGGACACCTACCGTCTCGAGAAGCGGCGCGAGGCTCAGGCGGCTCGGACCCTCTAGAACCCTCTAGAACCGTGCTGGGACCCTCTAGAACCATGCTGGACTGACCGCGGAGAGTCGACTACGATCAATGGCTTGGCTTTGAAATCGTTAACAATTTATCGGAAAGGAGGCTGAGACGGAGCGAGAGTGAGGGAGAGAGGGAGAGAGAGAGAGAGAGGGAGAGAGTGAGTGGTGTGAGGAGTGGGGCTAAAGATTCTTTCAGCGATGGAACTTACAATGGAAAACATTGGAAACCTGCACGGCGTGCCTCACGCTCACCAGACGAGCGACTTAATGAACTCGCCGCACGCGCGCCAGTCGTCGTCGCACCGGAACCTGGTGTCGCACGGGCGCTCCGCCATGGTGTCCAGCATGGCCTCGATACTGGAGGGCGCGGGGGACTACCGCACGGACCACTCTCTGTCCGGGCCCCTGCACCCCGCCATGACCATGTCCTGTGACTCGGGGATGAGTCTGAGCAGCACCTACACCACCCTCACGCCGCTGCAGCACCTGCCGCCCATCTCTACCGTGTCGGATAAGTTCCACCATCATCCCCATCCACACGCTCACCACCACCCGCACCAGCGGCTCTCGGCGGGCAACGTGAGCGGCAGCTTCACGCTGATGAGGGACGACCGGAGCCTCGCCTCCATGAGCAACCTCTACGGCCACTACCAGAAAGACATGTCCGGCATGGGCCAGTCGCTGTCGCCGCTCTCCAACGGCCTCGGCTCGTTGCACAACTCCCAGCAGTCGCTCGGCGCCTACGGGCCGACGGCGCACCTCTCCAACGACAAGATGCTCTCGTCGGGGGGCTTCGAGTCCCACGCGGCCATGTTGTCCCGGAACGAGGAGCACCTGGCCCGGGGTCTGGGGGGCCACGGAGCAGGGCTCATGACGTCGCTGAACGGCATGCACCACCACAGTCATCAGCACTCCCAGGCGAACGGCTCCATGCTGTCGGTGGAGCGGGACCGGCAGACGGTGGGAGGCGGGCAGGGGGGCGCTGGGTCGGGCCAGGTGGAGGAGATAAACACCAAGGAGGTGGCACAGAGAATCACCGCCGAGCTCAAGCGATACAGCATACCCCAGGCCATCTTTGCCCAGAGGATCTTGTGTCGGTCCCAGGGAACGCTGTCCGACCTGCTACGGAACCCTAAACCCTGGAGTAAGCTCAAGTCGGGCCGGGAGACCTTCCGGAGGATGTGGAAGTGGCTGCAGGAGCCCGAGTTCCAGCGGATGTCCGCGCTGAGGCTAGCAGGTGAGTGAGGAGGCAGCCCTGAATCTGACCGATGTGAGGTGATCAATGTGGAGTCAATGTGGCGAGACTGTCAATAGCCGCTCAGAGGGACATTACTACAAGTTATTGGTCAATAGCATCGAGTCAAACTTCACTGGGACAGTGGACTGTTCGGTTTGTTCGGTGTGGGGATCTATATATGAGGATTGAACTCCCGTCATATGTAGAGAGGCCTTATGGTTGTGTAGTCAGGCGGTGTGGTTCTAGTATAGCTCTCTATAGCTCTACAATAGAGCCACACACACACACGGTTTATTATGGGAAAACAATCGCAACATCGAATTCTCTATGGATGGACGCTACAGAGAGGTTGAAACAGTAATAGGCCTACACAACGTGTCTCTCTGTGTATCTCCTTTCCTCTCTAACACACACACACACACACACACACACACACACACACACACACACACACACACACACACACACACACACACACACACACACACACACACACACACACACACACACACACACACACACACACACACACAGGGACGTGTTTGTGTGAGAAAAAGAGAGCGAGAGACAGAGAGCAAAAAGTTTAAAGTTAAGACGAGGTAAAATAAATATATGGAAAATTATGTAAGGCCTACATTTCAGAAAACGTATGAAAATGCTGGCTCCCTATCATCAGCTTGATTGCATCTTCCCCCTATCACCTCAACAATAGAACAAAGCTTTAGGTCGGCCTTGATACAGGCTCACAACACGGGCCACACAACACACACACTCCGCGCACACTGCAGTTTCGCTTTTCTCTCAGTTCCCATAGCCCGATAGAAATAATTTGTAAAAATCAAAAAAATCTATTTTATATTTCAACTGTCAAATTGGTGAAAGCGTAAACAAGGAGTGTGAGGGACGCGGGGGCCCCACGGAGCCGGGGGATCGTGACCCCTGCTGGGATCGATACTCAGGCACCGCCGTCCCTCTGCAAAATGGCGCTCTGATAAATGATCGATTCGGATTTGGAAGACAGCGAGAGAAGCAGATGTGTCTTTCCCTGGGATGGACGTTATGAAAGACAATGACACCCGCACGCTGTTTGCATTGTGTCGCAAAATGCTGAATCTGGATCTGCTTTGAAAATGATATAACAGAGACAGAGACAGAGACAGAGACAGAGAGAGAGAGAGAGAGAGAGAGAGAGAGAGAGAGAGAGAGAGAGAGAGAGAGAGAGAGAGAGAGAGAGAGAGAGAGAGAGAGAGATGGATAGGCAATGTCTGTATATATGTATATATGTATATATATATATATATATATATATATATATATATATATATATATATATATATTTATATAAATATAAGGGATTTATATAGGCCCATATATATAGGCCTTTATATATATATATAAATATAAGTATTTCTATGTGTCGCCTCCCTCGGATTCTTTTTGACGTGCGTGTCATTCGGTGGCTCTACGACCAGGCCCGTTGGCGGAGGCGCTCGCAGATTTATCGTCCGCTGGAAATGTGTTTCCAACTTTAGAACCTGAGATACTTAGAACCCGATGAACTGAACGCAAATGAAGAGCTGTGACATTTGCAGTGTTAAAAACAACGATAGCAATGCCCCCGCCCGCACACACACACACACACACACACACACACACACACACACACACACACACACACACACACACACACACACACACACACACACACACACACACACACACATTGATGTTTTGTGCAAAGGCCTCGTTTAGACGTGCACTTCCAAACGTCAATCTGCGCTTCTCTGTCGTATTTCAGCAGACAGTTCAATTAAGCAGATATAGTGGCATATTTTAGTTCCAGTCGATGCGCTATTGAAAAGCACTTAATGACATGTAAATTGTTCCTTTGCGCATTTAGTGGGGTTCTGGTAAATAAAGATTTAAACACTCCACAATTGTCTCTTTAAGTGCCACTGTTGTTAAAGCTAATTGGGTTGTAGGGTTTATATCTTCCTACCACCGGATAACCGCTATTTCGCGCGCACACGCACACACACACACACACACACACACACACACACACACACACACACACACACACACACACACACACACACACACACACACACATTATAGGCTATGAGAGCGAGGGAGTGTGTGTGTGTGTGTGTGTGTGTGTGTGTGTGTGTGTGTGTGTGTGTGTGTGTGTGTGTGTGTGTGTGTGTGTGTGTGTGTGTGTGTGTGTGTGTGTGTGTACGTGCGCGTTTGTGTAGTATGATCCTTTGTGTCCTGAGTCAACGGCTGAGATTCATAGTGAATTTGGATGTAAAAATGTATGCATTGCTATTTATTTATTTTAATCCGCTGGGATCTTTCGGTGAATATTTCCTTTATGCCTCTCGCCTCGTGAGGGTTACCTTGCTGCCTGCGGCCGGATGGCGGCTGAAATGACAAATGACGTATGTAAATCGCTGAAGCTATAGGCCTACGTTTTACTTATTGCATTTAAAATCGCCATTATCGGAGGCGCAGTTGTGGGCTGGGCTGAGTGGGAGTCGGGGCGGGGCGAGGGGGAGGGGGGGGGGGGTTGTAATGTTGAAAGGGAGGCTGGGCAATACTCGGTCGGCCACATCAATCAATAAATTCAAATTACTATTCCAAATTCATCACAGTCACACAAATCAATACAGTTGCCCTGCTTAGCTAATGCGAAAACGCTAGAGTCTGCACACTCTCACGACGTTCCCCCCCGGACCGAGGAGCAGAGCGGGGACCGGCCGGTAGGGGGGGCTGGTTATGGGGGGGCGGGGAGGGGCTTGTTATGGGGGTGGCTTTTTACGGGGGGGACGGGCTTGTTATGGAGGGGGGGTTGCTTGCTATGGTGGAGCTTGTTATGGGGGGGGGGGGGGGTTATTGGGGGGTCCGCTAGTCTGTGCCCTTCACGCTCAACGTCTCGTACTCGAATTAGGGCAGAGCTCGGTGTCTATCGGCTCTGCCCCCCCCCCCCCAGGTCCGACCAGAAAGTGCAAATATGGATTATGTGACCTAAAACCCAGGGCAAATTAATACCCAGCACACTTTAGACTATGCTCGCCAAACCATCTTACAAACCAATGTAGTTCTAAGTTCTAAGTGCATGAGAGCAGGCGGTGATATTGTATTGCATGAACAAGAGGTGGCAGAGGAGACACGGCGAAGTACGGGGCCTTTAAAGATTGTATTAACGATGAAAACAATTCGTCTTTGCATCTGTGTTGAATTCCACACTCCATCTCAATGTATTTGGTTGGGTCAATAAAGCCCTGATCGATAAGGATAGCCAGTGCATCTATCAATTATCCCGCCTCAGCACTCTCTCCCATTGGTCTCTCTCCCCCCCAAGAGCAAGAAGAGAGGCAGGGGAGGCAAATGGGGGAAAGGATAAAGCCTAATAAAGCCTTATTGCACACCTCTTTCTCTCCTCTATGCTGTAATCATGTTAGATTTGTTGGTTGAAGAGAAGGCCCTTTCCATACGATATGCCCTCGGCTTATACGCACATTATGTTATGGAGAGTCACGGTCATGCTAAACAACGTCGCTAAACAACGTATACAAACAAGGTCTGCATTAGTATGTTTATTGGGAGATGAAGGCTATCGCTCACGTTTTGTTGTAGCCGACCGCGGAACAGTAAAAATAAACACAAATACGCCGCACCGCCTGCCAAGAACTTCCAATTCACTCCGGAGAAAAGCGCAGCGGTGCCTATTATACTGGGAATGGGGAGAGCACGTGCCGGGGTGAGAGGTCAAACACACGAGACCCGGAGAAGAGTGGAGCGCGCCTGTGCGGAGGCCTCGGATCAGGGTTCAGCGGAACACGAGGAGCGGCCCCGTGTCACGAGGACACGTGGGAACGGACTTCATCCAGAGCCCACCGTTCTATTTTCTCGTGCATCGTCCGGCTCAGCGCTGCCGTGTCGCCGTGATTCCCTCGCGTCACAAACAGTCGCGTGATGCAGCGTGGGGAGCTGACCGGGGTGCTGAAGGACAAGACGGGTTCTTTGTCTTCAGCACGCAGTCAGTGGTTTAAATGAGACATTCTGACTGATATAGACCTAGTGGACCACAATTAAAAGGCTATTTCTGCAGTTCACTCCCTCCCCACTCTCCCCCATTCCTCTCCATCGCTACTATATTCTCTCAGCGGTCTCTCCATTAATTGGCGTCTAAATGTCTCACACATACAGGAAAATCTAAAATTGTTGTCTTGCTGGGTCATTTAAGCCCGGCTGATTGGATAGGGTATTAAGATGTGGTTAATGCGGAATCCTCCGAAACAAGGTGTTTTTTTTCACGGAGAGATGGCTTGATGATCGATTGGTCTTTAATAATTGATGAGAGCGGGTTGACAGGGGAGCGGACAGGCAGCTGCGGTTTGGAGATGCTGTTTGTTAAGCACGACTGCGTGTACTACTGTAAATACTTGGACATGCAACTGAGCCTGTGGTACTAAACCACCTTGTCGAAATGTCTGGGGCCTTCTGGATGAGCTAACGAGAAAACCGACTTGAATTTAAATAAAAAATATATTAATTGCATTTTGCGTATTTCAGTCAGAGTTCCCACACAGACTATTTGGATTGCTTTCCGAGCAACCGAACTCAGACACCGATCCGACTGAAAGCAACAGAAACACATCATATCGCCTTGCCCGTCGCCCCGCCAATTCCTCCTCTCTGGAGTCTATGTGACCGGGATGTAGAGTGAGTCTGCGCCATAGGCGTTGTTGGCCGATCTGGCGAGCCCTGAATCTGTATCGATTTCCATTCCCCGGCCTTTCCTTTCCATCTCTGGAGCTGCGCCATGCAGTCACAGCTCCCGCTATCTCCCTCTCTACCCCGCCCCCTTCCGCTCCACTGTGCAACACCATTTCACCCATTAACACTCACCCTTCATAACGCACGGCAGAGTGAGGAATAAAAGCATGCTGTTCCCCGCCTTGTTGAATTCTTTCCCTCCCGTTTCCCTCCGCAACATTCGACATTGGGTCTGGCTTTCTTTGTAAAAACCCCCCCCTCTCTCTCTCTCTCTCTCTCTCTCTCTCTCTCTCTCTCTCTCTCTCTCTCTCTCTCTCTCTCTCTCTCTCTCTCTCTCTCTCTCTCTCTCTCTCTCTCTCTCTCATGAATATCTCATGTATGTGCTGTGTGATACTATACATGTAAGCTGCATATGCTGCACAATACAATTTGCAAACCTATTCTAGATACATAGTGGATGCATATGCAATGCACCCGCATGTATCTCTCCCCCCCCCCCCCTCTCTCTCTCTCTCTCCCCCCCCCCCTCTCTCTCTCTCTCTCCCCCCCCCCCCCCCCCCCCCCCCCCCATGCATGGACCTATGGGAAGCATGCTTTGCAATTATAAATGCAGCAGACCTGGCTGTGTACAATCTAGAATAGCGTCTATTCTTTTTAAGATGATCAATTCGAACGCTGCTCCGTCGCCCCCTCGCCAAACCGAATCGATAGGAGAGAATGACCTTTAAATCAAATTGCTCTCAGACTGCACTGAATACACGAGACGAGCCTGGAAGGGTTAAATGGCACTGCGAGCTTTACCTGTTTGCAAAAAAAAAAAAAGAGCAGCAATGGTTATCAATTAGCATTTATTATAATGAAATAATATTGGTCACGCGTAGTGAACTCATATTGCACTCAGGCCTAAAGGGCTTTATGGTCATAGGCAGTGGTAGCCAGCTAACAAGAACTGGTTTGTGTGAACCGTGGACCCAGTATGACCAGCGGCACAAGTACTGATAGCCTACCAAGAGCCTATCACCCCGCCCCCCCGGCGCCCTGATCCGCTTATCGGAGCCTCTGACAGGCCGTCCTTTATTAACGGCCCGATAATAGCTTGTTTAATGCGCTTTCGCAGCGAGGACACGGTCGACGCAATTAAAGGACGGAAAGAAATCGTAGTTCTGTTCCATTCAAAGATCAGGACGTTGGCTACAGCTCCCCGTTCTGTTCTCTAACATCCTGATGGGGAACCGCATCCTGTGCACCGCTTGTCAGCTTCAAGTCATCCAATCAAAAACGGCAACGAACAGACGATCGATTTATCTTCCACCGTGCCAACTTACAGGATAACATTTTGGAGGATTCAACGATATCCACATAAACCTTTTATTATTGTCTCTGTAGGCCATGTCCATATTGCTTTGGTTATTTCCTGATGTTGTCAGTTCACCGCACTCTGTGGTTTGAGATGAACACACACACACACACACACACACACACACACACACACACACACACACACACACACACACACACACACACACACACACACACACACACACACACACACACACACACACACACGCCATCTCGCTTACTGTAATATTCTTTTTTTATTTTGCTTACAAATATTCCAATATTGGTAGCAATATTTTGCGTTCAGGATTGGATTATTATAATTATTATTATTTGTAGTAGTAGTATTATGATCATTGTTATTATTATTAGCCAAATATCGAGTATGATAACTACATTTAATTATTATTTATCAAAGGCACATTTCTCACCACTAGAAAAAAAAATAGACCTGCTTTATGCCTACATGCAAACTCCTGCTGAGACTCGCAGTGAGTCAACATAAAGAGTTACAGTGTGATTCTGAAACCCAACAGATGTAATAAATAGGCCTACATCTTCCCAAAGTGAATTAAGAATTATCCGACCTGGTTTTCAGCTAAATGCATTTATTCAGCGTCGACCCCAGACAGCCCAGTCTGCGGCTTACACGCGGTTCACTATCGATCCCCCCCTACCCCGGTGCCCTCCCGGTGGCCCCCCGGTGCGCCCCCCCCCCGTGCCCCCTGTTCGCCCCCTTTACCGCAGAAGAGCACGCCTCAGTCGGCCCACCGCCCCGTCTCCCACCGCCCGTTCTGCCGAGCACCCTCTGGGTAGGGGATGGTGATCAGTGGTGGAGAGCGTTAGTTACCGGCCTGGTGGTAGTGGTGGTTAGCGTTAGTTACCGGCCTGGTGGTAGTGGTGGTTAGCGTTAGTTACCGGCCTGGTGGTAGTGGTGGAGAGCGTTAGTTACCGGCCTGGTGGTAGTGGTGAAGAGCGTTAGTTACCGGCCTAGTGGTGGTTAGCGTTAGTTACCGGCCTGGTGGTAGTGGTGGAGAGCGTTAGTTACCGGCCTGGTGGTAGTGGTGGTTAGCGTTAGTTACCGGCCTGGTGGTAGTGGTGGTTAGCGTTAGTTACCGGCCTGGTGGTAGTGGTGGTTAGCGTTAGTTACCGGCCTGGTGGTAGTGGTGAAGAGTTTAAGCAGCAGGCCTGGAGGTATTGCTGGTGTAGTGGTGCTGCTGGTGTGACGCCTACAAGAAGAGCGTGCAACATGGTGGTGATGATGATGTGATGATGATGATATCGGTGATCATTTCTGTTATGGGATCAAATAGTTTGAAATATTTTTCTGCTTGATTTTTGCAGTTTGGTCAAACGAGGGGCCTACAGAACTATCCAAGCATACTTATCCCTTTCTATAGAATGAAATGCTAACGCTGGTTTTTGAGGTAGGCCTAGAAGAGAAGAGGAAACTGAAGCTTTCTATGAAGCATAATGATTATAGGCGTCATTACGGTCATGCGTAACAGGTCGCCAGTGATGTGAATGTCTATTCCAGTAGCCTAAGACACATGCGAGAACTAGTTTCTTATTAACTCAGCCAAATAATGCAAGTTCAAATCCGCTCACCCGGTACCCTCAATCACGCCCATAAATGGCTGAACGCTTTCATTATCTAAAAACTCATAAGGAGCGTGATCATCGCAAACAGCAATCTTTATTGATTATTGAATTTCTGGCGCCCTGTAATTTCTCCGATTTTATTACAAGGGAAGCTAATAACACGTGGTGGAGTGTAAAACGGCATCGAATATTATTCCCTTTAATTCCTGCCTCCATTGGATGCATATTTTATGTAGGCTATCTTAAATAAAACACAACTTAATATTGCATTAATATTAAATGGCATAACGCGTCATCGCCTTAACGGTCTCGTTTAATTGATTTCAGGCCGTGATAGGAATTAACTCACCATAACACTTAAACCATAATAGCTAAACAGGCCCCAGTGGTTCCTGGTGTGAGTGACCGTGTACCTGGGGAAACAGGCCCGTGTGGATCCCGGTGACGGGTGACCGGATACCGGGGAACCGGGAGAGGGTGGCCGGGTACCGGGGCTCCCGGTGGACGATGGCCGAGGCGGGGCGGCGGGGAAAAGCTTCGCAGCCGCCTCGTGACGAGACCACCAAACACACGGTGGCACTTCATCAGTATATTAACACCAATTCTCGCTCATTACATTAAGGAGTATCGAGCCGGGAGTGTGTTGGCAGTGCCCTACAGCCTGGACGGATAAATACTGGAGAACCGCCTTTTAAATGCTCGTCGCATCGATACACACTATCAATCTTCATGGGCCGGACTTAAAACCTTAACCGGTATTATTGGCATTGCGAGCCAACCATGTTTTGCTGTGAAACTATAGCACATTGATAGATGGTTTAATTTATGGGTTTATGATTAAATTATAAAAATATATAAAATAAACGACCGAAAGCGAGAAGGGCCAGCCGGCCTCTCCACTTAACACGGGCCGTGTGGCCTCAGCATTCAACGGGGTCTATAGCTGGCCTGTTTATTGGTCGTTTATTTAAATTACAAGTTAAAGGTCGAATGCATCCCATAATGCACGAAGAATGCAAGGAACGCGTGTCAGGCCGGGCATTAAAGACACAGACCTACACACACAACCGGGCACCATGGAGGAACAATAATGACCGCTTTGACCAGAGCCATCGTGACAGAGAACACAGGTCTGATCAATCCGAGATAAACGTCCTCTTTTTGATTTCCAATAGCACAGGACATTAAATAACAGGGAAAACACAAACCAAAGGGCCTGCAGCTGGGATAGGTTCAAACGAGCTATGAGCAGCCGTTCATTTATTAATCAAAGGCCCGTTTGTATCCCTGGTCAATTCATTAATAATCATAGTAGTTCCACGCTTTGATTTGAATATGCCCTGCTATTTTACCGTCCATGTAAAATGAACTCCTGGTTTGGTTTTTCCATCCTACATCCCCTCTTCTCTCTCTCGCCTCCTCCCCCCGCAACGCATAATTAATTGGAAGAACCGAATTTCACACACGAATTATTCACGAATCTATCGATCGTTATCGATCACCTGGGGCGGCCTTTCTCTTAGCCTATCTGGCGTGTTGTGATGCGAAGAACATGTCATCAGAAAATAAAATGTCGTTTTATAATCTAGATGTAGGACCAATTCAAAACTACATTTGAGTATTTTTTCCGGGGTAATTGTTGGGTTAATGTGGTATTTTAAGGTTAAGTAATTTGCTGATAATTAACTCTGGATTAGGGTGAAACCTTTTGTTTTTAATCCGATGTGCTCTGTGGTTGACATTTAGGGAGATTGTGGGTAAATATAAAAGCTAAAGGGTCTAAATAAAAAAAAAGGGAATAAAAAAATAAATAGGAACACAACATCATTAAACACATTCATTCTTCACTGATCTAAACTAAAGGTTATATCCATACATTTGGCCATCTTCAGCAACGACTTTAGCATGCCCAAATAAATCACTATGTTATTGGGCTACTGATGGATCCATATATATACAGTATATATAAATGTATAAATTATACATATAAATATATAAATAAAGAATACAAATCAAATATATATAAATAGGCTTAATAAATAAATATAGATATAGCTGGCTCCCGATAGCAGCTCAATGCGGGCATAATTCATCAGGTCCCGACAAGCCCTCGCCTCAGCATGCAGCGTGTTTTCTCCGTCCTTCAGGAACGCTGAGAATATCAGACCTCAACCGCCAGCCAACAGCAGAGCTCTGGCCGCTCTTTGTGCGCAGGGTCTATGTCCATCTCTGTGCACGGTGCCTACTGTAGCTCTAAAAGCTGCAATGATCGATTTTTTTTCTTTTCTACGCCGAGCTTGGTTCAGTAATCAGGGCCCCCTTCCTCGCCGATTGATTGATATTGATTACTAAATCCAGCGCCTGTAGCAAAGGCAGCAGCTCTCTACAGCAGCCTGCTCAGATAGACCACTGCGAGAGTGACACCTACCGACCGAAACGCACAGACTTGCAAATCTTCCCCCCCCCCCGATAAATACCATAGA
>NC_079423.1:30665580-30718080 GCF_026213295.1 Gadus chalcogrammus
CACACACACACACACACACACACACACACACACACACACACACACACACACACACACACACACACACACACACACACACACACACACACATATAAAAAGGCAGGGATAAAGCCAGATGTTATCTGATACACTGACCGACCACTGAATAGCTGTGGTTGGTCATCAATGAACCAGTGGATAAAAAACAGAGGAAGTACAGAAAATAACTAAGTACAAAAACTCAGCAGGCAGCGGGGCTAATAGCCGACCGAGATTCAGACATACCCGAGGCCCCATGGAGGTTTAATTTTACATAATTAAAGATTGATTTGGTGCGCTAGTGCTTTGAAACACAAACGCATAATCCATATTCATTCATGATCCATTCATTAACCCATCGGTTGCCAAGACAGCTTTAGTCCGAATTTGATTAAAAAAAATAAGCAAAAATGTTATTCTGGATAGTCCCTACACATGGGTTTCCCTAGCAACCCTCCACTCTTTAAACCGTCAAATGCTACAAGAATTAGTGCCAATGCTTACTGCCTTAATGCTAATCAGAGAATATGGCACTACGTTCAGACATAACCACGGTGAGCTCACTGATACTGACGATGAGCGGTCTGTGCCATAGCAACCAACAATCAACTTTGAACTGAATTAGAATATACTTTTTTAGTAAAACAAAAAACAAATGAAATAGATTTTACGGCATACAAAACCAAACCTCAAACGGCAAAGGTACCACAAGAATGTGTCACAGAGTGAGAATGTCACCGACATGCAAACGGAACCATTTTGAAACCGAAAATATTAATCTTTCTTTCTCTATCTCTCTCTTTCTCTCTCTTCCCTTCCTCTCATTCTTTCCGTGGTTCTCTACCTCCTTTATCCCCTTTATACTTTTGCTTCTTTCTTTCTCTCCTCTTCTCTCTAACAATTGATGCGGGTATTTAATTAGTACCATAGACACAAAGTTTCTATTTCTTGTTACTATTGTGCTCTGTCGTGCATATGTAAGGCACCTTGTTGATAAATCAAAGAAGAAAAAAAAAGAAAAAAATGACAAACTTTTTAAAAGGAAAAAAGAAGAGTTGCAAGGAATCTTTTTTTTTTTTTTCTGTTCTTGTTGATGTTGTTGCATTCTTTGTGAATATGGACTCCAAGGAGACACTTCTCACAAGATGGAGACACAACTGGGAGCAGGAGCAGGAGGAAAATAACAGACAGAACACGTTTCCTCCTCTGGCGTTTCAGAGTCAACCCTGTAGACCCCCCATGTCCACCCCCCCCCCCCCCTTATGCTGGACCCCCACCCGGGATGGGGGGGGGGGGTGGGGGGGCTATACACAAGAGGGACAATACATGACTTTCAAATGCTCTTGTTGATTCAGTGTGCATTGTGTTTGATGGGGGTGGGCGGGATGGGGAGGGGTGTGTTTGTTGGAGGGGGGGGGGGGGGTTCGTGGATCAAACCTTGGGTCTAGCTTTCTGTAAGGGTCTTTAAATGCAACTGTAGCATTTCCAACAATGTAGTGCGACTAGCAATGCAGATGGATGAGCGATGGTCATTTTGGAGGATTTGCAAAATGTGGGTTTTGGGGGGGGGGGGGGGGGGGGGGATGCGTAGCTAGGAAACGTTGCGTTGCTGAAAGCAGCCGGTCAGACTGGTTGAAGTAGATATGTTGTGTAGAGTTCTACGGGCCTGGGCCAATAGCTGGGCCGCACCAGGACTGCAGGCTGACCAATGACATGTGTTTGTAGTGAGAACCAATGTGGCTACCTCACTAAGCTGAGTGGTTTGTGAAACCGCCACCAATACCAAAGATTCCCCAGCCTACCGGTCCCAAACTGCCTAGGGGGAGATACGCACCAATGAAGAGCCTCGCCCCTCTCTGTCCAATTACAGACACGCACACCTGCACACACACACACACACACACACACACACACACACACACACACACACACACACCCCCACACACACAAACACACAAGCACCCGAATCCAAATACAATTGTATTGACGGTGCAGTCAGGCCTTCCCGCGAGGGGGTGGCGGCCTTGCAAAAAGAGTTGAGTGCCTTTTCCCTTCAACCACGGGGCGGACTGCACTTGGCACACACACACACACACACACACACACACATTAACACACACAAGCATGCGTGTGAGACGTGCGCACAAACATGCACCCGCATGCAGACAATGCGCTCGTAATTGGATGGACAGGAGGGCGGGGGCCAAAGAGTGGGGGCTGTGTCAGCATTTTTCTCATATATTGACTTTCCATCTTGTAACACTAGAATACAAGCACTTTATCATGTAGAAAGTCTATAAAGCATTTTCTATACACTATTTATTTGAAACAACATACTATGTTAACTCTTTAATCTGTAAGTGTCTTTGTTACTGGCCTGTTCAACCGCGGCAGCTCCCAGTCCTCGGCCTATCAGCGCTCTAGACGCGGCGCTGTGAACTTCCGGCCCGCTTTACGCCCCTCCCACCAGATATTTTTATGTAACAGAGACAGAGAGGGGCTAAAATGGCGGAGGTTTGACGCGGCCGCGGGTCGGACGGTGGTGGTGATATTGTAGTGCCACTGACCCCGACCTCCCCTTCCTCTATCCCACTATGTGCAAGCACAGAGGCTGCCCTATTAGAGTGTGGATCCTCATTGACAATTCAGACACAAACCCCCCCCCTCTTCCTCCTGAAGCCCCCCCCCCCCCCCAGTATCTCCCTGTCTTCTCCCCCCGGGCTGGCGGCAAGACTCGGTAGGAGTGTGTCGACAATTCATTCTGAAATACCTCAAACCTTTCGTGTAAAGTTTATGTAATTTAACTTAAAATAATACTGCTAATGATAACAATGATTATGAAACTATGATACTATGATAGTTAGTTTTGGAACTTGTGACTTGAAGCTTTATACTGTTAACTTTTAATTTAAAATTTTTGTTTGCTCTCTTTTCGTTTCTCGTAGGCCTACGTTTTTGCCGTTTTTTTTGCTACGGCATGTACTTAAGTGTTTTCATAAAGGAAAGACATTGTGAATGTTTCCGTGGAGGCGAACATGAGAAAATACGAGACAGACAAAAATGGCTAGAATGTGGAGAGAAGAGTCTCTGGGGCCCATTATGGGGTCAAATCTCTCTCAGAGACGGGTATACTAACTAGAGAAAGAAAATCACCAAAAAAAAGAAATGTAAAGGAGAATCTGATTTGGATTATGAACTCTTAACCCCAAAAAAAAATAGACCAAAGAATGAATAATCGTTTACTCATTGTTAGCTTAAGTTGTCTTTTCTCAAAAAAAAAATACTAATAATACAGATTTCACCGTTACTTTTGAAGGTTCCTGGGTGTGTTCAAGTGCTACTGATGTTCTTAGAATATTAAAAACCAGCACCTCCTATTGGACAGGGGGTGCGGCTTTTTCTTTTCTGCATGGATATTGTATAACTGTATAGAAACCAACAGGGATGACCTGTGATTTTGTGGGGGCGAGGAGGCGAACGGACAGACCTGGGTGTGGGGGAGAGATGGGATGGGGGATATTTTTGTTATTGCAAAAACGAGTTTTTTGGATTTGGGGTTTAGTAGTCGGAGGGGTCCTTGTTTTTAGACATTTTTCGTCGCTGTTGGAGTCACCGGTTGTGTGCATGTGTTGTTGCAACCCTCTCCCTTTCCCCGCGTTTCTTTGATGTATATAAATCCCGACAGTAGGGGGCGGCGTGTACTGGGGGAGGTCAAACTCCGCTCCTCCAATCGATAGCATTCAATCTCCATTCCCCAGCGTGGGTCTCGGCTGAGGTCCTGAAACGTGTGTCTTGCTTTTCCAAGGACAGGTTGTTTACTTGGAGTTAATCAGAGGGACACACACACACAGGCCTCCCGGGAAACCCTACCTGTTCCTGTATGTTTGTCAATATGATTTCTCTTTTTCTTCAAACTGTGTATGTGTGATCATTTGTATCGATGTGTGGTAAACAAAATGTATTTTTTATTTTATTTCGGATTTTCATTACTTTGGGTTGCAATACCTGTCATGCCAAAAAAAAAAATGAATCGGAAAAAAACTTTTCTTATTACCTGACAGCTGACCAACCACAGTGCTTCGTGGCAACTGACCCCTCCCACCAGAAATGTCCTCGGCATCTACTGTCAAACAGCATGTGTGTGTGAGTCATTTCCCTGTCGGACAGAAGGTCGCCAATGGGTCTGACGTAGACACCCCCAGTCACACTGTGCTCTCCCTCCTCCGATACCTGTTAATCAATCAGAACCAAGTGTCTTTGTGATAGTAGAAGACAATCAGTTTCAAAACAAGAAAAGGTAGAGAGAGCGGACAGGCCAGGAGGGAGGAGGAGGAGGAGGAAGGATTGAAAGTAGATCAAAAAAAGGAAAAGGAAAAACACGGGAAAAGAGGTTCTCTGAGTGGAGCTGTAGCCCCCCGACTGCCAAAGAAACTGCCCCCCCAACAAGCTGTCCACCACTCCCCCTCCCTCCCTCTGCCTCCCCCTCACCTCAGTCTACCCCCCCCCCCATTTCCATCAGCATATCACAACCGGACTGAATCTCAACTGATTCACACTGTAATGATGCGTGACGTTAGACCGCTGCCCTCTACGTTAACATATACACACACGCGCATTCACAACACTCACACCGTCTCCAACGGCCACAGTCCAACAGTTCACCGTCCAACATCCAACATTCAGGAAAATGTCAAGGAAAATGTGCAAACTTTACATTTCGTAGAACCCCGCGTTCAACGTCCCCCGAGTCGAAGCCACGCCGACTCCGGCGCGCTCCCCGCCACACGGTGTCACGAGGACACAGCAATCAGTGGCGCACGAGTACACGCCGGAGTCGCCCCCCCCACCCCCCCCCCCCCCCCCCCCCCCCCCCCCCCCCCCTGCCCCCTGCCAAAACAGAACCAAAAAGAACTCCGTTACCCATCAACCACCACCAGTCTCCTGCTGATCTGATGACGATGTAATCCAGCCGCGGAGAATTAAAGTGACTCCGCGACCGGTTGATTTTTGCACAGAGAACTATGCAAACACCGGACCCCCCAATCTTAATCGTTGCTGTTGGGGTCTGAGTGTACCATTCTGATTTCAAACCTGCCCCCCCCCCCTCCCTCCCTCTCTCTCCGATTCATCCATAGCTCTCCCACGTCCATAACCCCCCCCCCGCCCCCACCCCGATCCCAGAGTAGTCCTTCCCTCCCGGGTACACTAGAGTCTCCAGTCTCTGGAGACATCCTTGGGAAGCTCTACATCTCACCGATAAAGTCTTATCCAGCTTTATGACGCGCACCATACTGCCACTGACGCCCCCCCCCCCCCCCCCCCCCCCCGCATGCCCGCCCCCCCTCGCTCCATCATTACGTTGCAATGTCCGAGCGTCTTTGTCCCCCAGGGCCAAGGAAGGGCCACAATCAATGCAAAGACCCTCACATTGTATACTTTAGTTTACAACGTCGTCTGACAAAGATGGTGGCTTATATTGCACAGACAGACATGCCAGTACGGACAGCCACACGGTACACACACGCAGGCACGCGCCAAAGAGGTTCAGTGTGCCTTGGTAGAGTGCTTGCTGATGGAAACCAAAGACGAAATCAAGAGGTATATGACAATCTGGCTCTATGGGCTGGTCCACGGGGCCTGTGAACGGAGGGGTGCATGGACTCTGCCTGTTGCACTTCAAACCTATACACACAGCCAAACCTACACACTCACACACACAAACAAACACACAACCCCATAGACACACCCACACAGAGCAACAAAACAAACACGTTGCACACATTCAAACCCACTTGACCTGAGGGACCTCACATCACAGGGCGAGTGTTTTTAACGTGTGTATGTGTGTACGTGTGTGTGTGTGCACGCGGCCCCCACATGGGCGGCCCCCACATGGGCCCCCCCCACACAGGGCCCCCACAGCGTCTGTTCTGAGAGCCTCTTTTCCCCCCTCCCTCTGCAGGAGCTGGAGAGCCTGTGAGGGACTCGTAGCTTCGCTCTAGTCGAAGCGTTTGAGAAGGAAAAAAAATCGGAGTAATAACTGTTACAGAAAAATAAAAACTTAAAAGGATAATATGGGTAAAAATTGCGTGTTTTGAACTAAATTAACAAATAAACAATGTAAAACAACCGTGTGATGGCTGGTCCTGTGTTCTTTGAGACTGTTCTTTGAAGCATCCATGTTATGTTCATTATTTACATACACACACACACATATATACACAGGCATGCATTTCTACAGTATATACACATACATGCATGCATGTAGATATGCACACACACCAACACACGCATGTGTAGATATACACACACGCATGCATGCATGTATACACACCCACGCACACACACACGCATGCATGTTTATATACCCACGCATGCATGTATACACGCTCGTACACACACACACACACGCTCGTACACACACACACACACGCTTGTTTATATACCCACGCATGCATGTATACACGCTCGTACACACACACGCTCGTACACACACACGCTCGTACACACACACACACACACACACACACACACACACACACACACACACACACACACACACACACACACACACACACACACACACACACACACACACACACACACACACACACACACACACAAATAGAATGCTGAGACATTTTCGTTTTGTATATAACTGTATTTACATAGTAACAAAATGTATACATTAGATTGGTCGAGTGTTACGTCCAACCTAATCTATAGTCTACCCTATCGTAGAAAAAGGATAATTGTCAACGCATTCGAAAGCACAATAAAAATAATAAACCCCAGCGGTCATCAGTCGTGGTCGGGCTTTTTCCCGATGGCAGGAAGCAGCTTCCGCCCTATGAACGGCACGTTGAGCTCGATGCCCGACCCGTCCACCGTGGGTTTGTCCTCCAGCAGCGGGAGCCCGCGGGGGTGGTGGGGGTGGGGCCCCCCAGAGGCCGGGGCGGCCCCCTTCGACGACACCCGAGACGCCACGCCGGAAGGGCGTCGCCCCGAGTCTATCCTCCTGACCTTCGACCTCAGCTCCACGGGCCGGGGACCAGCGAGGGAGTGGACCTGCGTCGTCACGGCAACAAGCGGGCAGCCCAGAATAACGTAAAAATTACGTTACAAACATCCAGAGTGTGTTTGTACTTGCTTAGTACTAACCATGTACTAACAATTAACTCAGTTATTTTAAAGTCAACTTGTAGTAGTTATGTTAAGCAATGGTGCTCATGTTTCGGTATTATTGTGTTAATACATCATTATAATATCAATGCCTACATTATTTAACAGGGTTGGAGTTAGGGTTACCCATAACCCTTACCCACAAACCCTAACCCCCTTTGCTCACGCGAAACAATATCGCTCATTACTGCATTAACTAATGTTATACCACGGTCTGCGGGAATACTCGATTCTGATTGGATGCAGGGTGTGCATTAACTCCTGATATACGGACACCTGGACAAGTAGTTCCGTCAAATTGTCTGTTTACCGTTCTCAATTAATGCGCTAGCTGGCGTATCGTCTCTAAAATAGTAGTAACCATAGCAACGGGAAACAAAACAAAGCTGAGCGGACTATAATACCTCCCGCTACCTCCCGTTCTAAAGTCGTAGCTATGGCCCGTCCTAATTACTGGAGGAGTGAACAACGTTTCCGTTGCATGAGAACCCAACCGGCGTGTAATGGTGGTTCCGGGTATTAGTCAGACCCTCAGGCGTAACCAGGCAAACAAATGTATGTTTTGTGGAAAACTTTATATTCGGATTGTAAAACGCATGAAAATATAAATTAATGGTCTTAATTTGGTCAGACCAGACCACTTCGCGGAGGCAACCGTCCTCCGCTTCGCGTCGGACGGTTCACGCCTCCACGTCGTCCATTAATTCCTGATAATGGACACCTCGTCGGGCATTATCCCTTACATAATGGACACCTCGTCGGGCATTATCCCTTACTTAATTAATAATTAATTCCGGTACCCTTATTGTGAAGAATGCCTCTCTCTCTACACATACTGGAGACTGTAGATACTATACTGTGTGCACAGTGCAGGGGGCGTACCCTGTGTGTGTCCGGGCGGCTGAGGAGGACGTTGAGGACGAAGACGAAGAGCGCGGGCAGCGCTGCGGTCACGCCGGCCAGCAACGCCGTCAGCCACACCAGGGGGTTGGCGAAGGCGTTCTCAGAGACCCCTGTGGAGCGGTACACACAGAGTAGGGAGGACCCCCCCTCCCGCCATCAGCGAGTGTTGAGGTATAGACAGAGAACCGGCGGCATGTGTCTCAGGAGGAAGCGCGGGTTGGCTGGTAACCGGAAGGTTGCTAGTTCGATCCCCGGCTCCACCTAGAGTGCCGAGGTGTCCCTGAGCAAGACGTCTCACCCTGACTGCTCCCGACGAGCTGGCTGTCGCCTGGCATGGTTGACACCGGCGTGGGAGAGTGAATGTGTGCATGAATGGGTGAATGTGAGGCCATATTGTAAAGCGCTTTGAGTGGCCGCTGCCTAGAAAAGCACTATATAAATGCAGTCTGTTTACCATTTTAACAGGAGGGTGGATATGAATGTAACCAAAGATCACGAGCCAAGACTGCAATGGAGGGGAGGGGGGAGAAGTACCACAGAAAGTACTTATTTTGTAAGATATACAATACATAAATATGCTAGTGTATGGAATATGGGGTTTGTACCATACATTTTATGGGGATTACTAATGGTATTGTGTATATATAAATGATTATATATTGTACGAGGCGTACCGACGAAGAAGTAGTCAGCGGGGGCGAGCTGGAAGAGCCGCGGCTGCTGGGTGATCCTCGACACGATGAAGAAGAAGCCGAACGCGATGCACAGGAAGACGGCGTTGAACACCGTCCAGTGGCGGGTGAGGAGCAACAACTGAACGCACGCACGCACACAGACACACACACACACACACACACACACACACACACACACACACACACACACACACACACACACACACACACACACACACACACACACACACACACACACACACACACACACACACACACACACACGTTCAACAGCACTCCAACACACAGAATGGGTTTGAGGTTGAAAATAGTAAGCCTCACGTTGTAGTAAAAAACAGATCAGAAATAATAGGGCTTTGATAGTGGAGAGGAACGGACGACACTGCATGTCATTGTGTGTGTGTGCGTGTGTATTTGTGTATGAGAGTGTGTGTGTGCGTGTGTGAGGGCTTTAATAGTGGGAAGGACCTTTCTACCTTCAATTGTATTCATTCCGTATTCATTCCGTAATTGTGATTCAGGAACAAAGTATGAGCCCATCTCATGAATCGTCAACGCTCTACAATCCACCGATGAACAACCCAACAAAACCCCTGGGGACTGACCTCAGCGTCCACGCAGAAGATGTCCGCCATGCTGACGGTGACGGCCAGGGTCTGGTAGTCCAGGGGCGAGTCGTGGAACACGCCGTAGGGGATGAAGAAGAGCGCCAGCGACGAGAAGAGGGTCTGCGCCAGCATGGCGGCGATGGTGAGTGGGTTGAAGAGGTGGTTCAGCGGGCCGGGCCGGTACAGGCCGGGACTCTTCAGGCTGCTCTCTGCGCTCACGTCCTGAGGAGCGGGAATCACAGGAGCTATGCTCAACACACGAATACAGAACCCCAACATAATACTAATCATCACCATCAAATCTAAATATGATAAATACTTTTTTGCCATGAGTGCTTTTAAGGCCCAATCCCATTTCTACCCCTTACCCCTTCACAACAAGGGGGAGGGGGAAGGGGAAGGGGTAAGGGGTAGAAATGGGATTGGGCCTCAAGAGTCAGGGTGTGTTGTATGATGTGGGCCTGTGGCTGTGAAGCCATGTGAGACATTAAAACGTGATTAAGGAACTTTACATCAAAGGAGGTCGAAATGAATCGGCTCTCACCTGCTCGAAGAAAGCGTACAACTGGATGGGGATGGAGGTGTACAGCGAGGTGTACATGGCAATGAACCAGTTCTCATACATCGACTGCGGCAAAAGGAGCACAAGAGTTCATGTTTATGGGATGTTTTTGTGGATGAATGAAAGGTAACAGTGAGCATTAGGGAGCCTTGGTGGCGGAGGACCGGGCCGAACCTGAGCACTGAAGCCGTTGAAGAAACCGAACCAGATGTTGACCAGCGCGAAGTTGCAGGTCTTGTGGATGAAGAAGAGCACGAAGAAGGTGACGCGGCGGTACGACCAGCGGCCGTGGACCAATAGGAGACGCTGTAGGAACCTGAACTGGGCCAATGAGAAGTCTGCGTTCTGCACCGCCTGGCCCCCCTCGACGCCCGCGATCCCCACGCCGATATGAGCAGCTGGCGGAGGGAAACAGGAAGTCAAAGGAAACGTGAGGCGAAGGCGGAGTCAACCCAGAACCGAGATCTGACGGTATCTATGAGCATCGACCAATCAGCCTCCTTCCTCACTCTTGATCATGTTGACGTCGTTGGCGCCGTCGCCGATGGCCATGGTGATGGAGCTGGAGAACTTCCTGATCAGCGTGACGATGTCCGCCTTCTGTCCCGGCGTCACGCGGCAGCACAGTACCGACTGGCACTGGGCGGCCAGCCCTATCAGCTTGGCCCCCGTGCCTGGCTCCTGGACAAACTCTGCCTGGCGCGGCGAGAGACACGACAGAGTGAGCAAAACGAAGAAACGACCAAATACAAATACAACTAAGCCTGTAAGTCGCTTCGGATAAAAGCATCGACTTAGACCAGATGTAAATATTCTCTCTCTCTGACCGATATACATCTACACAGGGCCTAAAAAAATTAAAGTTTGGTTCCTGCTGGTTGTCAGTTGAGGTCATGGGTAGGTAGGGAATTTTTTTATTTTATTTTTTCCAGCAGCAGCGAATGATAGGTAGGTTGTTTTCATTTAAAAACGAGAAAATTCGCTCATCCTTGTGCAGAATGAAGAGGTGCTGTACCAAAACGTAATTATAGTTTGCATTAAAAAAATAAAAAATAATTTTTTTTTAAATTTTTTATATAGCTCATAAAATAATTTGGGTCGCACATAAATTGACAGGGTCGGTCGGAAACCGGAACCAAACAAAACATTTTTTTAGGCCTAGAGGAGTATTTATGGCTGAGACGTCTACCAGCTCGGGTCCAGAGATCACTAGAGCTGTCTTGGCCCTGGCCGTCTTCATGTTGACGCACCAGGCGTTCCCCTGTCTGGACGAGGACGCGCTGTAGCCCGGGTCCGCAGACCGGAGGACCTCTCTGCAGGGACGGACGGACAGAGATCAGAGGGTGTGTTGTGTGTGTGTTTCATTAATTGTACGTGTGTATATTATGCGTGCGTTAATTGCGTGTGTGTATGTGTGTCTCTGCGTGTGTGTGTGTGTGTCTCTGTGTGTGTGTGTGTGTCTCTGTGTCTGTGTGTGTGTGCACGTGCGTGTGTGCGTGCGTGCGTGCGTGCGTGCGTGTATCACCTCAGTTCCTGCCCTCCTAGCAAGCATGTATCAGGATCCAGCAGTTTGGAGAAGTATCCGATGTTCACTGCAGTCTCTGAAAGGGGGAGCAGAGACAGGGGCGGTGTGGGAACGTGAGCGAGGGAAACAAGAAGACTTTGTTTGTTCAGACATGCGAGACTTCCTCTATATGAAGCACGGCAGGCGAGACATCCGAGCTTCCTCTTTGACTCGAAAACTCACAATACCTGTTTTGTCCCCTGTGAGCACCCATATTTTGAGGCCCGCCTCTCTGAGCAACGCGATGGTCTCGGGCACGCCCTCCTGCAGCCGGTCCTCGATGGCCGTTGCCCCTAGCAACTGCACAGAGGGACACCACAGGTTCACAGACGTCCTCGCTGCATAGTAGGTGTATCGTATTTTTTTATCTATTTAGTCATTCAGCAGAGACTTTGTGATAAAGTGGGATTGGGGTTATGGGGCTTCCTCCAATTTGCTTTCGGGGATCGGGGATTTCAACAGCTAACCGTTAATCGGCTAACTGCAGAGAGTAATACAATTTTTTTAGCTTTTTTTATTTTATGAAAAGTTTTCACATTCAAGATGGAGGACAAAACACAGCACTAACATGAACAACAGGAAAAACACAAAAAGGAAACATACATGAGGTCTTATTTAAAATATAATAATATGTGAACATAATATATTCACATAAGAAACATACTATGAAACCGCAGAGAATATTTTAGACCGGTTACTCATGTCGGTCCATCGGTTCATTTGCACAACCCAGCATGAACCCACCAGCAGCTGGCTCTCCATGTCGCCGTGGAGCGCTTCCAGTACCGCGTCACGCTCGCCGGTCGCCATGGTTGCAGCGTCGGTCAGGACCTCACTCCAGCATTCCCACAGTTCCTCCGGAACGCACCGGACCGCCACGCACAGCGTCCTCAGACACGTCTGGGCGAACGACTGGGACACAAACGACGTTGATGTTATTACATTAGCTTGTGGATGAGCCGTCTGGCACCTTATCCGGGCTGATAATGTTTGCCAACGTATGCATGGCTGTGGTGGATGGGTGGATGGCGGTATCAGACCGACGTCTACGTGGGAACGCGACTGTGAGGACAACAACCAGTGGTTAGCTTGTTTAATCGTCAGTAGGGCTTTTACATCGGAATGCATCATGGGATTTTATTATTCCATTTTGCGCTGCCGAGAGAGGAAGCTAAACGCATAACCTATGCTTGTCAAAAAGGTGGCATGCCATGTCTCGCATGAGGAACCCTGTGGCACGCTGTATGCACACAAAGCACGTAATGTACAAGACCTATCATAAACATGATCACTCAGTTATTAGGAAAGGTTAGTACAAATGGCCCAAACCAGAAGATGCCCAACATATCAATCTTTAATAAAAGGCTAGATCTTAACCCCTGTATGATCTCCCTGTTTGAGTGGATAAAAGCCCCATTAGGCCCAGTCAGAGCCTGGCTCATCCCGTGGGAGGCGGTCTCTCTCCGTGCTCTACGCCTCACCTCCAGGGCTCTCTCGGTGCTCTCCAGGCAGGGACAGCCGGCCTGCAGCCTCTCCAGGATCACCATGTCAGCCCCCTTACAGTACAGCTTCAGACCCCCCTCTGGGTCCCTCACTGACACACACACACACACGCACACGCGCACAGACACAGACACACACACACACACACACACACACACACACACACACACACACACACACACACCCCTAGTTAAACATCTCCTCCTGCACACCAAGCCAGGAGAAACACATGGTACGATCACCATAATGAATTCCTCCTCCAATAGCACTCCAGAGGAGGACGGGGTTACGTGGGGGGGGGGGGTAGGAACGGTCAGTAAGCAAAACCAGGGGTCAAAGGTGAGATGAGATTCTCCTGTGGGCGGACCCAATCAGCGACGCACAGAGAGGTACTTAACAGACTAATCAGTTTCAGAGTGAACGCTGCGAGCCCTCCGAATTAGCATTAGCATTAGCATTAGCATTGGCATTAGCGTTAGCGTGACGTGGGTGTGGGGGTGGGTGTGGGGGGAGGGGGTTCACCCACCCAGGATGGACATGCGTCTCCTCTGGCTGGTGAACTCCAGCGTGGCCAGCAGCTGGTACTCCCGGGTGACCCCCAGCTCCAGCACGGTCAGGTTGTCCCGTCTCCTGGAGTGGAAGACCCAGCCCAGGTCGCGGGCCGCCCCCACCAGAGCCTCTTCGTCGGGGGAGGAGGCCTTGTACAGCAGGGCACCTACGGTAACACCACGCCACGCGGTGCATAGACACAAGAGACGCTGGACAAGACAGAAACACTAGAGTACACAAGCGCAGACACACTGTTTCAGTGTGAAAACCCGGTGAAAGTGTTCTTTCACCGGGTTTCAGTCAAATTCACACACACACACACACACACACACACACACACACACACACACACACACACACACACACACACACACACACACACACACACACACACACACACACACACACACACACACACACACACACACACACACGGTGACGTGAGCCCACCTGTGCCAGAGATGCGGGGCCAATGTCGCTGTGAACACAAACCTTTGCTCTGCTCCGGCATGACGGTGTGACACAGGGCCAGGGCGGTGAAGAACTCGCTGACGATCGGACACTGCCGGGCCCTCAGCAACTGCACCAGCTCAGGGGCCCACATGGACAGCTGCCCGCTGGCGAATGGGTTCCAGCTCAGGTCCATTTGCTGTGGACACACATGGAAATAGACGCTGCGGGGAGCTATGCAAATAGCCATAGGAACCACAGTGGCTCACTGAAACAGAGAATGTTTCCATGTTGTTGTGTTTCTGCGACGGACAGGCGAAATAGTATTGTTTTAGGACGAAGGGGAGCCGTGTGAAGAGGAAGGGAGGATGTTTCTCTGGAACGAGGATGTAGTGCAATGAGGATCATTACCTGCGTTTCCTCGACGGAAATTGACGCATCACCTACAGCAAACACAAAAACAGCAACTTAATCTCCAGGTCTCAAAGAGTGGATGGACTGGAATATTATAAACAAAAGCACCATTGTTGTATCTAGCCCATAGAACAACAACTGACTCGCTGACTTTAGAACAGAGTATCAGAGTTTGCCTCAGTTTGTGGATTTAGCAAGTTTTGCATCGCTCCGATCTAATAGACATTTCTGATCATGCAAATATGGGGAGACAGTAGGCCTCTTGGGAGGATGGTTCTATCCTACATGATTTAGCAGAGTAGATGGAAGAGCACTTTATTCTGTTTTTGTGTTTCCTATTATGTTTTTGTAATCTGTTTACCCATTGAGAAATAAATAATTCTATACACACACATACATACACATATATATATATATATATTAAATATTACAAAAACACACTAAAGTCCCCTTCCTTTGCGCCCACAGAAGGAGCGAGGCTGGGGTCAGAGTGCCGAGTGGAGCTAGCCTGCTAGGGCGGCGTCGTACCGTAGACGCGGCCCGCGATGCAGCACTGCCTGAACAGCAGGTGGTTCTGCGTCAGGGTGCCCGTCTTGTCGCTCAGCAGGTGGCCCACCTGGCCCAGCTGCTCGTTCAGGGAGGTGTTGCGGGCGCGAGCCGGGCTGTCCTTCTTCTCCCAGCGCATCTCCACGTCCCAGTTGATGAACAGACTGTGCAGCACATGGATCACATCGAACCTGGAGGGGGGAAACAGCCACGATATCGACACGCTGTGTGGTATGATAGTGCGCGTGTAGTTAATATTAGTGTGTGTGTGTGCGTGTAATTAATATTAGTGTGTGTGTGTAGTTAATATTAGTGTGTGTATGTATGTATGTACTGTATGTATGTGTGCGTGCGTGCGTGCATGCAGTTAGTATCAGTGTGTGTGTGTGTGTGTGTGTGTGTGTGTGTGTGTGTGTGTAGTTAGTATTAGTGTGTGTGCGTGTATTTAGTTAGTATTAGTGTGTGTGTGTGTGTGCGTGTATTTATTTAGTATTAGTGTGTGTGTGTGTGTGTGTGTGTGAGTGTATGTGTATGTGTGTGTGTGTGTGTGTGTGTGTGTGTGTGTGTGTGTGTGTGTGTGTGTGTGTGTGTGTGTGTGTGTGTGTGTGCGTGCGTGGTTAGTATTAGTGTGTCTGTGTGTGTGTGTGTGTGTGTGTGTGTGTGTGGGGTTAGTATTAGTGTGTCTGTGTGTGTATATGTATGTATGTATGTATGTATGTATGTATGTATGTGTGTGCGTGCGTGCGTGGTTAGTATTAGTGTGTCTGTGTGTCTTGGACCTACGAGATGTAGAGGGCCATGGGGATGAGGGGGTTCAGTACGATGATGTAGCTCCAGAAGGTGAGGAAGGCGGAGTAGACGGGGTCTCCGTTCACCGTGAGCGCCGACAGAGCCGGGATGAAGCGGGACACCTGGCTCTCGAACGCACCGTGACCCACCGCCATGAGGAGAGACGTCAGCAGGACGAACGCAAAGATCTGGAGAGGCACGGCCACGTGGACACAGGGTCGGATATAGAAAGAGTATAAATATAAACTAGGGGTGGGCAAGTTAACGCGTTAATTACGTGTTAACGCCATCACTTTTTAACGTGATAAATATAAATTGACGCATTAACGCATGTTCTCTTATTTATTTATTTTTACTTTGATTTTGAATGTGTGTGAGTGTCAACATTCATATCAGAAATCATTTTTGGTTTTAGTTCCACTTACTTTACATTAAATTATACTTGCAGTAAGAGACTATTCCCAAATCTGTGGCGCTAATTATATGAATTTAACTACACTTAGTAACTTTTGGTTTACAATTATATTATTTAACTAACTGCTATGTAAATAAAGTTGCCTTGCCTTGCCTAACTGTTTACAATTCCCAAATCTGTGGTGTTCCGTAAATTTCCTATTCAACCCACACTGAGTGAGTCAATACAACTCCCTTGAGATCACTTGGTCTACTTTTCGCATATTAAGTACATTTGGTATCAATGACAATGTGTCTTTCCATTTGATAATCTCACTTAATTTAAATTGGAGTGGATTTAAAAAAGAATTGTGAAAGAAAGTGTGATTAATCGCGGGTTAACTCGCCAATACCATGCGATTAATCGCTATTAAAACGTTGAATCTTTCCCCAGCCCTAATACAATCACATCATCCCTCCCGTCATCCCACGCTGTGCTGGGTGCCAACTAACCCCGATCACCATCTTGTTCAGCAGCCGGTCCACGTGGGTGGACTTCACCCTCAGCTTGCCACAGCTCCTCAGGATCTTAGTGTCTGCACCTGGTGGCACACAGGACACCACCGACAGCATCGCATGAGACCACGGTACAACCGACACCATCGCATGAGACCACGGTACAACCGACACCATCGCATGAGACCACGGTACAACCGACACCATCGCATGAGACGACAGTACAACCGACACCATCGCGTGAGACCACGGTACAACCGACACCATCGCATGAGACCACGGTACAACCGACAGCATCGCATGAGAACACGGTACAACCGACACCATCGCGTGAGACCACGGTACAACCGACACCATCGCATGAGACCACCGCGCCCACTACCACTGGGGGAGGGACGGCCCACTTCTGCCGCCCTTGAGGGGGGGAATCCGTCCAGAGAACTCCAAGGGGTTGTTGGGTGTCTGACCATGACCTCTGACCTCAGAGGGGAGTAGGGGGAGGGGATGGGGGAATGGGAGGGGGTTATTCATTAGATGATTTCCCTATGGAAATCAATGAAGTGCTCTTTTGTCTTATGCCGGGATTTGGTGTAAATCCTCTGCAAGCTACTGAGAGATTCCAAACACCTCCCCCCCCCCCCCCCCCCCCACCCCACCCCCCTACCCCAACCCCCACATCCATCATCTGCAGCAGAACTCACTTAAACCCTGGCGAATAACATGGCGTCCTTGATGGTAATGAATAAAATGGCTCATTATTAATTATCTGTGTGTCGTGTGAGGTAGAAATCCTCCAAAAACTGAATTTTGAACAGTAGCTGCATTACAACACTTCATGGTGGTCTGGTTGTATCGGCATCACACCTTTACCATTTCTACACAAACAATATTGGGGCCAGTGAGACTACCTGAGAATAGGCAGGATACGATTATCTTCAGATCTTAATGCAATAGTCAACCTTGGTCATGAGCAGTTCAAAACCGGATGTGTGATCAGGGTTCGAGTTATAGGGCTGAACTAGGGGTCATGCCAATACATAGTTTCCAATGAATGGCATAAAAGCCATCTCTGCATGTAGTTGATCTATTGATCGGCTTTACCAGAACTGAAAGGGTCATCATGGTGGAATACATGACACTTCCCACAGATCCTGTAATATTGGATCAATGATCACTTAAAATACACGGGCAGAGAATGTCTGTGGCCGCCAATTAGGAACTTAGGATGCCTTTACGGGAGACCGCAGAGGCGGGAATAGGTGATGTCCATCATTAGTATAATTTATAGAATGAATAATCGGTCTTAGAAATATGCAGCTGAAGTAGGTAGAGGATGAACGAGAAAAGCGTCCTTCGGGTCTGTCTGGATTTCCTCTTTGGCGACTATAAATTGCTATCTCTATCTAATGTGACCTAAAATGTTCCTCATTTTGCATACCTTAGGTTCCCAGGCAGACAGGATGAAATTAATCCCTTACACTCCCCACATTGTACTATAGGCCGACAGGATCCCTTTGTAGCCTCTCACGATTTGAAGGTGTTAACATTGATGGGGAGATTTGACGAGCCTCCACGCCCTAACCCTACCAGCTACCACCTAACAGCTAACAGCTAGTTAGAGTCCATCTAGACGAGAACCTGTCAATCTAGCCGTCCTGTATTGTAAACCATCTCTAGATGTACACTCTGTATATATTCAACCGCTCCCATCTGTTAAGAAAACATCTCTCTGCATCACTATCTCACGGACCGCTTTCAATACACAATTTGACAAGAGATTTAAAGTTAAATTCACGTTGAACAGGTCGAACGATCAAGTTGCTTGAGGCCAGGATCTGTCACTGAAAATTGGTGAACACAAACTGGGCAGTTTACTTCGCAGTAATCTTAAAAAAAAAAGAAAAACTCTACGACACCGTGTAGACTGGCCACTGTAGCAATACACTTAAAGAAATCGAACTCTGAAAGATTTATCCAGTCAGTCGAATGATATTCTCTTGGTCAGAATACCTCCGGAACGAAAAAGGAAAACAGGCTTGACTCTGCCTCGTTCAATTCCTGGTTTCCGGCCCTGGCTCTGCTCCATTTCACCCTCAGAAGTTGGGCCAACACACTAGGCTTGCCGTTTCTGAGGTGAGCTTCCGATGTGACCCCCACGCCGTACCTGCGTATATCATCAGGCCGTAGGCGACCTGCGTGTTGCGCAGCACGGTCCCTCGGAGCAGGATGTGGTCGTTGTTCAGCACGTGGTCCTCCCCGCGCCATCGCAGGTGGCCCCTGAAGGCGTAGAGCCGGTTGTTGGGGCGCTCGCACCACACCACCCCTGTACGTACGGCAGGGCAGGGGGCAGAGGTTGTCATGGTGAACGACCCGTCGACAATGAAAGGATCTTTGGTAACACGTCAGCCAACCGGACGGTGTGACCTGTGGTCCTTAGATTTTTTATTTTATGGTTAAAACCAATCATTTGTTGTTTTTTTTGGTTTAAAGGAAGGCCTCATCTGTCGGATACCTTTAAAAATAAATGCCTATTTCTATTTGTTTATTTTAATAAAATATATCTAAAAATAATATTCTAATTAATTGATTTAATGTGATTTATTCTGCAGAGGGAATGGCTCACCACAGGCATGTATTTATTACTAATTGGAATGAATACATAAAACAATGTGATCCAAAGGCCCAATCCCATTTCTACCCCTTACCCCTCCCCCTTGTTTTGAAGGGGTAAGGGGGAGGGGGGAGGGGGAAGGGGGAAGGGGAAGGGGGGAGGGGGAAGGGGAAGGGGTAAGGCGTAGAAATGGGATTGGGCCAAACAATCCGGTTTGAATAACACTTTCCAATAAATTGGAATAATAGCATTGAAAGTGCAAGACTACAAACACAACATACCATCAAAGTCAGCGAGGCTTCTCTCAGAGGGCTCACTGGTCAGCTCGTTGTGTGTGATGGACAGGGCTTGTTTGTACTTCAGGTTGGTCTCTCTGTGGACAATACACATTCACACCTCATTTTTTATCATTTATTTTTTTCTAAGTGCAAAACCCTGCCCATATTATCATCGTTTTGGCTGCCGTCGCATTTCCTTCAAGCGTTTTGATGTCGATGTGTGTGTTAACGCCAAGTGGCTACGCTAAGTAGCTACGTGATGCTACGTGGTACCCGTCGATATCCGCAGTCTCCACGTAGCACAGGCTGTACTCTTCTGAGCTGCAGAGAAGCAGGAGGTCCGCCTAGCATCAGGGGGAAATACAAGCGAGAGAGAACGTGTAATTATAAAACACCATTGATCCAGCTAAGTGATTTAGTCCAGTATTGAAAAGGGCCATTCAAAATGGCACCCGCTAGTAAGAAGTAATTCAAATGAATAATGCAACTTGAATCCCCCTTCGTACAGTATTTGAGTCGAAGCGGTCCGTGTTTCAGGTTAAGTTACTGGGAAGAACTAATCGAGAACCGAGAACTACTGGGTAGAAATGACCCAGTTACACAGTGTTTTGTGAGCGAGAAGGTACGAGGTTTAGGAAGTATGCTCACAGGGACGGGCTGGTCTTTGTGGATGCGCACCACGTCTCCCACGCAGAGGTCTTTCCACTGCACTGTGCAGAAGCTTGACATGACGGGGAGAAGAAAGAACACATTCTGGAGAGAGTATCCACAGCCTTGCTCTGTTAAACAGACACCGCG
Source organism: Gadus chalcogrammus (assembly GCF_026213295.1). NCBI lineage: Eukaryota > Metazoa > Chordata > Actinopteri > Gadiformes > Gadidae > Gadus > Gadus chalcogrammus. Next base: position 30,685,960 of record NC_079423.1, read on the forward strand.
TTGGTCAACGGGGTGAAATGGGATTGGAACACAAAGCCAATATTTGTTATATATTTTCTGGGGTCCTGGCTGATAATTATATTTCATTAAAAAAGGTATTAGTGATTTTAATATGAATGGATTGATGCAAAAAGTCTACTGCAAGGGCGGCCCTCGTAGTTCTTCCCTGAATGTGCCAACTCCGGCGTTACCGGTTCTCCCCCCAGCATGCAAAGCGGTGTGGGGACAGAGAACCAGAGGCCGAGTGGTAGGTGTGACAGAGAGACAGTCCTCTGGGATAACTCCCCCCCCCCCGAGGCCTGAGAAGCACTAACAACCCCCCCTCCGCCGCTACAATACCAAAGCTTCTGTGACACATTATAACGCGGGGAATGACACAGCGCTTGTTCAGCCGGTATCCAAGGGTGACTGTCTGGGGATTCGCTCATTCACACTTCATTAGAGCTTCATTAAGGACGTGTTTCCCGGGCAGTGGCTGTGGGGGAGGAGCCCTGGTAGGAGAGCGCCTTTCCCCCTCACCTCTTCGAGTCGAGCACGTCGCTGGCTCGGGAGTTGATCTGGGAGTCACTCTTCCTCCGGGCCTGGGTGGGGGGTGGTGGATAAGGGGACGGGGATTGATAAACAAAGACAGTGTATACATCTAAAAAATAAAAGAGAGAGAGTGAGAGTGAGAGTGAGAGTGAGAGAGAGTGATAAAGAGCGGAAGGCGGGAAGCAAGCGTAAGTAGGGGTGAGGACGGCCGTGAAAGGTTGAGCAGGAGAAGGGAGAGGATGGGGAAATGCCATTATGGGGCTCTGCAGTGACACCCGCGGGGAGATTTACGCCCCCCCACTAAATGATTAGTCAATAGAGAGGGGTCAGGCAAGCGCTTCAGCCAGAGCTGTTAACGACCGTAACTCAGTGGTGCACTTAACCAGAGAACTCTCCATGCAAAGCGACACGCACAAGCACACACACACACACACACACACACACACACACACACACACACACACACACACACACACACACACACACACACACACACACACACACACACACACACACACACCTAAAAGGAAAAGCTTTAATGATGGGAGAGAAAATGAATGCTACTAGGATGACTGGTTCATCAATGAGAGGACAAGGAGTCAATGAGGACAATAGAGGAAAGGAACCAAGGAAAGGAACCAGGAACCAGAGTGTGAGTACATGTAGAACGCAGATGCATGTTCAGACATACGTGTCTGGATATTCACACAAAACACACACACGTAAACAAACGCACACATGTACACAAACGCACACACACCACATGAAGTGGGAGTCTCACCAGGTCAGTAGCCAAGTCCTTCAGCCCTCGGACGGTCAAGACCAGGATGAGCGGGATGGCGTTGGTGTACCAGCGGAGGGAAGCGATGGCGGGAATTGCCTGAAAACAGTTAGTGACCCTTAGGAACGCCGTAGCTCAGGAGGTAGAGCAGGTTGACTTGTGTCCTAACGTTTGTCGAGCTGTCCCTGGGCAAGACACATCATCCTAACTGCTCCTGACGAGCCGGCTGTCGCCTTGCATTGCTGACTCCGCCGTCAATGTGTGTAATAACTAGTGCTGTCAGTTAAACGCGTTATTAACTACGTTAACGCAAACCAATTGTAACGGCGTTAATTTTTTTATCGCGCGATTAACGCAATTTTTTTTTTTTTTTTCTTTGGTTCAAAACAAAGAAGCAGTAGCCTGCCTGCTATGTTCAAGGCAGTATGTTTGTATGTTCATGGTTTAATTGCACTATAGGCATTTTCTTTTGTATCGTCCTGTTTTGATCAGTATATGCCAATGTTGTTATCAATAAAAAAACATTTACACAAGGCAAGCCGATGCACTTCTCCATGTTGATAAGAGCATTAAAATGAGAAAAATGTATGGGACAAAGAAATCAAGGGATATTTAGCATAGAAAAGATTTGCGACATTAATGCGATTAATTGCAATTAAATATTTTAATCGCTTGACAGCACTAGTATTAACCGTTGTAACTCGCCTTGGATAAAAGCACCTGCTAAATGCCCTGAAATGTAAAATGACGGTGAATGCAAAGACAACACACACATCGGAAACTAAGATGGAAAGGCCACTAGGATGGAGACGATGATCATGATATCATGGAAGAGAAAAGCAACGTGATTGGTAACCCGGTTTAACAATTGATTCATATGAAATAATTGTAGTAGTCCAAACCATTTCATGTTTTCATTTTTCTGTGTCAAAAGCCCAAAGGTAGACTTCATTGAAATGCTAGCATGATTTTTGTGACATGAATAAGTGTTTCATTAGTGAGTGGAACCTGATGCACTCTGACCCTCGACATTGAAGTTCTGTTTCGAATTCAGCGAAAACACCCACCGACAGTGTTGTTTTTGGCAGGCATTTTAGATTTAGTTTTAGTCTTAGTCTTTTTGACGAAATGCTTCTTAGTTTTAGTCCCATTTTAGTCATTTCTATCTTTGAAAGTTTTAGTCTAGTTTTAGTCTGACGAAAACTCAAAAGGTTTTAGTCTAGTTTTAGGCCCCGTCCACACGAAGCCGAAACGGGCGAAACCGTAACGGTTTTGATCTATCCGGTTTCGAAGTATCTCCGTAAAGACGAAGCCAAGCGAAACCGGGTAGACCTGTAGAAACGCTGTAGTACACATTCCAGGCCCATAAGGGGCGCTGCTTCTGCTACAGAAATCCAGAAGGAAAATAAATAAGAAAAGAGGCGAGCATGCGCATAAAGGGTGAGACTCCGCGGGCTTAACAGTCATTGGCTAGAGGATCGAAGGGGGGGGGCGATGACGTCATGGTTTGCGGTTTCAGTCAGTTTCAGGCGTCCACACGAATCCAAAACGAAACCGGGTAGATTTGAATACACCTCCGAGGGTGGTTTCAGAAGTTTGCGGTTTCGGTCAGCGGATTCGCCGGCTTCGTGTGGACGGAAGGCCGAACCGTACAAGACCTTTGCGGTTTCGCCATGAAATCGGCTTCGTGTGGACGGGGCCTAAGTCCGACGAAAACTCGTCCACCAGCCTCTCTCTGTAGTGTATGAGTGTGTGTGTGTGCCGTGTGCGTGCAGGCGCAGCTGCGCGCGAGCACACGAGCCAGTGTTGCGGGGGGTGGGGGGGGGGGGGGTGGAAGGGTCTCACGTGACGCGTTTTATCCAATCAGGTTGCTTGGATGCTCCAATTGAAACCCATTCTATTCTACGTGAACCACCTACATGTAAGCCGCTAGAAGCAGTTAAAAACGGAGCGGACTAGAGCGGACTGGAGCGGAGTGAAATCCCCGCTCCGGCCTTTGAATTTAAAACCGCTCTGCGCTCCAACCCGCTCCAACGTATTTCTTCCGCTCCGCTCCACCACCCGCTCCACGCTCCGCTCCGCTCACATGCTCTCACTAACAATTTAGTCTCGTCTAGTTCTCGTCTGACGAAAATGTCTACATTTTTCGTCACATTTTAGTCTTTATATGGCTTTGGTGACGTTCGTCTTAGTCTCATTTTCGTCATGGAAAAAAGGGGTCTGACGACGTCATTTTCGTTTTCGTCTTGCCTGACGAAAACAACACTGCCGACAACACTACAATGTAGACATAACCACAGCGTACAACTGTTCACTTTCAGAAGAGAAAAGCATGAGTGGTAAGAGGAAGTAGAGCACAAGAGGAAGTAAAGAGAGCGGAGACAAAGAGTAAAAAGGGCCCCCCTCCATCAAACAAGTCCCAGCCAGGTGAGCCTCAAAGTGGGGGCCCTCCCCAACACACACACTCTTATCAGTCTCTCATATTATCCTTCCATCAGGGGAATGTCTTTGGAATGGACAGAGAGGCTTGATTCCTTATTTTGTTTAGCCGTTATAAACAGAGCTGATATACTGTTTCTATATTATAAAATGTTCATTAAATGTTTGTGATATATTGGAGCCCAATGCATAGGCCTATTAAACATTAGAACGCGTGTTTCTCTGGGTCTCATTCACTTTCTTTCATCGCCTTAAGCAAAATACTTTAGGTGTGCAACATAGTTTACTTTGACTGGCTTATCATAGTTCAAATATTAGAAGCCAACGACAACAGGGTTATTTATACTCTTTTTTTAACTCAGAGACTCGATCTAAAGCAGTAACTCGGACACTGCTGTGGTTATGGAATGTGGGTTGACTTGTTGAGTTTGTCAACAATACATGAAACACAACTCACAGTTTGTAAGGTATAAATTAGAGTCTAGGCGGTAATCATTCACTTGTCATTGTCCTTGTCTATTGTGTTGTCGCCAAGGCATCAAGGATAAACAAAGGCAGGTGTATATGTAACCAGCCTTGTTGCTTTCTTCTGGAAACACCTTGTCGAGTTTACCTTATTCCCCTGGCCGCCCCACTGGTCTCACCTGCATCACCACGATGAGGAGGTAGTAGATGTTGGCAACACGGTGGAACTGCTCAAACAGCGTCAGGGGCAGGAAGGTCAGCAGGGAGTACTTATAGCTGCGCACAGTGTTGTCCTGGCAACCGGGCAGTTGGTCCGGGTTCCCGGGAAGAGAAAGAATGGCTTCATTGGGGTAGGCCGTGAGAGAGAGGGTTAGGGAGAGATGAAGAGATACAACAGAGAGAGACGGAGAGAGAAAGAACGATACAGAGAGGGAGATGGAAGAGAAGAAGAGAAAAAGAGAAACGTTCTGAGAAATAGATAGAAGGAGATGGAAACATACAGAGAGGTACACATAAGGAGAGGAAAACCGAATTATAGACAGACACAGAGAGAGAGAGAGAGAGAGAGAGAGAGAGAGAGAGAGAGAGAGAGAGAGAGAGAGAGAGAGAGAATTACAGACAGACACAGAAACACAGAATTACAGACAGACACACAGAGACAGAAACACAGAGACAGAGACAGAGAGAGAGGGGGTTGCACAAGGGAGACAGGAGATGTCCCAATTAAGCAGTTCCTGGGTCCCTGAGCATGCCAACTAGTCTAGTGGGTCAGGTTACCATGTCCGCCGAGAGCCTTACCGCGTACTGGCCCCAGCGGAAGCACAGGAAGGACCTCCGGCGGCCGCGGGCATAGCGCTGGCGGCAGTTGGCCCTCACCTCCCAGGTCAGCTCTGTCAGACAGGGGCCCCAGGTCAGAGGCAGTGGCTCCCGACAGATATACGTCATTACATGTTGAACACAGTGACTTGTGAAATGGGCAGTATAACCGTCTGGTCATTCTGTATGTACATTGTCCAATAGGATTCGTTCCAAAGTGTTTTCAGGTTGTTTTTTTGTGTGTGCGGTCACACTGAGTGTGACTTCTAGAAGAAAAAAAATAAAAATATCTAGCGTCAAAGTAACCACTGTTACTTATGAAATATGCAGTATAACTGGTCATTCTGTCCTAACATATTACATTTAATAATAATAATAAAAACAGCTGAAACTGGATCATGCTGCATGGATTGCAGGTTCACATTACTGTGTTGGATCTGCCTAACCCAGACGCGCCCGACATGACTTCACTTACCGCTCTGTATAGGTCTGCGTTATTATGCTTAAAGGGGACATGACACCACCAGGTGTGATTGTGATTAGCCTTACAAGCAGTTTCGAAAATCTGCCCCATATGAGATCACTAGTGGGCGTGTCCACCTAGATGTATGCTGACTTTCGAAACGGCTTCTAAGGCTAATCACACTCACACCTGGTGGTATAATATGTCCCCTTTAAGAATATAAGAATAAGAATCAACTCTTATCTCCAGGCTCTTTTTCTATGGTGACCCATTGGGTGAATGGGTCTTATTCCAACACAAGTAAGCCCAAATAGACAAAATCAACAATATCACAAGTTTCCATTCTGCGTTTACACTTCACATGACTCACTGTGGTCATAAAAGATCCCAGGACACTCATCGCAAAGAGTAGGGGTTTCCCCGGTGTCCTGGCCCAACCAGGCTCATTCAATCTGGCCCCCCTAATCATCCTCCTGTACAATTGGCTGACTCATCAATTCCCTCACTCTCCACCTCAAGCTGGTGTGTGGTGAGCGTTCTGGCGCAGATTGGCTGCCGTGCATCACCCAGGTGGGTGCTACACACTGGTGGTGGTGAGTTAGGTCCCCCCCCTTCTGTAAACGTCTTTGGGTCAATGAAAAGCGCTATATAAATATAATGAATTATTATTATTACATTCTTAAGGCCAGCGGAATCCCATGGTGAGGACGATGACCGGTTATCTGGAGCAGTCTGGACGTTGTATTGCATCAACCCGCCGATGGGAATGGACCGGCTCAATAAGCAATACGCTACATGTGTGTTCAGTTGACAGTCGCGTCATACAGACATTAATACAACCGGGAACTGAGCAATGAGTTACAGAGAAGAAGGCTAATGTTGCGCTCAAATCAATTATTAAAAAAAACTGTGACACTAACCGTAGCAACTTATGAAATGATGCACAGCGATCAGAATTCAGATTGCTCTTCGCACAACTCAAACCATTCACACAGAACCGCAATCTAGACACGCGCCTCAGTCTGAGCATGTGCAGTGTCATGTAAACGCATAATGGAAACTCGTGGATCTGTTTGCTGTTAATACTTACGGTAAGCTACCGACCCCGGGAAGTTCGTATGCTCTATATAGGAGACGCTAAACTCTCAAAGCTGAACGTAGCTGCAAGTGTGAACGGTGTAAATCACTTGCGCTCCCTGCAATGTTATCCCAGTAATTAAAGGGGAACTACAGTGGAAGGGTCGTACAGTCATTGGCTCGCCAACTGCCCAATGTAGGTTGCGAATTCACTGCCAGAGGGGGCGAGTTGAATATGATTTGCTGATTTACATCTCTGCATGTCAAGCAATTAATCAGTCGTGTTAGTAAACTAGTCAAACAGAAAGTTTCCCTCAGGCTCCAGTAGAAGCACACAAGCGAGAGGAGGGATGGCTGTTGAACATATCATCATCAGAGCAAATATGAAGCTACGTACCCAGGTCTGCCTTCGTATTGCCCCCAATCGCCATGACGTCCGCCACAGAGAAGACGATGATACAAACCTAAGGACAAAAACATAGTGTGTGTGTGTGTGTGTGTGTGTGTGTGTGTGTGTGTGTGTGTGTGTGTGTGTGTGTGTGTGTGTGTGTGTGTGTGTGTGTGTGTGTGTGTGTGTGTGTGTGTGTGTGTGTGTGTAAGTGTGTCAGTGGTCCACGAGTATTGTACTCATTAACTGATGTCAGGTTATCATGTGAACCACCAGTTAACTACACAGTTCACGAAATCTTGAGCAACTAAATCCCCTCTGGGTAGAAATATAAGCAAGTAAATAGACTGCAGGCACACCATCGCAAATCCAGCTAAATGTTTCATAAATCAACAAGCAGACATGAATTCCAGCCGAACAGGACGGGCTGTTCAGAGTAAACAACGACATTCAAACCTTCTGCTCACCTGAGATCCTACGAGTGGCCGGGTCTACTGCACCCGTGCATCCGCGTCCACCAGGTTACACACCCGAGACAAGAGCTGCATGTCAACACTGAGCACAGACGCACATTAACCTCTTTACATCACTCACTCGCCTGCTCACACACACAGACACGCACCTGGCCCGGGCTCCCTCCGACCCTGCCCTTCAGGGGCTTCCTCCGTGAGGCCACACCCCAAACACACCTTTCCTCCCCCTGGAGGCGATGGTCCCTTGGGGAGATTAGCAATGGAACAAAGTACACATGTCACGAAAAACACTGTTTCTATCCTCCAGGATCTTTCGGAGTGAGGTGGGCCATGATATACAAATCCAATCGATACAAATCTGATAAAAAGCGTTCATATATTATCAACTGAGCGTTGATACATTTGAATAAAGGCAACGCTTCAGACCTCTGTATTTGTCTTATGACTCTCATGACATCTACTGGACGTCATCATCCATTGCAGGAACACATCAGAGAAAAAGGACCAACGCAAGAAGAAGAAAACAATTCTGTGAATTGATGTCAGCTGCCTGTTCGGTTCAATTCTCACGTAATGTGGTTTTATGTTACCTTGTCTGTTTTATTTCCGGATGCGAGTATGGTATGGGTCCACACCCAGAAAGCCCCCATACCAATTCCTGACGAGGCGTGCGTGTGCGTGAGAGTGTGTGCATGCATGTGGGTCTCCATATCTTTGACAATCTTTGGGTATCTATTTCTACAGCTAGGTTGGGCAGCAGGAGGGCGGTTTGACAGAATGATACCTAGTGCTTTTTCTATGGTGGTTGCTACCGATGTTAAGGCCAACCAACCGGCCATGGTTCTCCACCACAGTTTAACTGTTTCAGTTGCCATACCTCACCCGTGTTTATACTTAGTTTATACTATGCCGTTTTACTTTTTTACTTTTCATCCTTGTCTAGAGGATGCATCTGCTCTGACAATTTTTTAATTACGGGAATTAGTTTCTTCATTCAATTCAGCTGCACTCTTGAACCATACGGCATACATCCGTGTTGCGGAGTGAAACCAAGTTCTTAATATTATTCACCGTGTTTCTGTACGAGGCAACACATAAGCTAAACATAAGACCCAAACAAGTCAACTCACGGGAAAGCAAAGCAACAACTTCAATGTGTGATACAAATACAATGTTAATTTGTTTTGAGATTAAGGAAGTCATTATGCATGTCTGTCATTTCTAAATGTTTCTTATTTTAAGTTATAAAGACAATATACATCACAACAGATGAACGCGAAGTGTTTTATCTAGGAAGCCATTGAGGATTCAGACCACTGTGGTATCATTGGCACATAGTTTATAACTAAACATGAGCACACAACACAAAAGTTCTACAAAGAGAACTACAAATCCTGCAGAAATTGTATTGGTAGATTAAATGTTTAATGTTTAATGTCATACATCTGTTCTAATGAAACAGATGTATGACATTAAAAACAGCTGATTTGATAATTCTTTGCTTGACATTTTAATAACTGTATTCTATATGATGCGTTATTAATGGGATTCCTGCTATGACCCCAAAGTGAATAAAAGTGTGATTATTGAATAAACGTTAACATGAATTGACTTGTCCATGATGACACACTCTTCGACGAGAACTGAAACCTTTCGGGGAGCTGCGTGCTCAAAAAAGAACACGAGAATGAAAAGATAAAACTTAATATCTATCTTTTCTTTCTGTTATTTTTTGAGCCATTACGACCATATCCGCTTCTCCTCTCTGAGGCGTCAACTTCACACACACACACACACACACACACACACACACACACACACACACACACACACACACACACACACACACACACACACACACACACACACACACACACACACAATGCCGCTTTCTCATGGTTGGTATCTCACAGGATCTTTGGTAACCTCTCGTCACACTTCTGTCCCTCTCTCTGAGTGTGAGGAGTTGCTGTGTGTACGTGTGCATGAGGAACACCAGAAGCTGTTTTCACACCAATGTGAGGACATCACAGTGTCCCACGCACACTGACCATCCTGACCCCTGAAAGGGCCCATTGGATGACGCACACACGCTACAGCTTGTGTTGGACTTCCTGAACAATGGTTACCAACTAGGCACCGCACCACAACGCAATCATTCACTGTGTCAGGGTTTGATGTGAGAAAAGTGTATTGAAGTCTGTTGTAAGCTTGCAGAGGAGTTCTCTTATTACTTCAGATCAAAGCCTAATTTAAAGCGAATCTGGGTTGGTTATGTATGGTTGTGTGTGTGGTTGTGTGCCTGTGTGGTGTGTGCCTGTGCGCGTGTGCGTGTGTGTGTGTGTGCGTGATAAGGACAACTATTTACTGCTTAATCAAGTGTGAATCGTTTGTTTAGTGATTGGCAGGGATGCAATCTCAAAGTGGGGCATTAACTTTAAAAAACACAGAAAAATGGGTTTGATTTAAGTATTATCATCAAGGGAAAGCATTCTTGTTGCCTTCTTCTGCATACGTTAGGGTAGGCCTACTTCTGAGTCCCTTTGGGTACTTTACCTGAGGATGGTTAACTTTCGTTGAGTTTAGCACACAAACAGCATTGATTCACCACAACGCATTGCATGGAAATAAAACACATATAGGGCAACCTTATTGTGGTGTACAGAGGATGTGGCGTTTAACACAATGAACAAAATGGTGGCTGTAACATCTATCACGAGATTCACATTAGGCAAAAGATTATGCTAAAACCAAACCCATAATGCCTCAGTCAGAGAATATAATGTTATGTGTGATAATACATAGGCATATTTTGAATTCATTCATAATAAATTGTTTTATTTTCTCTTGTTATCAAGAGATTCAATTTATGTATTACTAATAAATCCTTCACAGAAATGTGAAAGATAACAGACAATTAAATGCATTAGGCAATTTCTTGTCTATGGTGGTTACTTCATAAACAAATATTCTACAATTTCTGAAGGGAAATTGCTTACATAATTTCTTTTTTTCGCTTCGTCTAATAGTGCCTTCAATACGAATATATATGCGAATATATCTCTATTGGGGTATCAAAAAGCCAGTCGTGCACTGAACCGACCACAAAATAGCGTTGGAAAGAAAGTAGGACAGTTGAGTCATTTCTGAATTACCTGTTGGTTAGGTCGTGACCACGTTCACGATTTTGATTTCCGCTTTACGGTCCCAATACTGTAGGGGACGAAGAAGACAAATCATTCAACCCCATTGGTTCAATTCGAATAAAAAAAAAAGTGCGCTACAAGACCGCGTCATGCTCTTTTATAAATAAATAGCTAATCGTTCAAAGACAGGCTCAAGGCTCTCTATTAAGAACAGGTATGTGCATATAATAATTGAAGCAAATTTGATTCTTTTTTTTCTTTTAAATATATCAATACATATATTACTTTTAATATAGAAAATTAATTCGGAAAGTAATAAGTAGTAGTAAGTTTCGTTTTGATTGTCATGCAATGTTGCAATGTTCCAAGCTTTTAGTTTTTTTTCGCAATATTAGTTTAGAAAAGGTAGATTAGAAGGTAAGGTTTGAGGATGTATTGCAACAGATATAATTGTACACTATAATTGAAAAAAAAGGCTCCTGCACATTCCAAAATTGTAGCTAAACTCAAGAGTTTAATTTATCTAGCCTTATGCAGTTAAGACAATTATGGTTACAAAAATATAATTATTTCCCAGCGTTTCTGATTGAAAGTCGTACAGGAAAATAGAGGAACTTAGATTGACAAATTAGTACCAATCGTCAGAATAATAGTAAAAAATATACTTTACAAAGTATTAAAGATATTAGTTAGACATGAAAAGTAAAAGTTGAACGAGAAATATAATTGAGTTAAATTCCAGAAGTTATAATTTCCCTGTAATTTCGAACTTTTACCCTTCCACATTTCATAAAAAGAGTGCTTGAGTTTGTGGTTCCGCTTTTTGTTCAACTATCAACACCTACCAAAAAAAAAGGCTGTTACTGAGAAGCAGAAACCCGACAGCGTCATCCTCCAGTCGGCCGCCGTTGCCGTCGCTCTCCAGACATCATGTCCAGCTCGGGCCCCGGGGACAGCTCCTGCCCTTCCTCCTGCTTCGACCCCTCCTCCTACCCCCCCTCCTCCACCTCCTCCTACCCTCCCTCCTCCACCTCCTCCGTGGAGAGCAGCGGCGGCGAGGAGGACGGCGGCGTGAGCCCCGCGGTGCGGCTCCTCTACCCCGCGCCCCGCCCCTCCGCCCTGGCCTCGCACCTGCTCCGCGCGCCGCTGCGCTCCTGCCCGCGCCACTCGGGCCACGCCGTCGCGCTCCGCCGCAAGCGGGAGATGACGCCGGCCGAGAAGAAGGACACCAGCTACTGGGACAAGAGGCAGAAGAACAACGAGGCGGCGCGGCGCTCCAGGGAGAAGCGGCGGCTCAACGACCTCATGATGGAGGGCGAGCTGCTGTCGCTGAGCGACGAGAACGCCCAGCTGAGGGCCGAGATGCTGGCCCTGCAGTACAGCTTCAGCCTCGGCGCCAGGGGCCCCCACGCGGCCGCCGGCTCCGTCCCCGCCGGCATGTGCCTGCCCCCCCGGCCGCCGGCCCCCTACCTCTACCCGGTGTCCACCCTCTTGCAGGCGGGCGGGAGGTGGGGGCGAGGGGGAAGGGACGCCTTCGTGCTGGGGAGGGGGCAGCACGAGATGGGGGCCTACCCCCTGGGCCACGGCTGGCCGCCCCTCTCCGCGGACGGAGCTCTGGCGCAGGAGCCCGGGGAGCCGCCGAAGTCCCAGGGCGGCTTCAAGCAGGAGCTGCTCCCGTTCCACCCCTTCGCCTGCACCCCCTCCCCGGGGAAAGGGGAGCCCGGGAGCCCCACCGGACGGACGGGGGACAAGAGGGCCGAGGCTCCGCCCCAGCCGCAGGGCCCCACCACGCACCACGTCCCCGCCAGCACCCTGCTCCCGGTCCCTGCCATCTCCTCCGCCCCCGCCTCCGTGATGCGCCCAGAGAGCTGGCTGATGCCCCCCCTGCATCACCCGGCCTGGCAGAACCAGCCCATGGTGCCCTGGGGGTCGGGGTACCTCTCCCACCCGGGCCTGTACCCCCGTCTGCCCCTCTACATGGCCCTGGAGTAGGCGGGGGGAAGCAGCAGCTGGCCCCAGAAACTTCTGCTCACCTCGAGATTGATGCTCCTGGATGCTGATGTTCGTCTGAACCTGGAAACAAAAGTCTGTTGTTTCATTTTTTCTCTTTTAAGTGTGCAGTTATTAGGTGTGGGGGAGTCATATGTATAGTAGCCTGCTGATAAATGGCATGCATTTACATGAAACGTGTGGTTTGGTTTGTGGGTTGTTAGTCATATCTTATAGTGGAAGTCAGAGCTTTTCCGTTTTTCTTTGCTAATGCGTACAAATAAAAAAGAGGAATTTATTCATTTTAATCAAGTCGTCATGATTATCAAAAGCACTGCTTTGTGTGTGTGTTTTTGTATTTTTAAATGTTTTAATGTTTAATCATTTGATACAAATATTATGCTGTGGACTATACGCAAAGCAGTAATCTTTAATAGGGCCTACTGCTCGCACATATTTTATAGAGAAATAGATCATATAAATCACAACAGATGAGATTAAACTTTTTGTATACTGCACATCACATGATCTTGAACTCTTGGCTTTTGTTTTTGAAAACGTTGCGCACCTACGTTTCTTAGGAAAAGCCGCACATACAACCAGCACACGAGGTCTTGGTTGGTGGGATTTCCCCGGGTCCAAATCACGGGTTTCCCCGTGAAAATCTGCTCATTTTACGTTGTTTTTTTTGTCATCTAACATGTTAACACTTTATCATTAAAGGCTTGGAAATATTCCTTCGGGTTAAAATAAATTAGCTCTATAAACTTGATGTCATAGTTGGATTAATTATTAGTGTAAATACATTTAATCGCACAAATTAACACGGGTAGCGTCGTTCTCTTGTTTATGGAATAATCCATTCTGAGGTTTGTGGGGGTGTCAAAACACAAGCCGACGCAAGTTTCTGAGGTTGTTTAGTATTTTAGGGGGAAATAAATATTTAAATAGGCTATGTCCAACTATTTAGTAAATGTTCAAATTAGAAATTGGTATTCATTCGCATTCTCTTTTCAATTAGACGTTACGGTCAGCATTGTAGCACTAATGGTCCACACTAAACTTGTTTTATTACCGTATCGTCTATTTATTTTCCAACCTTTTAGGATTTTTCTAAACTTTTCGACAGGGTTACATTATGTGAACAGAGATCTACGAAACAAGTCATACAACAAAAGGTTGCATGACTATCTCTATCACACTGACCTATCAGTAGGTCAGTGTTCAGTTCCGAATGTAACCAGACATGGGCGCTACAACATCACCTAACTGGACAAACTAGAGTAGGCACTGTGTCGATGAACAACAAACCAAGGGGCGGCAAAAAGACAAAGGTTTGACGATGAGAAGAAAATAACAATGAAGGCCGGAATATATTGTGTGATATATAGTGAAAAAAGAGTCTCCTCCTCTCCCCCTTCCTCCACCTAGGTCACATGGGACATCCATGATCTAAGGGAAATGGGATAGGGTTAACCTAACCTAAACACTAGCCCACTAACCCTAATACTAAACTAATGCTAATGGTTCATTAATGTACCTTTATTGTAAAGTGTAACCTGTATTTGTATCTATTTACCTAGCATTAACAGCTTGATGGTTTATTACCTCGTTTTTATTATGCTTACCATTTACATTAAGATGGTACGGCTTCCTCAATAATAGCATTATATTAAATCTGTATTAATGTTTTGATGCTTGTCTAGAATCCTGTTTCTTTGGCCTAAAGCGCCTCAGAAAACAATGATGTTGATATGTTTAGCACGGTTAGGAGACATGGGGAAAGGGACTCCCTGGAGGTTTACGGTCTCGGAGCAAACCGATTGGGTCACTCCAAACATGTAGGTACAGCTATCCCGGAGGTTTACCGTGTGCAAGGTGGCACTCCTAAGCCCATAGGCGACAAAACCACGCAGTTAGATTTCTACCAACCTACCAACTGATAACTCAAGCCAATATTTGGATTTAATCGCTGTTTGCTTTCCAAAAATGACAGTTATCATACATAGTCTGAGATAAAAAATACACAGCGAGAACGTCTAACCATCTCCATTTCCTGAGTAGGGACGCGAGGGCACACCGACACAGGTGTGAGAATGTTCGAACGCAAAGAGAGGCAAGAGAGTACCAACCAAGAGGCGGGCGTTCTATGATTAGTTTGTTGATAAAGAACTAAGAAGCATGTGTGTGAATGTTCGCTAGCAAAGATGGTCAGTCTCTTTCAATCCGGAAATCCCCTAGGCCTCAACCTGCTTCTTCTGTTGCTTCCCTGTGTTTTTTTCCACACACACACACACACACACACACACACACACACACACACACACACACACACACACACACACACACACACACACACACACACACACACACACACACACACACACACACACACACACACACACACACACACACACACACACAATAATGACAGAAAGCCTAAACTCTATATAAATGACAATAGTAAATCTAGCCTTGTTATATTTTAGAGTACTTTGCGTTGCTTTTACAGCCATGATGGAAACTCACCTAAAACGAGGACTGCATGTTCTGCTTAACTTTGAGACTAAAAAAACGATAATCTTGCGGCTAGTCAATGATGTGTCAGAGACACCTACTACGGTTACAAAAGGTGTCAAGTTTGATTTGGGAAATGGAGATGTGTTGTATATATGTATAATCAAGATACGCGCTGGGTGTGAACGTGGGTGTATGTTTTGAGTCAAACACCAGATAAATATCATAGAATGAAACGATCGGTGGATTCTAGTTCTCACATAGCTTCAATTTAACCCCTCATACACCAGCCAATAGCCGACGAATAGACAAACAACACAAAATGTATTCTGAAAATGTACCACATTTAAAACACAGCTAAATATGGTTTGGTCCATATTAGACTGTCTGAGAGGAGACGCAGAGGGACTTGATAAAGTAGAGGAGATGTGAAAACTGAAATAAAACACAACAAAACTCTTGTCTGACGGTCCTTCAAAAATAAGAAAATGGTCACAGACACTAGTCTAGACACCGTGTTGAGGTAGAAGAGGTTTCATATCATGACTCATTGATAATGTAATACGGCCGGGAAGGGGAGTACAAGGTTGGATTAACTGTGTGGTAATTTTGAATATTCAATATTAGTCATTAAACTGGTATCGGTTGGTATATTGGTTGGTGTTTATATATATATATGTGAGAAAGATCTAGTATGTGGTTTTATTAAGGTCACAGATGTTTTAAGGTTTTGCTTAACAGTAGACAATTAGCTGCAAGCGATGGTACTCATTTAAAAAGGCCAATGCTTATTTTAAATAAATTAAGTCATTGCCCATGAGCCAAAGCTTAAAGGTCAAGTCTTCTAACCTGTTAAACATTAATAATGTACGCGGAATCCAAACCAAAATACTGCGGCCAATCCTTTTTTTTTCTCATTTCAGCTTTCTTTGGGTGTTGAACAAGCTTATCAATCAAGCCATCATACAGAAGTGAAACTGGTTTGCATATTTACACTATGCTTTGAGGAACTGCAGTGGTCAGGGCCTGAACTCAGTTCTTCTCATGGCTTGAAAGAAAATATCTATAAATAAAGGATTGAATGTAGTTTTCATTCTATTGGGTTATTTGAAAGTAGGAAAGAAGGACTCGTATGCAAACCCTGTATTTACAGATGGTTGTGGTATACTCAAATACCACAACCTAGTTAAACCTCACATAGTTACAATCAGGCGGCATAAACCAAATCTATTCTGATTTCCCTCTCGTTTTAGAGAGGCAGGTCAAAGTGTGCTGTACACACCAATAGGTCAAAGGTCATACCAAGAGAATGTAGAGAATGGATTAGTGTTAATGTCTGAAATGCTTTACATCTGTATCTTTCTCCCTGGACCACAGGATGCGATTCCCCTTGAAAAACAAGACCAGAAAAATGAATTAACAGGCAAACATTCACCCAGAGACTGCTCAACATTCATACATTTGTCTGTCAAAAAGACGATAGAGCCAGATGTATTTCTTAAGTATAACGAGTAAAAATGACAGTAGAAACAGACTGCTGGTTGATTCGTGTTACATGCTTTATAAATAGTGTGCTTCTTCTTTATACGTATATAAAATGATACAATACAAAATAGTCTAGGATGTTCCTCAAACACAATGATTTTCATATTGTACAGAATCAGCAGGATGTCAGACAATTCACATTGATTACATTTCTAAAATGCGGGAAATAAATAAATATTTTTACCAATTTGTATTAGGCTTCCGGTTGAATTAAACCTGAAATCACACCAAATGGGGATTCGGCCAAAAGAGGATTTGCAACAATAATTAGTTGAACATATTGAACATAGGCATGGTTTAGAAAGGGTTTAAGAAATGTTTTTTTACTCAAATTAGTTTTTTTCTTGATTGATATGTGTTGCCCGTCAGTCAGGTGAAACAGAGATTTCATATAACTATACCATTTGCAGCCAGCAGAGAGCAGCACCACCCAATTAATAGAATCAACTGCTATTTGCAGAAGAAAAGGGGAGGAACGATTTTAGGAATCAAATCCCCTTTCGAAAAATGCCCTCGATCATGATCTTATCTTAGATTTGAAACGATTTATTCAAGTGTGTTCATTATTTATTACAAATATAAATGATATAAGGTTAGATGAAGGGCCGGTTTAAAAAAATCTTTATGCAATCCTTTACTCCTCCACGAATTTAATCCATCTGTCATTTAGGCTACATATAAATATAAAGTTGTGCTTTAGAAAAAGAAAATGTTATCATTATTTCTAAACCAATTAGTTCTGTTTTCGTGCCCTGTGAAACATTAAACCAATCATTGCAGTGTAACTTTCAAAAAAGAAATCATTTACCTCCAGCGAACCTTGTGGTCGTTCTCTTGGCCTCTGAGGAACATATAGGGAGCAGATCAAATTGAAAGAATACTTTGACTTCCCTCCCCGCTGGTCAGTCCAGACCACCCCTGAACGGACACGGTCCCAAAGAGTTGAACGAAACAGGCGTGAATCACTTGATGTGCGCTAAGGAGAAAGGCATCATTCAACACAACGTAATGTCCAACGGCAAGCCCTCTGATGGGGTGATACATTGGTGAGGCTGCTGCTCCTTGAATATCGATACAGAAATATTTAGATATAAAAAAAAATATGAAACAGTAATCAGAATTACGGTAGAACAGCAGCTTTGATAAGTCACAGGACGCTACTATCATTATTATTAACAAACACGTTTTGTTTCATGTCAAGCAAGACAAATATAATACATTTTATTTATATCCTACCTAGCAACCAAACCAATCAATTCCCAAACTCTTCAACTGAGGCAACGTCAAGTTTATAAAATCGAGAATTGGGCTCCGGAATCCCTCCATTGTTACACGTGTTTAGCTTAGTGATTGATTTAGTTATGAACAAGTTTAGAAATCAATGATAGTGCTGTGCCATTGGGAATCATTATATCATCATACAGTGCTCTGCATGGTCAGTTTGGCAGTGTTATGCAGAGACAGAGCGTCTGCATTCATAGATCCAGTCCTCGGTTGACTGATCTACTCTGTGCAGAACACACTGCCAGTGTCTCCTTCAATACCCAATCGATGCCTGATACTACTCCTGTACAAATAAAGTATTGCGAAAAGAGTAAAACAAAGAATAAACCGATTCAACCACTCGCGGCAGGATTGGCAAGTCCTTGATCAGTGCATCTGTCCTAATCATAGATATTAGTGTCAGTTAACCACTGCAGCAAGGACTACTGAAGCAGCGGAGGGGACACCTGTAGGAGGCACAGCCCCTGTGAGGACGGACGGAGAGGCAGCCAGAGCTGTTCAGCCAGTGGAGGCAGGACGGAGGCCTTGTGTTGTTTGGTGGTGTAACAGTCTATCCGGAATCTTCAGACATCTTTCTTTTTTTTTTTAAATCAACTTGTGTTTGTTTTACCAAAAATGGTCTTCACAGCATGGTCTCGTCACCATACCAAAGAGTTGTTTGTATTAAATATCACAGATTGCGATGCGTTTAAATTTTACAAATTACCCTGCTGCTAACAGGCTTTTAAAATAACACCACATCGTTAATCAAAGTCCCAGAAAGACCGGGCCTTTTTCCAACCCTTCCCATGATCCATTATTCCCATTGTCAGCAAAAAAAAATAAAAAAACACTATGGGAATCCATTGGAAAAGAGAATCTTGGTGAGCTCAGATCATCTTCATGTTGAACTTCCTTGCTCCTCCTTGACCACCGCTGGCCGCCGGCCCATCCACCTTCCTGAACGAGTATTCCACAGAGAAGTTGTTCTTGTGCTGTCCTCTCCCTCGACTCCACACGAACAGCAGTATGAAACAGAAGAGCACCACCCCCAGGAACATGATGCAGCCCATCGCCGTGGAGATGAGGATGGTCTTGAGGTCCAGGGTGAACTTCAGGAACACCCTGGTGTCGTTGAGGTTCGTGTCGTTCAGGTCTCCGGCGTAGTACGTGCGGTTGGCCATCAGGGCGGCGTCGAGGGGCAGTCCGCTCACGGTGAGCGTCGCGAAGTAGGTGTCGTTGCCCCCGGCGTTGCTGGCGATGCAGATGTAGGTCCCGCTGTCGGTCACCTGGGCGTAGCGGATCTCCAGGGTCCCGTCCGGCAGCACTGTGAGGCGGCCGGTGCTCTTTGTGGTGATGCGTCGCCGCTGCGGCGAGATCCAGAACACCGCCGGCTTGGGCTCGCCCTCCGCCTGGCACAGGAAGGACACCACCTGGCCCTCGCGCGCCGTGACCTGCTGCAGCCGGCGGTTGCGGATCTTCGGCTTCTGACAGGTGAAGTGGTCGAGGAGGGCCGAGTCGGAGAAGGCGTCGAGGGCCCGGCCCTGCACCTCCACGGGCAAGGAGCACACCGGGGCGGCCCCGTCGAACCGCAGGGTCTTCCTGCGCTGGAGGATCCAGAGCAGGCGGCAGTCGCAGGCCAGGGGGTTCCCGTCCAGACGCAGGGTCTGCAGGGTGTTGACCGACTGGAAGGCGCCCTCCTCCAGCGTCACCAGCCCGTTGGCGGACAGGTTGAGCAGGCTGATCTGCCGCAGCCCGCCCAGCGCGTACGACTGGACCGTCACCAGGTTGGCGCCCACCATGTGGAGCTCCTTGAGCCGCACCAAGTCCCGCAGAGCCCAGGACTCGAGGACGGAGATGGGGTTGTAGGAGAGGTTCAGGCTGGTGAGGTGGGCCAGGGTGCGGAGGGCCGAGGTGGGCACGGAGGTGAGGTTGGTGTGCGTGATGGACAGCCATGACAGGTTGAGGCCCTGCAGGCTGTGGGGGGAGATGTACTCCAGAAGAGGCCAGTGGTCGATCTCCAGACCCCTCAGGCCGCCCAGTTTGCGGAAGTTCTGCTCCTCCAGCGCGGAGATGCTGAGGTAGCGGAGCCGCAGGGTCACCAGGCTCCGGAGGTACGACAGCGACTGGCTGGAGATGGACGTCAGGTTGCACCTCTCGATGGTCAGCTCCCGGAGCCCCACCAGGCCGAGGAAGGCCTTGTTGGAGATGTAGACCAGGTCGTTGTCTCCCACCTCCAGCCTCCTCAGGCTCCTCAGGTCCTGGAAGGTAAAGTCCAGAAGAATGACGATCTTATTCCCGCTCAGGTCCAGCGAGGTGAGGTTGGCCAGGCGGGAGAAGGACCCCATTGGGATGAGCTTCAGCTGGTTGCCCCTCAGAGACAGCGAGCGCAGGCTCTGCAGGCCGGCGAAGGCGTTGGGCTCCAGCACGCTGATGGTGTTTCCGCTGAGGTCTAGCACCTCCAGGCGGAGGTAGGGGAGCAGGTCGCCTTGCTCCACCCAGCGCAGTCTGTTCTCGCTCAGGTCCAGCACCTTGGTGTCCGGGGAGATCCCGTCAGGCAGGGCAGAGAGACGCTTTCCCTGACAGGAGACAGACTTGAGTTTGGACGAGCACTCGCAGCGCTGGGGGCAGCCCTGACCGCGGACCGACGACACCGTCACCATCTGCAGGAGGAACCAGTGGAGCAGGAGGCCGCGTGATTGTGGTCCCAGGCACGTTGCCATGGTGCCCCCTCCGCAGCCAACAGCACCACCACTCTGTCGCTTCCTGCGCCTCTCTGGGGACGGATCACCGGGCCAGACACCTGCGATGAGAGAGAGACAGAGAGACACGACAGAGACAGAGAGAGAGACAGAGACAGAGAGAGAGAAACACGACAGAGACAGAGAAAGAAAGAGACAGAGAGAGAGAGACACGACAGAGACAGAGAGAGAGAGACACGACAGAGACAGAGAGAGAGACAGAGAAAGAAAGAGACAGAGAGAGAGAAACACGACAGAGACAGAGAGAGAGAGAAAGAAAGAGACAGAGAGAGAGACACGACAGAGAAAGGGAGGGAGACAGAGAAAGAAAGAGACAGAGAGAGAGAGACACGACGGAGACAGAGAGAGAGACAGAGAAAGAGAAACAGAGAGAAAGAGACAGACAGACAGAGAGGGAGAAAAGATTTGGGATGGCATGTAAGAATAATTGAGAAAAAACGAATGGAGAAGGGTATAAAGTGTGTCTGCGTGTGTGCGTGCATGACTGTAAGCGGGCTGATACTGAGAAGGAGTGAACGAAGTTAAAGCAACTCAATTCCAATTCAGCAGCTGCGATCAAGCAATCCTAAATGAGTGGAATTTAAATTACAGACTGATTACCCCAGCCCACAAGTGTAATCAAACCCAGAGCCATTCTGAAGGACTGGATCTGCATTCATTCACTGACTTCAACTTCAACTTCCAGGAATGTAACACCTCTCTTGAATCATTATAATAGTATCTTTGTTCCTTTACTATACCGCACTAGCAACCTTTTACAAACACATTGTAAGAGCCTTGTGAAACCTTACTCGGTAAGGGTTATTAAATGTGTGTCTGGCATGCCGCCATTTTCTGTTAACAAATGTTTTCAAAATAGTTTCTCAGAATTCTTTTGCTACAAAAACGAGACAACAGAGAAGCATGGCAATCCTACACCGGAATGCCTTCGGGGCAGACAGTCACGTCGGGAACCAAACAAACACACAGTAGACTACGTACTTGAAGTCAACAAGGCAGATACAGCACATCTAATGGAAAAAATAAGCACACCCACCATAACAGACGGAAAATTCCAATACATCTGGTGCGACGTGAAATGCGAGTCTCTATAGGACAGGTTGACAGCTCATTTTGCATAGGTAGTCGCAGGCAAGGTCACTGGCTATGGCGACACGCTCCGACCCACTGCATCACAATAAGCCCCTCCGTCAGACCGTGAGGCATGGGGCCATAAGAGGGCCCGCGTACGGGTTTCGTATGACAAACACATGTGCTGGCTTATAACACGCCAGACCACACCCGTGCACACGCATACACACACAAGAATACACACGCATACACACACACACAAGACACACCCACCCGTATGTACACAAAGACACACTCGCATCAATAAGTGATACGCGACGCCGATGACTGATAATACATGTTCAGCAGATCCCTAGGGCCTTATAGGAGCGTGTGTTCAATGGCATTGTGGTGACTGAACAGATGGTTGAGTTAAAATGTATTATGTATGTATCACTGCCATCGCTTTACACGCGAGGTATCGACTCACTTAGTAGGTCAATCCACTTGCCACGCGGTAAAAATGACCAACTGGACACAAAACCAATTCATCCATTTTTTCTATGAAACGGAACAAGCAAAGCTTTTCCTTAAAAAGGCTTAGAATACCAGACAGAAAGAGAGAGAGACAGAGCGAGAGAGACAGAACGAGAGAGAAAGAGAGAGACAGACAGAGAGAGCGAGCGAGCGAGCGAGCGACAACATAACAACCATTAAACCACAAGACAGGATTGGATAGGAGCCATACAGCAGTTACAGGGAAGTGGAGACTGTGTGTGTGTGTGTGTGTGTGTGTGTGTGTGTGTGTGTGTGTGTGTGTGTGTGTGTGTGTGTGTGTGTGTGTGTGTGTGTGTGTGTGTGTGTGTGTGTGTGTGTGTGTGTGTGTGTGTGTGTGTGTGTGTGTGTGTGTGTTGGGGGGAGGGTTGGTTGAGCCTGTCAGACGCTCACACCTGCTTCTGGTTCAGATGACTTCATCAACTCCCGTCCGCGTCCCCCACACACCGCCGCTTTGGTTCACAGCCCGGTTCCCTTTCTCGCTTAAGCATAATTCAATTTGTCAGCAGAGTAATTTGACTTGCTGACGATTTGCCCATGTAAGGTTAGCTTGGACTCGAAGGCATGTTCTCATAAGCAGTGAGGTACAACAACACGGCCGTCTGTATTATAAATACACTGGTGGACACTTCAGCGGAGACCTGTTGCTCTCGCCCTTCTCCTTGACCTTTCACAAGCATTTTTCTACCACCGTGATTAATTGAACCCTTGGGAACCAGGACAGATGGTATCCAGGCACCAAGGAAAGGGAGACTTGCCATTAATTACAAAAAAACTGCAAATGATGCGCTTTTAACGCTGGAATGTTTGGTATACCTGGAGCATGATACATGGCCTTCGCACATTAACACATGCGCTCCGATAGTCATCGATCCATTTGATCTATTGATCGAAACGGAGTCCTTCATTAAAGAGCATCTAGAGGCCTATTTATTCGCTCATCAAATATTAAAAACAGAAAAACATTGGGGCCCAAAACCCATGTCTAGAATGCAAATCGCTATGACGATAAGAAGATGATGCGAGGATTTGATCCAAGCCACACGCGGCCTGGCCCACCAGCGCTAAGCGGCGTGCTACAGCCTCCACAACACCCGCCCGAGACACTCACCTGCTACAGCACAAGTTCAACATGACATCTCTGTAAATAGCACGGGGAGGGGCGGGGAGAAAAAAAACCACAACAATATTTCAGCTTAGCAACCGTACCCTCCCCTGTTTGACCCCCTCCTCCCCCCCAAACCACACCCCACTCCTCTCCAGTTTCTCAGCGGTCACATGTCACTCCTCTGGGCCCCCCATATCTGGTGGCCATCCCTCAATCAGGTGCCCCTCCCTTGCCCCTGTAGGCCAGCCGCACGGGGCCTCACACTGCAAACGCTGGTGCACAGTAGCCGGAAACATAATGTATATATGCCTTATATCTACGTGCAGGTGTTGGAGGGGCCCCTCACAGAACTCGAGCCGGGGGGGGGGGGGAGATGAATATCAGTTGATGGTTCAGTTGCTGTAATACACTAGAGCTACACTGATCCACAGTTTACACTAAGTGAGGATTTGGATACCAGCTTATGCCAGCCTCTCTGTGTGTGTGTGTGTGTGCGCGTGCGTGCGTGCGTGCGTGCGTGCGTGCGTGCGTGCGTGCGAGAGTGTGTGCATGCGTGTGTGTATGCGTGCGTGTGGGCGTATGTGTCTGTGGATGTGTGTGTGTGTGCGCGTGTGAGAGTGTGGAATTTGTTTTATTTTAAGTACAGCAGGTGTTCTTGTCTTAAGAAGCGCTTGTCGCCTCAGGATTCTTCAGGTGAATTATGGTCTCATAGATTGTTAAACATAATTGATTGTTTCGGAGGAGCATAATTTATTGCCACCACGATGGAAACTATTAGTTGGAGGGCATAATTGGGGAAATCGCTCAGAGAACAGACAAGAAAACTCAGACATACCATAATATTTACCATCTACTTCCTCAATTATTAATTTAATTAATTGAAAATAAATTATGATTTATTATTTGTTTAGCCCCAAATCCTGTTTACTTAGAATATTATCTTTTTTTTACAGTCGCAAAGCATCCTCTCCCTACTGGTCATGTAAATGAGATGTAATTACTGATTGTTTCCTGGGGGAATTAGCATATTCAAATGGTCAAATCTTTGATTCGTTAATTGAAATCCCCTCGTCCAATCCCAGAGCAGGAGTCGTTCACCTGTGTGGTCGCCTCCCTGCTGGGGGCGACTGCACCTCAGACCGGGGACGTAATGAGCGGGGTGTTGGGGGAGTAATGTCAGCGTCGTGGGCGGCCCCCCCGTCGTGGGTGGACCCCGGTGACGCGGAGTGGATGTGCCTTTGGACCGCAACCCAATTACCCTTCAGAGACACTGCAGGTAACCACGCAGAGACGAGCCTGAGTGCGTGGGATGGGGAGAGAGAGAGAGAGAGAGAGAGAGACAGAGAGAGACAGAGAGAGACAGAGAGAGACAGAGAGAGACAGAGACAGAGACAGAGACAGAGAGACAGAGAGACAGAGAGACAGAGAGAGAGAGAGAGAGAGAGAGAGAGAGGGAGGGAGGGATGGTAAAGAGATCTGGAGAGAGAGAGGGGCTTAGAGACAGACGGACAGAGAGAAGAGAGAGAGAGAGAGAGACACCAAAAGAGTGAGTGAGTGAGAGACTGAGTGAGAGACTGAGTGAGAGACTGAGTGAGTGAGTGAGTGAGTGAGTGAGTGAGTGAGTGAGTGAGTGAGTGAGTGAGTGAGGTAGGATGGATGAGAAAGAAAGACAAAAGACCGGAGACAGACAGAGAGATACCTAGAGAGTGAGGGAGAGGATACAGAGAGTCTTTCTCTCCCTCACAAACAGAAGGTGTGAGAAAGAGAGGAGCTGAGTGCAGGTTATCCAGCAGTAGAGCCGGATTTAGCCCATGGAGTGGGCAGGGGAGCGCAACAGGGGTACGGAGGTCCTGATGAAAGTGTGCATGATGATTCTGCCTCCCTTTTCCCTCTCATCCAACCCAATCCCCACCCTCCCTCCCTCCCTCACCCTCCCCACCCACCCCACACACAGGGCGATATAATGATCTCCCGACCACACCAGAGCTGCTCCTCTCTCATCTTTGATTTGGTTTCGGAGCGCTGAGCTATCAAAGGGGGAGTGGGAGCCAGCTAATTGGGCTAATGGTTTGATTATGCCGGGGCTGTCCCCGGTCCCGACGATGCAAAGCGAAGTCTCCCCGAGACTCCCTCTCGCTGAACCAGGGAGGCATTAGACCGGGCGCAGACAGCAGGGCGCTGCCTGCCAACGCCTGCACACATCCATCACATTACTCATGCACACACACGGGCCTAATATATGCACACAAAGGCACTGTGGCGTGCCGAGAGGACTCCGTCTGCCCGTGTATGGCAGAGGGAGCCAGGGAGAGGTATACAAGACAGTAAATAGACAGTGTGTGTGTGCGCCTTGGCAGTGTGTGTGCGCGCTAGGGTGTGTGTTCGCAGGCATTTTGTTTTCTCTTTATCTTCTGTAAATGCCTTTGAAATGCATTCTATTCATCTTGATCTTTCCTTAATGAGTTTTGTGACTCTCTCTCACTAGTCTGTGTATGTGTGTCTCTGTGTCTGTGTGTGTGTGTATGTGTCTATGTGTGTGTGTGTGTGTCTCTCTCTCGGTGTGTGTGTGTGCGTCTGTGAGTGTGTCTTTCTGACCGTCTGTGTGTGTGTCTCTGTGTGTGTCTGTGTGCGTGTGTCTCTGTGTTAGTGTTCCTGACATTGTGTCTGTGTGTTCATGTGTGTTTGTCTCTGTGCGTGTGTCTGTCTCCGTGCGTGTGTCTGTGTCTGCATGCGTGTGCGTGCGTGCGTTTATGCCCGGAAAGAAACTCTCTCCACAAACACACATGTATTTCAGGAAGGTCAAGCAGCAGGCAGATTGAGATCCATCAACTATGGAAGGACCCGGTCACATGACGCGGTCACATGACACGCTGCAGGACTTAGGGCCTAGGAACCCGCCAGTCTATCATGAGTAAAGAAGAGGGGCCGACGCGCCAGAGAGAGTGAGGGGGTGTGAAGTGAGCAACGAAAGGCCAACACGTGACAGCGGGAGAAGAGCACCCAGCCGGGTGCACTCTCCTCACAGGGACATTCAAACCCTCATGGGCTCCCAGTGACCCCCCCCCCCCCACCACACACACACACACACACACAATGACACACACAAACACACACACTATTATGTATCCACTGAGAGAGAGAGAGAGAGAGGGGAAGAAAGAGAGGAGAGAAATAGAGAGAGAAAGAGAGGAGGAGAGAGATGAGATGAGGAGAGAAAGAGAGAGATAGGTTGAGGGGAAGAAAGGACAGAAGGAGTGAGAGAAGAAACTGAGTAGATAAGAGACCGAAATAAAGGGAGAGGGGGATGAAGAGAAACAGAGAACATCAGAGGGCAACAGACTGAGGAAGGAAGCGACCCTGAAAAGAAAGTATACAAAGAGGTGGGGTTAAAGAAAGATGAAGTGAAAGACCCGTCCCCCCAGCTGGTTCTCAGGTGTTTGGATCGCCTCTAAAGGCAGTCCCTCAGCGTCCCTCCCGGACAAGGACGACCAGTCAGCAAATGGAGGACGGCAGGCTTTGGGGCTTTGACTGTGAGCTTGCACACGTGTGCGTGCGCGTGCGTGTGCATGTGTGCGTGCCGTGGACAAAGCGGTGACAAGTAAGGTCAGTTCAGGATGGACGAGGGACAGATTGCCTGAAAACAGACTACTTATTTAGTGCGGCTATTTCTTTGAGCCGATCCTACACGTTCCACCATGTGTCACAGTGTGCACAATTTGCGTGCGTGTGTGCGTGAGAGTGAGGGGGCAGGGTTCCTAAATGGCCCCACTGAGAGACCCTTAACGACTTAACGACGTGCTCATCGCTAAACAGTGAGACTAAAGTAGTTTGACTAAAGGTTGTGCGTCCTCTGTGTATGCCTCCAACGCGTGTGCGTCTGTGTGTGTGTCCATGTCCGCTGTGTGTGTGTGTGTGTGTGTGTCTGTGTGCAGTGCATGTTTAACGAGCGGGAGAGAACCAGCGACCGCCAACTGCACGTGGAAAGTCGTCAATAAATAATTGACCACTACTCCGCTTAGCGCAGTTGACCCACTGACACGGAAGGGGCGGAGCCTGGACCTGGATCACAACAACAACAACAACAGCAACAACAACAACAGGAACCCATCGGCGGCCCTAATTGAAATTGAAGGAGGAGGGGGAAATGAAAGAGAGACAGCGTCGATAACAGCGCCTCCATTGATTCCTGTACTGATCGATAGTAACTACCGAGGCGGGATATCCATCCGAAGAGCGTCTCAAGAAGACAGAGAGAGGAAACGCTTTTCCCACATCTTCAGATGCATCTAAGAGCAGCACCGTGCTCGAGCGATCGCAGGAAGCTCCAACGAATGAACCCTGCTCAACGACAGCAGGCTTACGGTACCTACGGCTGAAGCGACGCAGCTTCGGGTGGAGCAGAGGTCCTCCAGACTCACTGACAGAAACACCATCAACCTCCGCCCAAGGGACGGCCGTTTGAATAAACAGGCAACCGAACAATCAGTAAGATTCCCTGAACTCTCCAAGGAGACAGCAGCCTGTCACTGTAATTTACCGTGGCAATTACAGTGACACACGCACACACACACACGCACACACATCGATGTTTATAGAACTCCCCCCACCAGAGAGTTATTGCATCACCCAGCAAGCTCGTTAGCGGCCCACTGTAACGGTGATTCATGCCATTAGACGGCCGGTGAGTCAACGTCCAGAACCCCGTGAAGGGACTGCGCATTAGAAGGTCAGATTGCCCTGATAATGAATTAAAGGGGAAGAGAGAAATAATCAGGATTTCCAGGTCTAAACCTGACGGAGGGGGTGTGATTGTGTGAATCCGATCGAGGCAGAGGCGAGATAAAAACCGCTGAATCGGATGACACTCGTGTCCAGGAATTAAAGAGCAGAAGAGAAGGTACAGCGAGAATTGGACACATGAGATTTAATTCATTTCCTTCCAACATGATGGCTAGACTCATGGGATTGGATCAAATATAGCAGTTCAAATACCAGACTGAGTCACACCAGACGACTAATCATATTCTGAACACTCTAATCTGAATTAACAACGGCTTTATTTCTTTGTCAGGATTAATTTGATGTATTCCAAGATGATGAAAACGATGAAACGCACGAACACCGGCCACGCCAGCTGGGAAGGAGCATCTTGAAAGCGTTCATTTGCATCTGCTGATGAGGGAGCGAAGGCTTCTCCCTGGATCCCGCCACAGAGCCAAACCAGCACTGGGCCAGCCCACCACTGGGCCAGCCCACGACTGGGCCAACCCAGCATCAATCCGTCTCCTCCTCTTCTCCTCCGTCTCGTCTGTCTACGCTGCCCGCAGCCAGCCAGCCAGCTGGGGCTGGTCTTAAATAGGTCAACCAAGGCATGCGGGCATTGGAGGCCGCCCGTCGTTTAGATGTATGTTCTGGCTTGAAGCCCCCCCTACGCCGTCTCCCTCCATGCCTCGACTCCCCCCTACCCTCCCTTCGTGCCTCGACCCTACTGTCTCTCTCCCCCCCTACGCTGTCTCCCTCCATGCCTCGACTCCCCCCTACCCTCCCTTCGTGCCTCTCCCCTACTGTCTCTCCCCCCCCTACGCTGTCTCCCTCCATGCCTCGACTCCCCCCTACCCTCCCTTCGTGCCTCTCCCCTACTGTCTCTCTCCCCCCCCTACGCTGTCTCCCTCCATGCCTCGACTCCCCCCTACCCTCCCTTCGTGCCTCTCCCCAACTGTCCCCCCCCCCCCCCGATGCTGTCTCCCTCCATGCCTCGACTCCCCCCTACCCTCCCTGCGTGCCTCTCCCCTACTGTCTCCCCCCCCCCCGATGCTGTCTCCCTCCATGTGGCTCCAGCTCCTCCACATGTGCAGCAGGCCGGAGATAAAGGGTAAGCAGGGAGGATGGCGCGTGCAAAAAATGATGGACCGCTTTGCCTCAGAACACGACGCTTTCATGTCTTCACTTTAAGCGGGACAGAATTTTATGCTGATGTCGAAAGAATGATTGAAACGTATATTCCTTTTAGAACACGTTCAGCGTTCTTCATAACGTGTGAGAGCTCAGCTACCAAAGCTTAGCCCAAAGAGGGATTTTTTTCGGTTGGGGATAATGGATGTTTCCTGGAAGAGCTGGATCCTTTGACCCACCGTTTGTCAGACAGTGACCCACAGGTGGGTGACTCTCTGTGGGCTGGTGAGCCGTGATGGCCTCAGAGTGCCGGACACAACGGGCAGTGGGCATGACACAACACACTGTCTACTTCCATTAGGACTCAAGTGGACCAGCAGAGACGCTGTGAAACCTTCCAGTCAGCTCGATGGCTCACTTCAACAATTCATCACATACACTAAATGAAAGAAAGAAATGTGACAGTATCAAATACATCTTCCAACAGAGATATCTCTTTGAGGGTTCATTTAGCCCCTTATTCATTTGTAATACTGAAAGGGAATATTAGATCCTAGGTTGTTGGAAATCCTTGTGCCCCTTCTGTTATCTCTGTTGATTAAATCACTCGAAAAATCAAACCCCACACATTAACGAGAGCCTGGACTTTATCGTTAATGTCCACCCTGGAAGGGCAGATCCCCCATAAAACCCAAATCCCCCAATTAAAAGTGGAATCCTTTGCACCACCATCTTGTGCGTTTTATAAGCTCAGCGAAACGCTCGGGGGCACGGATACATCTCCCACACACGGGAGGCGTGTGTACGTGCGCGCGTGCGTGCGTGTGTGCCTGCGCGCGTGTGTGTGGGCGGGGGGAGAGATCTCTCTTGGCAGTTCCGTACTGCTTGGCTGGCCTTTCTGCCCTGTCACCAGCCATCATTTCAGCCTGGGTATTTGCGATGCCTGCTGGCCACTCTCCTGCCCACTTCATTCACATTAGCATACTCAGGGGGCTGAGGCCGGGACGCGCCTTCATCTTGGAACCATTTCCACTACATAATCTGATGATACACACAAACACACAGAACCACGCACACAGGGGAACACTCAAATTCAGTCAAAATGTACATCGCTATCCTCAAAAAAGGACAGGACGGGCACACGCGCGCGCACGCACGCACGCACGCACACGCACGCACAGGATGACGCAGCACAGTAACTCTCTCGGTGCGGCAACCCCCTGGAGTGGAGATCAATCAATGCCTTGCTCAAGGACAGAGATCAGGGGCTGCTGTAGATTCACCATCAATTACAACCCAGTCTCCAGGTCCTTGCCTCAATACACTGTTCCTGTCACAGTCCCCGAGTGTGTGCTTAGAAAGACGTAACCCTCGGCAGCCTAAACGTGTTAGACTTCATAACGCATAATATGTTGCTGTATACTTTATGGCTGACAATGATTGGTTGAGGCAGGACATACAGCCTCCAATAAGAACCAGCCAGAAAGGCTTCGGCCGATGGAGTCGAGCTAAGCACGAAATGGTTCCGAAAGGTACCTGAGTAACTTTGTTGTCATGTGGGTGGATGAACTATTCCTGGCGTCTTCTTGCTCCACACAGTCACAGGATATCTACGAAAATGTGTTCGGATCTTTAACCTTTTGCGCCCGAACGTAAGAGACGAGGGAAAACTGGGAACCTGATGAATCATGGACGAGAGAAGAAAATAACTTGTTTTCAATACACGGTCCAAAGGGTTTTTGTAGAGCAGCATTACTTTTCTCCGTCTCATGTTTGCCCTTATTGGTCTCCGAGGATAGGCACACGAGAGGACCCCGT
Organism: Gadus chalcogrammus; assembly: GCF_026213295.1. Classification (NCBI taxonomy): domain Eukaryota; kingdom Metazoa; phylum Chordata; class Actinopteri; order Gadiformes; family Gadidae; genus Gadus; species Gadus chalcogrammus. The sequence continues at coordinate 30,717,038 of NC_079423.1, forward strand.
TACAAGCCCACTTCACTCAGACCCGGTCTGATCCTTCCCAGAGCCTGGGGCGATCCATGTCCTTCTCCGTGGCTTCATTAAAGACATCCTCTTCCTATACGGCTTCCATTCATCAGTTCTGTTAGGTAACCCGCCGCATACCAACGAGTCACCTGCAGTCAGCAACGCCCGCACTTAAAACAGGAGACCTCTCTGCGCTAAAGAGAAGACTAAAAGCAAGAGTGGGCCGGGGTCAGAACACAAACCTAATGCCCCCAACATCCCAGCGTAGAGAGAGAGCAGAGAGGGGGCGCGAGACACCGGAGCCACGGACAATGCGGTTTCGGGGGCATATCCAAAGAGATTCATTTCTTAAACATTTCATATCATGGGGGCCAGGGGGCTCGAGTTTCAGGAGGCAATCTAACGCGGACCCCGGGATCCCGTGGGAGGGAAGGCAGGCGAGCGAGACGAGTCGGCCGAGGGCGGTGGGGGGGGGGGTGGTGGTGGGGGGGGCGCCGGGCGACGAGTGTTGAATAGAAAGTAAGTCCCCAGGTCCGGCCGCCGCCGCCGCCGCCGCTCCTGCGCCGGATTCACGCCCATTCATAATTCATAAGTCGACAGCCGCGCCGTGGAGAAAGTTCTGCCCGTGTAATCAACCCCTTGAACAGACGTCGCCCCGCGAGGCACGGCTCCCCCATCTACCGCCTGACCCGTGAACGCTCCCCCCGGAGAGAGAGCTCGGTGGTATTAGCGTCGGGGAGTAAAGGACGATGTGCAAGTAGTAGTAGGAGTCGCGGGAGATGATAAGAGACAAGCCGGTGTGGGATTGGTCGAGTCAGGCGCTGTACAACGTGTGCTCTCTGGGCTCTCTCCGCGGAGACCTCCGAAGAGATGGCGCAGGCGTGGTTAGGCCGTGCGCCGCTAAAGCACGCTAACGTGGGTTTGTTTAGCTGAAGGCGCTCATTAGCATCGCTGCCATGTTTCCGCTCACTAAAGGAGATGCCTCAAGCCAACCTGAAGAGCAACCGGGAGAAAATCCACACTGAAGCACCTCTTTAGAT
>NC_079423.1:30720580-30733080 GCF_026213295.1 Gadus chalcogrammus
AGCAGGCAGGCAAACAGAGAGCCAGACAGAGGCAGGCAAGCAGATAGGATGAATTGCAAGTTCACAAAGAGTACTTAACATTACAATTGTTCCTAGATACATTTGGAACTAATTAGAAAGATGTGGGGAAAAAATGGAAATCGAATTCCCTTGCTGTTGTGTTAGACGGCACACTCGAACGGAGAATTTAGGGATTACAGTGAATGATATTGTTAAAAACAGGCAACGCCACAAGTGTGTTTTTCTGCTTGTTTTCCTCATTCCCCACCAGACAAGCGGTGCCTAATAGTCCGACATTAGGGAGTTCGGAAACACGTAATTAATTACCGTAAAGTGTGACTTTCGGAAAGGCAGAGGATTCAATTGGTATAGCAAGAAAGCCACATAACTGGCACACGGTCTGTCCTGTTCTCAGACCGAGGAGGAGTAGAATTTGGCTCATTAGCAGCAATTAGCTGTTGATGAATTGTTCCGCACATTATTAGAAACCGAGTCTGGGAGTCAGCATTCAATGAGTTGGCCCCGAATGAGCAAATAAAAGCCTTTGAAACTAGATCAGTGGTCGCTTGGGAAAGGAATTAATTCATTGTACTTTGTTATTACATTTGCCTATTGAATACCAAAGAGGGAGGGTTACAATCGTGACTTCATTTGTTCACATAGAAACACTCATGCCATAATTAAATTTGTCAATAGGCAGACGTATTGGAGAGATATTACCAGATGGGGAGCAACGGAGATCCTTCAAGAGAGAGAGTCAAGAGATGAAGGGCGATGAGGGAATGTGTGCACATCACTGTCAACATCGTAGTAAACAAGAGTAAGTGCAAAAACGATTCTATAGTACTCATTTGAAGTCTACAGCTCATGGATGCTTGAAACGCGATGTAAACGCCAGCCAATAGAAAGAAGACCCCTTAAGCTAGGGAAACACTACCCTAAGACAGGCTGATTCCAAATTTCAAGACAGACCCCCTGATTAGTAATGTATGAGTGAGTGAAAGACGCCAGTCTCTTTCTCTACGATTCCAGTCGGCGTGTTGCAGGTTTGTAGTGGCGAGACTTTTAATGAGCATATGGTGTGTGGGGGTCAGAGAAACAAATCTGAAGGAGGAAACATGAGCAAACCTATACGAGGTAGACAGGGCAACATGAAAGACAAGGTAGCGACAGTGGACGCGACGGACGGAGCTTAACAGTATTCTTTGTTTCTGTGTTCTAAGGTTGCACAAATGACCCCACGAGCGAGCTCCCCGTTTGTGTGTTGAATTTGATACGGAGTCCAAACATCGTGGGAGCATCCACTCTCGAGGGGGTGTGGAGAGCACGACCCTGTGTCCGTCCGGCCCCCCCCCCAGAGACTACGGTTGTTATGTGCGAGCGAAGCCCAGACTGCAACATTCTCGCCCGGCGAGTCAGTCACCGAATGTCGTTTGGTGATTGCGTCAGATTGAAAACATGGTGCAGCCTGACCCCGGCTTAAGTAAACAGACAGAGTCAAAGTCATGCAGATGACCAGAGGATCAGCAGGGAGGGGGAGGAGGGAGGGAGGGGGTAGGGAGGGAGGGGGGAGCAAGGGTGACTCAGCCTGAAAGACGTCCAGGGGGAAGAGGATGGAGCTGTGAGGAGGAGGAGGAGGAGGAGGAGGAGGAGGAGGAGGAGGAGGAGGAGGAGGAGGAGGAGGAGGAGGAGGAGGAGGATGGAGCTGTGAGGAGGAGGAGGAGGAGGAAGAGGAGGATGAGGATGGAGCAGTGAGGAGGAGGATGGAGCTGGGAGGAGGCGGAGGAAGAGGAGGAGGAGGGAGCAGGGGGCTGTAGGAGGAGGAGGAGGAGGAGGAGGAGGAAGAGGATGAGGAGGGAGCAGGGGGCACTGAGGAGGAGGAAGAGGTGGTGGAGGATGACGAGGCAGACACGAGGCGGCTCAAGGAGCAAGACAACTGGTCTCTCTGTGTCTTCGTCCAGCGTCCACTTCTGAAAAAGGAACGTCCAGAAGGAAGCGTCTCGTCTGTGCTCGACACCTTTTGGTGCGGTCGACGGCATCCAATAATAACAAGCACTGCACAGGGAGGGCTGAAATGATCCAATTACCTGAGGAGCGTCCGGAGAAAGCAGCTGTACAGTATGGATTGACTTTAGCTACAATGGGGGTTTCCTATAAGGAGCTCTTTGTTTACGATGCTGAATAAGACATGACTGTATCTGGGGCTGCTACAGCCTTCTGCACTTGATGGGGAGCTTGACGTGCCATGACAGCCAGGCCCAAATCTATTGTGACTGAATTCAAAACTGAATGCTGGCTAACTTAAACACACACACACACACACACACACACACCCCCAGACACAAAGAAAACAATACTGCATTGTGACAGTACTGCTAATGTTTATTCTGACAAGCACACGCTTCTGACGGCCTGTTTCTCCACACCAAAACAAACCAACACATCCAGCACTGGGAGCACTCATTAATATTTCATCCAAAACAACCTTTTAATGAAATAGACCTGTCAACAGGGCCTCGCAAAGTACTTATTATGAAGATTAGCTAGCCAAAATAACCGCTCAACACATAGTTAGCATTGGCTTTGTGTAACGAGAATGAACGATGACGGATCATTCTTCATCATCCTCCCACCAGACCCCTCATGGCCGTTAGAGGAACTGCACGTTGGTCTGTTCATCATGATCTCTGAAGACACACCGGGCTGACCTGCCCCCATGCCACACCAGTGAAGATAGCACCAAACTGGTTTCCTAACAGCAAATCCGCTCAACATGAGTGCTTCACTTCATGAGTGCTTCACTTCCTGTTCTCACAATGTGAGAACAGGCAGAGAGGCAGAGAGAGAGACAGAGAGACAGAGAGAGAGAGAGAGAAAGAGAGTAAGAAAAGTGCAAGAGAGAGAGACATAAAAGAGACATAAAAGAGAGACAGTTAAAGAGGCGAGAGAGTTAGAGAACGTTAAAAAGAAGAGGGAGTGAAAGGAAGACAGAGAAAGAGACATAAGAAGAAGAGAGCAAAAAACATTCTTTGAAATATTAAACTATTGACCCAGGAGGGGCGGCGCTGCGTGTTGCGTCGCAGCGATTGAACGCGTTCCGACAGCCCACTGCCAGCCGCGCCCGGCCCAGTCGTGACGCTCCTATCACGGCGGTATTAAAAAGTAAAAATGTAAATACGATTTCAGAGCGCAGGCGGGCTGAATAATGAATCTGAGGGCGACGCCGCGGTGCGAAGACGAGACACGCTGGTGTGCCGCCATTACTTCAGACGCCACGACGAGACCTTCATCGTATCTCCTCAAGTCGGGGCATTTGGCCCTCCCAGCTGCCACAGCTCACCCACCCCAGACCCCCCCCCCCCCCCCCCCCCCGGCAGACAGAACGCCCGTCACACGGAGAGAAGCTACCTGGAGGGATACCTCAGCGACACGTAGTCGGGATAATGCACGCACTTGCATACACAAACATGCATCTGCACAGACACACACACACTGGCACACACACAAGCATACACAAGCACACACACAGGCATCCAGACACACACACACACACACAAAGGCAAGGCCCCAGATTCAGATGCGTACTGACACATATGTGCGCAGCAGAGGCAAGAAACGGCGGCGACGAAAACGTGCAGACAAAAAGAAAAGGAACAGGACGATGTGTAGACCATGCATCTCGGAGAGCCAACAGAAGCTTATCTTTTATTTAGGTTTTCGGTTTTCTCCGGAGCCATCCACAGCACTGCCCCGCCCCCCCTCCCCGGTACAAAGCAGCAGTCAGCGGCCACAGCGCTCAGTTCAAAGCAGAGGATGCGCGCTGATCAAGCAGCTCTGACAGGCAAGCTCCATCCATATGCTCCCCATGGAAGAGCCAAGGAGAGGAGGAGGAGATGAACAACGGGCTGTCAAGTCTAACCTCCTCACATCCATCTGTCACTGTATTTCTCAAGTATACACACACACACACACACACACACACACACACCACATACACACACACAGACAGACAGACAGACAGACAGACAGACAGACAGACAGACAGACAGACAGACAGACAGACAGACAGACAGACAGACAGACAGACAGACAGACGAATAAGTTAAAACGATTCAAGGATTTTGCCTTGGGCATTGACAACCATCTTGTGCGCCTAAACATATAAGCGTTCCCTAAAATAGAACGGCACTAAGGAATAATTCGTATTTTCAAACTGCATATACTGCATATGTATTTGTTTTTATGCACAGTAATTATAACATCTTGACAACACAGGTTGACAAAGGACTTTGTCCGAGAATGATCACAAATCTGTCTGAGACGACTTTGCTTCTTCAAACCCGGGAGCAGAATCCAGGCTTCAGCATCAGAAGAGCCGAGGAATGCCAGTGCAGTTTTGTATCATTATGTTTTATGGCAGCCCAAGGAACCAAGCTGTCACTTTCTGTAAAAGCGAGGCGCTAAGGATGGCTGGCGCTTGGCGTGGCACCCAGCGGGTGGGGTTCCCCTAGCACCCTACTTCTGTAGTGGGGGGGTAAATCATTCCCTGCTCTGCTTGAAAGGCAAAGAAAATAACAAATTCATGAGCGAAGAACGATTTCGGAACAAAAGTAATTCATAAAAGAAATTTAAAAAAAAAGTATTAAAAAGCGAAAGCACAAAAGAATCCAATAAAAGGGGACCTCGAAGGGAATAATTGAAGTAACATGAAACAGGGAGCAGAATAACTCTGAGTCGGTTTCATCTGCGGCCCTTTGCTTACTTCGCCTCCACTAAACGGAACTGATCAAGGAATCGTCTGTTTTCTGATGAAAGGAAGTAAAGGGGGAAAAACTGGCTTAAGGGGACGGGTCTCTGATGTGTAGAATAAACACAGAGGAGTTCAGGGTAGTACGAGGCGAGACTTGTAGAGAAGACCAATCACGAGACTGACTGAGCGTTTATGCAAGCATGAAGATCAAATGAAAAAATGTGAAATGGGTCACTGCCACGGATATGAATTACCAAATGAGTATTTCTTTCAAAAGAAGATCTTGTAAGTACTCTTTTGTGTGTCTAGCTTTGCTTCTATCGCAAGCGCTAATTCGGTCGCATAATTAATCCCGGTCTAAGTGGATCTTCATCCACGAGAAAAACAGCTGACGGAGACGCAGGCAGGCTCGGCCCGGATGCTGTACACCGCCCTGCATGAAACCAGACGCTGTGAGATCGTCTGAGATCCACCGTGGATGTGAAGTAGACGTTAACTGTGTCAGACCCAGGCGCCAGGCTTCAATGAGAATGCAGGACGGTTGCTGGTTCAAAAGACGGAACATTGCACCACATTTTAAGATCCCAGCATCCAGTAAGGATTACGCAAAGAGAATATTACGGTGTTGTGCGGCTAGCTACAGGAATGTGTTCAGCATATATGGGGGAATGTATGCCTGCAGTGCTTATGCCTCATTTAACCAGGAACTAATTCCTGCATTAAAGGGGAATTATAGGTCAATATGTGCATTATGTCTCCGCTCTGCCCGTGATGTTATATACGTGATTAAAAAGAAATCTCTTTTCGGTTACTATGGGAACATATTCAATCTAACCTGTGTGCTTCAACAGGAAGTTAAAATCGGCCAATTACGAGCCACATCATTTATCTCAAGGATGCCCAGCTGTCTTTTCCAAACAGCCTGTAGGTGGAGGCTGGCATGCATTAGTGCGTGCATGCGTGTGCGTGTGGTGTGTTTATGCCTGGGTGTGTTCGCCATCACGGACCTCGTGGGTGATTGACACGTCGTGGGGGCACGGCGGTTTTAAAATAAACCCGGCTCCTGTCCGGAGCGAGCCCCATTAACGCTGCGGTACATTATCCGAGTCCGACTTCATCTCCCAACAGCTTCAAACTCATTGAAGGTGACTCGGTCCTGAAGCTGGAGCTGCTTCCCCAGGTTCAATTCGCGGGTGCAAACACCGACGACGCGGAGACAACGCGCACCGAGGGACGCCGCTACAGAGACGACCCCAGGCCCGCGCCGGCCGAGCGTGAACGATGTATGCAACTCGAGTGTGTCCTCAGCTTATGCGCTTTAAAAAATACGACCGCTGCGATAGAACTGCCTCTGCCTGGGGCGATGCGTGTCTGTCTGTCTGTCAGTGTGTGTGTGTAAATCTATTCCACGGCAGGGGGCGTGGGGGGGGGGCGGCCAAGCGGAGACGAGAGCCGGCGTTTCAAGCGTTCTATTTTGACGCCGAGGTCAAAGAGTCAGACTGGGTGGCGGGTTTGGACCCCGAGTCTGGGACGAGTTATGCGTTTACAGATACGAAGAACCAAATACCAAAAAAAGATCTGAAGAAAAGTCGGGCTGTGAGCCGTCCAGAGCTCAGAGCTACGCCGACCGCAAACAGAATGGAGCGCAGGGCTCTTCCCCCGGTGCCTCCGGTCGCTGATACCGGGGAAGGGGCGACGTAAGCCCCGGTGAAGGACAGGAAGTTCAGAGGCAGCGGTGGAGGTAAGCCTCCGCCAGGGCCGCCCTAACAAGGAAAGACTTCCTGTGTTCCTCCCCGTTGTAGTGGGAACACGGGGCGAGCTCATTACACCTTTAATCCACGCTGACCTTACAAAGATCAAATATTCAACACCCGAGAATACACACATCAGTCACACGCCCACAGCTCGCTCTCTCTCTCTCTGAAAATAATATGTGCAGATGCTCACTGGTTTGTGCAGCATGTCCACCATCTCAATATACATAGCAATAATGTCCGTCCGTCTGTCTGGCCATCTGTCTGTCTGTCGGTTTGTCTATCACAGGGTGGAAGGGTGGGAGGGAGGGAGGAAGGGAGGGAGGGAGGGGGACTAGGTCTGTGTCTCCCTCCTCTGATACGTCCAGCCGGGCATTTTAAAAGGACCAGTTGCCACGCAGCGTGCATTAAACAGTCACCCCTCTCCCCCACCAGTGAGTGACAAGCAATCGCATACACGCAACCTCCCCCACCTCAACACCGTCCTCTGCCCTCTCCCGGCCTCTCCCTCCCTCCCTGCCCCCCCCCGGCTTGACTCTGCCCTGTAGCCCTGCCCATGCATCTCTAGTTTTATTACTCTCGTAAAAATCACCTCAGCAGAAAGACTAGCAGCGGGCGGCCCCAGTCGTGTCAATATCGAGCCCAGCTGACGGCTTCATGCTACAACGGCCCGGTTCCGACGGGTACGTTTAGCCGCCAACCAATTAGCGTGAGTTACTGCCCTGTTTGAGAAGGCTTGCAGCGCGGCGTTTCATTAGCATGAGTAGCAGCGCTGTGGCCAACTCTCACGGCGGGGGCTCTTAATGTGGAAAGAAACTTTCATGATCGGCAAAATCATTCTTCTTCTCCCCAGCGAACGGAAGCGACGACAGTCAGCGGCTGCTGTAATATTCTATAGGGCTCGAACATCAGAATGCATCATGGGATGTTTTCTATTTTGAGAGAGAGAGAGAGAGAGAGAGAGAGAGAGAGAGAGAGAGAGAGAGAGAGAGAGAGAGAGAGAGAGAGAGAGAGAGAGAGAGAGAGAGAGAGAGAGAGAGAGAGAGAGAGAGAGAGAGAGAGAGAGAGAGAGAGAGAGAGAGAGAGAGAGAGAGAGAGAGAGAGAGAGAGAGAGAGAGAGAGAGAGAGAGAGAGACTGAACATCCAGCATCAACGGATCTATACCGTAAGCTAGGCTCAGGCAAACTTTGTTTTGCTACTTCTGAGAAACGCTGTCGCTTCAAGAACAACAACCTCCCCCTGAAATGAAAGATCTTCAAAATGGAGGCGACCCCTGTTTTGTGACATCGCGATGTACGAACCCTTTGGCCGACAGACCGTACCATAAGCAGGGAAATGGTGCGTCCAAAAAATGAGGCTTTCTGTTTGCTGTCGAACATTTTAACCATTTAAAAGACTGCAAAAAAATGTCAAACGTGCATATTTTCTAAGTCTGTAGCTGTTTATGTAAAACGATACATAGACAACATTTACTGCTCTTAGTACTGTTTAAATCATAGTCGTGGCGATGAGGTAACTAAAAAAACAATTCAATTGCCACAAAGTCGAATGTCATCGTACAATGACACAGAAAATAATACCGTCAATCTGTTCTTTCGTGTAGCGAATCTTCGACAGGGAGATCAGCGAGGCAAAAGTCAAAAAAAAAAATGCGATAAAGGGAATGAAAACACCAGGGGAACACACGAGCGAGCGTGTCAAAGGAATAAGGGAAGGCGGCGCGATGGCAGGAGCGCAGGGGAGGCGCGAGGAACAAGCACGGGGACGTTAGCGGCGGCAGGAGTCACGTCTCTCAGACACCAGCTCACGCTGGGACGACTGCAGGATCGATCGGAACATCGCCTGCCCCTCCTCCTCCTCCTCCCCCCTCACCTGCTATCATTAACACCTGATTGAGAGGTTGAGACGGAACACACACACACACGAACACACGCGCGCGTTCTAGCAGAGTGGAGTCACGTACACAGGCACACACTGGTCTCGGACAAGGAAGACCATGAGGGCTGGAGAAGGGGGTTGTGCTTCTGGATCACTGAACTCATCCATCGAATCCGGCTCCTATGCACTATACAGCAAAACGCAACACCTAATCGATTGGGCAGGGATGATGTATATTCTGATGACAGCGGTGGTCATGTTGAATCGGATGAGACTTAAAAACAGATCGTCCCAACACCCACACAAACATATGGACACATATGCACAAAGACACACACGTAAACAGACACATTATACACCATTACACATGGAGATGCAGCAACACACACACACACACAATGGCAGAAAGACCCAGCCTGCGACAGCTCGGTGAGAGGTAGAGGCGGTTCGGATAAGGAGGACCTCGATACAGAGATAGGGGTACGTGGGGCAGGTGGTAATATGTGGCGTGGAGAGGACGGCTCCCAGACTGAAGACGACCGCTGACATGATTAGGGCTGGATACGCGTGGCCCTCTGATCACAGATTAGGCTGAAGTGACTCAATCAATCCATAGACACTGGAGTGTGTGAGTGTGTCGGTGTGTGTTTGCTCGCTCGCGCATGCATCTGTGTGTGCAAATGCCTGTGTGTGTGCACACATGATGCATGCGTGTATGTTTGAGGGTGTATACCTCGAGTATGTGTGCACGTAATCGTGTATATGTGCACGTAACAACACACGTGTGTATTTGTTGTATGTTTATGTATGTGTGCATGTGTGTCTGTGTGCATGCAGAGAGAGAAGAAGGGAACTTGTCTTACCCAGGACGGGAACTTGACTGTTGCTCCCTCCTCATTCACTGTCCTGGCGCTGCTGCTGCTTCTGTCTCGGCTGCACCAGGGCTGTGCTGCTCCACGCACCTCCTCCACAACTCTCCCAGGGCTGCATACGATGTCCTGACGGTACGCACAGGCACAGCAACGGCTCGCCCACTACCAGCCTCCGGTCGACCAGCTTCCCCTCCGCTCGGAAACTACAGCTGGCTTTACACTGCATTCACGTTCTCTCCCCTCGCTCTCCCTCTCTCTCTCTCTCTGTCGGTCTCTCTCTCTCTCTTTCTCACTCTCTCTGTGTCGTTCTCTTTCTTGCCGTTTCCTACTATGTTATGGTGGGGATCAGATATCTCCCTGTGTGCCCCTGCAGAGAGGGAAAGGAAAGCAGTGAGGAACACAGTTTCTCTCTCTCTCTCTGCGCTGTGTTGTGTTGTAATGCTGGCTAGAGGTGCCTGTTCCAGCGTTTTGCTGGGGAGGGGGGGGGGAGGGGGAGATCGGGAAGCAGCCAGCGCTACTGGAGCGCGAGGGTGTGTGTGTCTCTATGTGTGTGTGTGTGTGTGTGTGTGTGTGTGTGTGTGTGTGTGTGTGTGTGTGTGTGTGTGTGTGAATAATCAGTGCGAGAATATAGTATGTACAAATGGATCTCAGCAATCATGCATTGAGGCTTGGCATGTGTGCGTGTGTGCGTGCATGTGTGCATATCAGGCATGTGTGTGTGTCTGTGGGTGTGTGAGAGACATAACGCTGCTTTGTTCAGTATAGCACTCATCTGCACTGTTGCTGCCTCCCCCCCTCTTTCTCAAACTCATATTCTCTAAAACTCCGTCTATCTCTAGCTCTACTACTACTTCTGCCTATTCCACCACTTAGGGATCCTCTCAAAAGTGTACAAGGGAGAGAATTCCCAAAAATACTTTTTCGAATTATTTGTATAATATCGAGACAATCCCCGTTCCCGAACAGCCGAATTCAACATCTAAACGAACCCCATAAACCAACCACTAAATCATAAGTTTAAATAATAACCCCCATTACCTTCACAGGTATTTTTCATACCTTCAACCGATCAAACACTTGCCCCCGGTCCCTGACCACTGTTGATGAAACCCACAAATTTCATACTGGCTTCTAAGACTCAGACCGAGCAGGAGAGGAAGAGGGGGGGGGGGAGGAGGAGGAGGAGGAGGAGGAGGAAGGGAGGAGGAGGAGGAGGAGGAGGAGGAGAGAGAGGCGTAGGACGGGGATGAGGAGAGAGGATAGGGAGGCGGAGGCGGATGAGGAGGGGGAGAGAGAGGCGTAGGACGGGGATGAAGAGGGGGATGAGGATGAGGAGGGGGGGGGGGGGGGGGAAGGAGGAGGAGACGAGGAGGGGGGGGGGGGGGGGGGGGGAGGAGACGGAGAGGAGGATAGGGAGGAGGAGGCGGATGAGGAGTGGGAGGAGGAGGAGGGGGTTCTGTGTACCTTTCCTCCAGGCAGCCTCACACATCTTCTGTGTATCTCAGCGCCACTGATCGCTGCATGAGCAGGCAGCCCGGGGCGGGGGAGAGAGTCAGCGCCAGGTGAAGGCAGCGTGCACCTTCCCTCACCCCCAGAGTTCAGTCGACAGAACAACAAACAGCCACCACCACGTCGTCAGCGCGTTGATCTCGGGACGATCAAAGCTCGACTGATCGGCCCGGTACGACGCTACGCTGTAGATACGATATTGATTAGAGGATAAGAGCAGAAATGCTCTGGGGGGAAATGTTTATGATTTGTGCTGGGCCGTCAAATATATAATGTATATCAGTGGACATGTATTGATTACGATTCTGTAAATCGATGGAATGATTCATCAGGTAAATTGACCGCAAACATTTATGCAAATACAGAGTTGTTTTTGTGTTTCGGATGATTGCGAATTGAGCATTAATGTCAGACAGTGCGCTCATCTAGTTAAGTTTGGGGTCTGGTAACTTCATCATCATTGATCATCATCATCATCACACAAGGACTGAATGATTCATCGATTCATTAAAGGCTGAGATGGATCCCCAGGGAACACTGAGGCGTCCCGGGTGTCCTCGGGGAGACAAGAGCTGTAGAGGCAGACGGAGGCACCTCCTCCCTGGGCTTAGCGATTCGTTCCAGACACGCCTGACAGCCAAAGACTAACACCTTCTTACCATCCTCCACATCCCAGAGCTAGATAGCATTATAGCCACACCTAGAGAGCTCAGTGTTTGACCGATCAGAAGAGCTCTCTCTCTCTCTCCTCCATCACCATGATGGAACATTTTAAAGACTTCAATAAAGTTAAAGCGGAGAATTAATGATGGTGGGGATTTTGTGGATAACACTTTCTATAAAATGTGTGACAGTGTAGTGCTTACCTGCCTGAGTGCCTCAAGAGGCGATACATCCACCAAGAGCACCTCGCCTCATCTTTCAAATTAAGAGCCTTGCGTGCATCATCATCTAAAGCCCATCCAATGGAGGCAGGGGATAAAAGAGGTTTACAGGTGTTTGGTGACTTTTGATCGACTGGGATTTATTGTGCCTTTCCAGTGTTCCCAATTAGGCCGCTGAATGCTGTGCAACAAACTTCTTTTATCATATCCTTTGTTCAAAAAACAGCCCTGAACCTTAGCAAGTGAATTCAGCGTTTCATTTTCCCACATTATTGAATGCCGTAATAGATATGAACTACCAGGGGAATGTTGGAACAGCAATATCAATATTGTTTTCTGTTGATTTTCTGTTTTCGAAACATCTAATTTAAACACAATCTAGTGTTCCCCCGGACATGAGTAACTGTATGCAAATAACGAAATACGAAAGCTTCCCCTTGGAAGATAACACAGATATACTGACTCATATCTTACATCATAAACTGAAACAAAAATCAGGAAAATATCCTTGCCAACACGAAAAAAGCACATCATCATCCACCGAACACGCATAATACGGTGGAATATAACCTTATTACATTGATATGGAAAATGGTTCAATAACCTGCAAGTATCACATAAATTTCATTGAAGCTTTTTTTCTTAAAGTCATTATTCTCAGGCTGTAACTGAGGCGATAGCGGCATCAAACTGCTGTCGGTGCGAGAGAAGGAGAGGGAGGGAGAAGCTGGAGGAGCGAGAGAGCAGAGGAAGAGTGAGGGTTTTAAATGAAGAGGTGGGTGGGTTGATGAATGTGAAAGAATTGCGGGAGGAATATTCCATCATGTTTAATCATCTCACTATCGTCTTTCTG